>NW_020664393.1:37613739-37754116 GCF_002925995.2 Terrapene triunguis
GTGGCCAGCACATCCCTCGGCCCGCGCCGCTTCCCGCCGCCCCCATTGGCCTGGAGCGGCGAACCGCAGCCAGTGGGAGCCGCGATCGGCCGAACCTGCAGACGTGGCAGGTAAACAAACTGGCCCGGCCCGCCAGGGTGCTTACCCTGGCGAGCTGCGTGCCAAAGGTTGCCAATCCCTGGTCTAGATAATACTTAGACTTGCCTTGAGTGCATGGGACTGTACTAGAAGACCTCTTGAGGTCCCTTCCAGTCCTACCATTCTATGATTCTAAGAGAAATCACTGAAAACAATATCAATTGTTAGCAGTGGGTAAGTACTGGAAAAAAAGTTACCATAAATATTCCTGCAAACATTAATGGAACTGAATTTTATTGGCACAAATGATCAAGGAAAGTGAACTTCAAAATCACATGCTCAGTATATGCTGACTCTAAATTTTGAATTCACTTGCTAATGTATTTGGCCTGGAAGTATTTGGGCCTTCAGCTAATTATGGGAAAGAAAATCATGTGATTTATGTGACTAATCACAAATGATCAACACATATTAACTAAGAAATACTGATATTCACAGAGAACCTTTTTCATTCAACCCTTAGAGTAAAAAAAAAAAATCTTCAAAATACTGACAATTTTGAATTATGAACACATTTAAAGAAATTACAGTCTGATTGCAAATATTCAGTGAACAGAGGAAGAGGCTAGAGTCAGCAGCTAACCTATTTGTTCTTAATTATTTAATGAACTGTAGATATATTGAGAGAGAAGAGGAATGTGTGCATATACTTCTGCTGTACAATATTGCACTGTTGAGGCTGATATCAGTTTTTCCCACTTGCTAAAGGGAAATCCATTAAAGATATTGATGTGAGTTGTTATATACAAAATATTCTAATAGTTTAGCAATCATTTATCCCTGTAATTTTGTTGGTACACATACAAATGGTGATGTAGCTCAGGGATCTGTCTAGCTGTAGCAAAGACCTCATAAAATCTTGTGATAACTGATGAGACCAGTGGACAGTACAATTGGATTTAGGGCCTAATCAATTGAAGTCGATTGGGAATTTTCCTGTTGACCTCAATGGGCATTGTATTATGCTGTATGTCACAGAGTTTTCTGAAGTACTGGAGGCACATATGCTCTGTTTTTCAAGAAGCCAGTAGTTATTAACTTAAATCTTTAAAATCACTTCTAAAGCAGTGTAATATTCACCCGGCAGCATAGCACCAACATTTTGCTATATCTGTGGGCAAGGTGTTCCTGCCTGCTCCAACACGTCGTCTGTTTGTATTATAGAGTGTCTCATGAGTAGTTCCATTTTGTGGTTCGTGTTGAAGCTAAGTGGCTCTCCTAAACTTTAATGACCCAACTATGAAGAAACTCTCTAAATATAAAACTTTTGAGTGCCACATAAATTGACTATAAAAGCAAGAAGGTTGAAATTAAAAAAAAAACAACCAAAACAAAACATATATTGCAAATAAAATATTCCTGACCCATGTAGTCAACAACAGAAAAATCAGGGCAGGATTCAGGCAGGATCCCCGTATCCTTTGGATCCAGGTCTTGCAGGTAGAGTGGACCTGAGCAGTAGAAAGTTGGTGAGCAAGAGATGTCGGTCTATTGCAGTTGACTGTGCGCCAAACCACCTCCTGCTAGCTTAGGACCCAGAATAAGTATGCACCCCTACATCCTTGTTCTCTGCTCAATACCTCAGAGTAGGTTACCAGGGGAGAGGGAAAAGGCAGGCAGAAGCTTGGCGTCATGTAGCCTACATCTGTACTCACTACATAACTACTTTCTCTTTGAGTGATGGCAAAGAGTCATTTAAATGTGTGACAGGAGCAAATACTGGTGGATGTAAAACCAATATAGTCTTAATCCACTGCTGAGAATTGTAATTATAAGAATGGAATATCCCTTTTAGATTCTTGACCATTATTTTGAATAATCAAAGGCGAGACTTCCTCCAGAGAATCCATTTCTATTGAACTCACTGCTTACCAGAACAGGATTTTGGAAGTTAATCTGTACTATGTAAATACAGTGAGCAGTAAAGCTCAGAGTATATGTACCTCACCATCAATGCTCAGTGCTGTGATTTAAGGAACTCCCCAGTAACCAGGGACATAAGAAAACCTGTCCTTATTAGAACCCATTCCTCTTCATGAGGCATTTGAATTCAATCTCCTAGTCCCCTAATCTGATTGACTGAATGTGAGTTAGTGATTTATAGTTAAAAAAGAAACGTTGCTTTGTTCTACATCAGGGATCGGCAACCTTTGGCATGCGGCTCGCCAGGGTAAGCCCCCTGGAGGGCCGGGACGGTTTGTTTACCTGCCGTGTCTGCAGGTTCAGCCGATCGTGGCTCCAGGCCAAAGGGGGGCGGTGGGAAGCGGCAGCCAGCACATCCCTCAGCCCGCGCCACTTCCCGCAGCCCCCATTGGCTTGAAGCGGCGAACCGCGGCCAGTGGGAGCCGTGATCGGCCGAACCTGCGGACGCAGCAGATAAACAAACCGGCCTGGCCTGCCAGAGGGCTTACCCTAGCGAACCATGTGCCAAAGGTTGCTGATCCCTGTTCTACATAATAATCTAAGGAGAAGGATAATGCTCATGACTGGGATTTTCAAAAGTGTTTAAGGGAACTCCCTTCAGTTCAATGGGAGTTGGTCTTCTAGCTCTCTATGGCTGGGTATGTCTACGCTGCAATTAAAAACCTGGGGCTGACCTGTGCCATCTGGCTTGGGCTTGAGCTCAGGCTCAGGGGCTATTTAATTGCAGTGTAGACATTTGGGCTCGGGCTGGAGCCCGGGCTCTAGCCTGAGCCCAAATGTCTACACTGCAGTTAAACAGCCCCTTAGCCCAAGCCCAAGTCAGCTGGTGCGGGCCAGCCACAGGTGTCTAATTGCCATGTAGGCCTACCCTCAGGCTCCTTTGAAAAATCCCAGTCCTTGTAATTAAATTACTGGCTCGGACTAAGGAGATCTAGGGGGCAGATCTTTAGCTGGTGTAAACTGTTGGTTTACACCATTAGAGTATCCAGTCCCTACAATCAATTCTTGCTCGGTCACAGACTTCCTGTGAGACCCTGGGCAAATCAATTAATCTCTGTGCATTACCTCAAAGGGATGGTTGTGAGAATAAAAATGATGTGGGGCCATGTATGTACATATATAGAAATATGGAAGTTATACATTCTAACTTTTGAAATTAGAGCATATTCTTGCTCATAATAAAAGATGTAATATTCCTGTTGATAAACAATTAGTGCTTTGGAGCAAGTTTCTTTTTATATAAGAGTGTCATTTCAATCACAATCCTTGCAAGAGAAATGCAATCTCTGCTTCAAGGTCCTTTGGCACATACAGATAGAGTGTGAAAACTTATAGTACATACGTAGCAAGATAGCTGGTACTTGTCCTATGATTCTAAGACATGAAGGTGGTCTCATGAATGCTAGTAATCTGCTCTAAAACATAATTACAACACTGGCTAAAGTATTTTCAGTGTGTTTCTTTTTTCTTTGTTTTAAAAGCAAACAAACAGAAAAGGAGAAATTGGGGAAACACCTGATCAAGTTTCTTCAAATTCCATTCCGACCCTTGTTAGTCCTCTTAGGGTGTGTCTACACTACGAAATTAGGTCGATTTTATAGAAGTCGATTTTTTAGAAGTCGATTTTATATGTCCACACTAAGCGCATTAAGTTGGTGGAGTGCATCCTCACAATCGCAGCTAGCATCGACTTACAGAGCGGTTCACTGTGGGTAGCTATCCCACGGTTCCCGCAGTCTCCTCTGCCCATTGGAATTCTGGGTTAAGCTCCCAATACCTGATGGGGCAAAAACTTTGTTGCAAGTGGTTTTGGGTACATGTGGTCAGCCCCCACTCCCCCTTCCATGAAAGCAACGGCAGACAATCATTTCGCACCTTTTTTCCGGGGTCCCGTCCGCCGGATCTGCTCAGCCTGCTGCCTGCCTGGATGATTGGAACCCCAGGCAGGCAGCGGGCTGAGAGGGGCCGGTGGACGGAGCCCCAGACTGACAGCGGGCTAAGCGGCTCAGCTGCTGCCGGTCTGGGGCTCCGTCCGCCGGCTCCTGCCAGCCGGGGTCCTGCTCAGCCCTGCTCAGCTGATCAGGGGTGCCTAGACAGACATGGCTATCCTTCTATTAGAGCACCGAATGGGAGTGACTCTAGGTCATTCTCTTCTTTAAGTTTTGTCTCATGGAGATTCAGTCCTGCCTGGAATATCATGCGAGCTGGAGGCTTCTGCCTCAGGCTGCTCTCCCAGCCGGCAGCACCGCGCGGTCGCACCTACCCTAGCCTGCCCCTTGCTCCCATGGCTCATGAAGCCTGGACAGTAGTAAGGGGCAGTTCAATTTGTGGAATGACAAATCCAGAACGAAGGATTGCACTCTATGGGCCACGTTAAGATTATTTCAGAGTCCTAGATAGCATTTAGTCCCTATAAAAGGCTTCATGAAAATTTTCCCCCGCCCCTAACAAAAATGTTAATTTATCAGAGCAGCTGAAAGAGCAAGGAACCCGGGACTATAACTTAGAGAGAGCTTCCATATTATTTAACTCATAATTGATATAATTCAAAGTAAAATTTCACAGTGCAGTCTATTCTAAGACTAAAAATGCAGGAGGGGAGTCAGTGACCTGTTTCCGCCCGGTTTCAAACTGGGAATGTTTTGTGTGTTAGGTGAACGTGATAACCAGTACACTACGGGGCTTCTCTTTTTTTGCCCCAGACTTTGCCGAATGCACAGGAATGTTTTCTCTAGCTACAGAAGCTACCTAATGCAATGTCTATATCTATGGCCTTCCTGCTCACAAAGCGGTCATGCCCCCGCCCAAGGCTGACACAGCATGGAGCGCATGTGACACGGCAACCTGGCTCGGGCAGGATTGCTAGCGAGGCATGATACTTTTGCCGTTAAGCAAACACAGCAATTCTTTCCTGGCCTCTGCCACTGAATGCCTCCATGCATTACGCTGTGCCCTATCAGTGCAGGAGGACTGCATGAGCTCGGAAAACATGTCATCGCGAGTGCGTTTTTTCGCCTTCTAATCTGCGATAACCTCAGGCAGGGCCGGCTCCAGGCACCAGGCAACCAAGCTGGTGCTTGGGGCGGCACCTGGAGGGGGGCGGCGCGGCGCTCCGGCCGCCGGGGAGAGCGGGGCCACAGCCGGGCTCGCCGCCCTCCCCCCGGCGCTCTGGCCGCCCTCCCCCCCCCCGCGCCCTCCCGCCGGCCGCCGGGGGGAGAGCAACAAAAATGATTAAAGGCCTAGAAAACATGATTCGTGAGGAAAGATTGAAAAAGTTGAGTTTGCTTAGTCTGGAGAAGAGAAGACTAAGGTCTTCAAGTATACAAAAAAGTTGTTACAAAAGAGGAGGTTGATAAACTGTTCTCCTTAACTACTGAGGACAGGACAAGAAGTAATGGGCTGAAATTGCAGCAAGGGAGATTTAGGTTAGACATCAGGAAAAACTTCTTCACTTGTAAGGGTAGATAAGCAGTGGAACAAATTACCTAGGGAGGTTGTGACATCTCCTTCATTGGAAGTTTTTAAGAAATGGACAGACAAACACCTGCCAGGGACAGACTGTCTATATAATACTTAGTCCTGCTTCAATGCAGGGGACTGTACTAGATGGTCTATCAAGGCCCTTCCAGTCCTACATTTCTATGATTCTCTGTGCCTGCTTCCTGTCCAGTCTTTGTATTGTTTATTTAGATTATAAGTTCCTCCAAGAAGAGACTGTCTTTTATTATATATCTGTACAGTACTTAGCACAATAAGTGCTCTTAGTAGGAACTTCTATGTGCTATTATACTACAAATAAAGCAACAAATAACAAAATTGATCTAAACTAAGAAGCTTGTGACACTTGGTGAAACTCTCAAGAAGATTATGTCTCATCGGCATCCGGTGAAATCTGCAGTGAGCACAGAGAGGACTTTGATAAATATACACATGTTTACACAATAACAGAGGGACTGTCCAGAGGTGTTGGACAGATTTGACAGATTACAGACTGATGAGACATTTGTCACACTCAGTGGAAATCTGATTTGATCTAATTCAGAACAGAGAAATGGAATCATACATGAGTAAAATCAGAATATGATTTTGTAATACCCTCTATCCACCAGGTTACCTCCCTTAGTACCAATCTACTTATGGGTTCTTCTGGATCTGCCTCCTGCTCAGCAGGGTGTAAGTTTTTTTTCTTCTTCCCATATGAATATATTTAGTGGTGCTCCCAACCACCCTCTCTCCTTCCTGGCAGCGTCACCAGGGCAGGTTGGGAGGAAAATTCTAACCACAGGGTAACCCCCACTTACTTGCCAGATAGTTGGAGACTTCCAAGAAATAACACAAACATGTATCATGTATTCAACACAGTAATTATATTAAATAGGAGATAAATATGACATAACATGATAAAACACTATTCTCAGGATCACCATTGCCCATGCTGATAAGTGAATTTCCTTAGTCACGTGATCTGATATAGCAAACATAAAAATTAGTCTTGGTGGTATGTGTACTTTGTAGGGGCCCTTGAAGACCTGTGACCTCAATAACTTCCGTGCAGCAGTTAGCAGGCTGGGTGACTAGATTCAGTACAGCCCCAAAAAACTCACAAATGGGATAAGGTGGTAAGTCCCTCCACAGGTTTAATAGGCAGCAGGTAATTAAATCTGCAAACCCTTAAGCCCTGGCTTGAGGTCACAGTTCAGGGAGTAAGGGGGTCTCCCAAACAATTTCCCTATCTAACTAAAAGATGGTGCACTCGTAACTCCACGGTGTTTTAATGCTGTGCTAGCATCTTAAATTGCTATTAATCTTAATAGCACCGTAATTTTATTAAGGATAAAACTGCAGTGGCAACATGGATACAGCAGAGAGAAATCACCAATTTTTTTTCTGGAAAACAAATCTAATAGAAACTTTCACTCGTGAAACAAACTCAGAATGAATAGTGGCTAGATTGCAAGCTCTCTGGAACAATGACCATGCCTCCATATGTGTTTTGTACAATTTTAGTACAATGGGGCCTTAAGTCTGATTGAAGCCTCTGGGTGCTACCATAATATAAATATTAAATAAAAATGATATCTGGTTATCCCTGATCTTTCGGTTCATCTAAAGGTTTGTGATTTATAGTTTAATTTTTAACATTTAAATTTAAAGCAAGGACTGTATTTAAAATTTAACTTACATAAGTTGCAGCGCTAGTTGGAGTTGTTTTTGTTCCCCAATACTATGCATTATTTTCTCCCTCCTGTTTTTAATTTTGTTGCTAGCTTATCATTGGAGATAGTAATCTGATGGTGTAAAATTGATATACTGTAGTGAATTTCTCCTGCTGCTATTTTAATCTTCGTTGATCTGGATTTATCTTGACCTCTTTGAAAAACTGTTTCAGCTAACCAGCCTTTTTCAGATGGGTTTAAAGGATTGCTTCAGCTAGTCTGAGTTTTGCTCCCCCTCTGGTTCAGTTTTCATCTTCAGGATTATTTAGCTCTCTCTGTGTTGTGCTGCTTGAGGTGCTGTTTTCTTGGTGACCTTACTAGCCTTCGCCATGTCTATACCTTGACAGTTTGTTTGCCCTTCTTTTGGATGGACACACTGTCTTCCCTGTTTGATCAGTGATCTACTCTTCAGAATAGAAACTATCTTTTATTTTCAGATTGTCAAATTATTATTTTTTGCAACAGACTAACTCTCTCAATACTTTTATACCTTGGTTATCACCATGGTATTAGAGTGTATAGAACAATCATTTCATCTTTGCCAAGAAGTTTACTGACAACTACAATTTCAATTTTATTCATTATTTAAAAAACATATTTCAAAGTGTGGCTTTCCTCTGAAAAGTGATTATATACAAAAATGGCACCTTCTTACTTAACAGATCTGCTCCTTGTGTGAATTCAGAGACATGTCTGCTAAAGTTAGCCAGGGCAGAACATAGTGAAATATATACCCGCCCAGCCTCACCCTGCTCCTTTTCACACCCAGTGCAACACCAGAGGAAAGTTTATGCAGCTGATTCACAACTCATGTAAGTGAGATGAGAATCAGGCTCAGCAACCTATAGCACAGAAAATTACTAGAATTGTCTAACCCACTTCAAAGTTGGATGATCTTGAACTAGTACAGAAGCTAGCAATAATTTTAATTACTTGTATAGCAGAATCAGAACAAGAAGTGGTAAAATGTCATCTGCTTTGTAGTTCATTCATATGATGTCATAACCTTTTGGCAAAAGTTTGGGAGTAAACATTTTGTCCTATACTGTATCAGTAAGTTTATTTCACATTATGGTCTATAATTACGGATCTAAAACAGTTAGAAACAAAGCTCTCTACATCAGCCCTGATTTCAGTGAGCATGCTGCAGGCTGACAAGGGACAGCGTCTCCACAGTAACTCATTAAGTCTCATAGGATTTAATTTATAAACATACAAAGCATGCAATGAAAAAAAACAAGATCAGCCAAAACCACAACAGTCAATAATAGGATAATAATAAGGACTAACAAATGTGCATATCATAAACAAGTTCCCTTGCTTACTGAGGTTCTAGAATTTGTCATCAGCCATGTAATTAAGATGCTGCTGATACAGTATTCCCCGTTTTTTAAGATTACACACAAAAAAGTACTTTAAAAGAACATTAAGTTTGCAAAGTCAAGCACTCAAGAGTTAGAAATTGCCTGTGCAACTTACTTCAACCCCCTTATGTGGGTGCATTGTGACACAATTTTTAATTACATGATTGCATACTATTTTTTCCACAGGCCCCCTGCCTCATTCAGTACAGGATGGACAAGGGTCATTTAATGAGTGGCTATTTGATATTGCTTTATCGAACAGTGTGTGGTACTAGGCATAGGTGCCGACTCCGTGGGTGCTCCGGGGCTGGAACACCCACGGGGAAAAATTAGTGGGTGCTCTGCACCCACCGGCAGCCAAACTCCCCTCACCCCCTGCCCCACCTCTTCCTCCTCCTCCTCCCCTGAGTGTGCCGCGTCCCCGCTCCTCCGCCTACCTCCCAGCGCTTCTCGCCCAATCGCCGCCAAACAGCTGTTTGGCAGTGTTAGCACACTCCGGGAGGAGGGGAGGAGCGGGAACATGGCATGCTCAGGGGAGGAGGTGGGGCTGGGGCAGGGATTTGGGGAAGGAGTTGGAATAGGGGCAGGGAGAGGGCGGAGTTGGGGCAGGGACTTTGGGGAAGGGGTTGGAATGGGGGCGGGGCAGGGGTGTAAAGGGGCAGGGTAGGAGCAGGGCCTCATGGAAGGGGTGGAGTGGGGGCGGGACCGGGGGCAGAGCGGGGGTCGAGCACCCAGAGGAAAGGGGGGAGTTGGCGCCTATGGTACTAGGGCATATTTAATGTATTTTATTCAAACCCTGCTCTGAAGACAGAATTATGTTTCCTGCTGGGCTTTTCTATGGGACTCATCACTATAATAGCCAAGTACTAAACACTTAATTAATCTTCCCATCACCTTGGTGAGCTCAGGGGGTGGTATTATCCCCATTTAACAGATAGGGAGCTGAGGCACAGAGAAATTAAGGTCAAACATATCCACTAATTTGGGGTACCCAATTTGAGAAACCTGGAACCTAAGGGTACGTCAATACTACCCGCCGGATCGGTGGGTAGTGTTCGATGTATCAGGGATCGATTTATCACGTCTCATCTAGACACGATAAATCGATCCCCGAATCGACGCCTATACTCCACCTCAGCAGGAGGAGTAAGTGGAGTCGACAGGGGAGCCGCGGGGGTTGACTCGCCACTGTGAGGACGGCCAGGTAAGTCGAACTAAGATACTTCGACTTCAGCTATGCGAATAGCGTAGCTGAAGTTGCGTATCTTAGTTTGAAACCCCCACCCCCAGTGTAGCCCAGGCCTAAGTGTCAGAGTGCTTACCATTTTATAGCACTTAATGTATTCAAAGCTCGGCTCCCACTGACTTCAGTTGCAGTTGCGTGCAACACTTCTGCAAATCAGGCCCAGGGTCTCAAGTTGAGCACCGAGAAAATTAGGAACACACAATTAATGACCACCTGTCACAACCAAGACGTGGGCAGTCGGATCTAGTGGTCATAGTGTCATAGACTTTAAGGTCAGCAGGGACCAATATGATCGTCTAGTCTGACCTCCTGCACAACGCAGGCTGCAGAATCTCACCCACCCACTCCCGCAACAAACCCCTAACCTATGCCTGAGCCATTGAAGTCCTCAAATCATGGTTTAAAGACTTCAAGGTGCAGAGAATCCTCCAGCAAGTGACCCATGCCCCACGCTGCAGAGGAAGGTGAAACCCCCCCAGGTCCTCTGCCAATCTGCCCTGGAGGAAAATTCCTTCCCGACCCCAAATATGGTGATCAGCTAAACCCTGAGCATGTGGGCAAGACTCACCAGCCAGACACCCAGGAAAGAATTCTCTGTAGTAACTCAGATCCCACCCCCGCTAACATCCCATCACAGGCCATTGGTCATAACAGATACCAGGAGATCAGAGTCTGAGACAGGCTGGAGGGCAAACCAAAAGTTGAGTGTCAGGAGGCAGGTAGGGTCACATTACCAAGAGATCAGAAGCTGGAGACAAACTTGAAGCAGAACCACAAATCAGTAACCAGAGTCAGGCCAGGTCAGGAGGACAGGAAGTCAAGCCAGGGAGCAGGAGCAAGAAGTACAAGACACAGTCCAGAGCAAAGTGAATCCCAGTTGCATGCAGTGGTGCTGGACCTAGGGGTGCTGCCATACCCCCTGGTTTGAAGTACTAATAACAAACACCAAATACACGGTTTCCATCATCAGCACCCACACTATAAAAATTGTTCCAGCACCACTGACTGCATGGACAATTTCCTGTTCCTGTGCTGGGTTTATACAGAAGTTGTGAACCAATCTGGACCCCAGGCATTCTGCCAGTCTGATTCCTGGACTGGAGTCCCCTGCGGGGGTTACACCAGAGTAAGAATGGCATAAGTGAGAGGAGAATCATGCTCACTACTATGAAATTACTCTGGATTTACACTGATAAAAGAGAAATTGACCCATTATCAGTAAAACAAGTGTCCCTTTCACCAGAGGGGCAAGGTGGGCAAACTTTAATATTTACCAATATTTAGTGGATGCTAATGAAAAGGAGGGGAATAGTGGAATATGAAGAAATGTTTGTGACTGTTACAGTCTATCTATACCAGCGATACTTAGTCGTCAGTGTTTCAGGAGCCAAATTAGTGATTAACATTACCCAAAAGTGCAACAGCAGTGTGAATTCATTATATATTATTCTCACAACAAAATAACTAACCACGTATTCTACAATTGGTTAATAACATAGTAAAAGCATCCTGATTGGTTGATAATTAAATCAAGCAGTATTTTAATATCATGTGATGCAAAGAGCTGCGGGAGACACATTGAAGAGCCACTTGCAGCTCCCGAGCCTCAATCTGAGTATCACTGATCTGTACATTTACTGATGGTTGGTCAAACTGAACATAAGAATGGTCATACTGGGTCAGACCAAAGGTCCATCTAGCCCAGTATCCTGTCTTCCAACAGTGGCCAATGCCAGGTGCCCCAGAAGGAATGAACAGAAGAGGTAATCATCAAGTGATCCATCCCCTGTCGCCCATTCCCAGCTTCTGGCAAACAGAGGCTAGGGACACCATCCCTGCCCATCCTGGCTAATAACCATTGATGGACCTATCCTTCATGAACTTATCGAGCTCTTTATTGAACCCTGTTATAGTCTTGACCTTCACAACATCCTCTGGCAAGGAGTTCCACAGGTTGACTGCTTGATCCAAATGGGGGTATTCTAACTTACAAGTCTTACACTGATGTTTATATACCCTGAAACTTTCTTTTACTCTGACACAATGGCATGGGTGGTTAAATGTACATGAATGTGTTGAATCCCTAACATAATGGTACTTACCAACTAAGCCACTATTATAAACATCCTTAGACAAGACAATGACATTTGCCTTACAATTGATGTAATAGAGACACTGGTAACTAAGCACAATGATGACTAGTATCCTATTTATGTTGCCTTTTAGTTTCTTGCTTATTAGGCTGTCAGGAGTATCAGATGACAGGCTGTGACTTTGAACAGATCTGGAGCTGAGCCAGAGGTCTCACACACATACACTAATGACTTTACATCATGCCACCATTTGACATTCTTTCCCAACACCCTTTCCTTCAGTCGTGATTTTTCATTTATTGTTCTCTCAAGCAAAATCCTGATTTATGTTTTCCTCTCTTTTGCACATAAGTCAAGGATATGCTGATTTTGAATTTTAATAATCATCATACTGATCCACTGCAGACATCACATAAGTTAAACAAAGGTTTATTTTTAAGTGCAACATTACTTCTAAAATAACAAATGGACACAGTATATAAACTTTCCTATTTCTGCAGTGTTTGTTATAACACAGCATGTTATGCACATATGTAGTCACCGTTATCAATACTTTTAAGGAGCCCATCATCACATTATCTAGGCGCCGTTATATAATTGTAGAAAAGTAGCAATTCCTTCTCAGAAAAGAACCAAAGGTCTCTTCCCTCCCACTGATTTAAAGACTGTCGATTGGGTCAGATCAAAGGCCCACCACCCTTTTTAAAAATTTTAAACATAATGAAGATCTGTAGAAAGATGTCTTATAATTTTCCCTTGGTTACAAGTAAAGGTGGTAAAAACAAAAAAATCTTTAAAAAGTGGCCTCTCTCTAAACAAGAAAAAACAGTGAAAAATGTTAATTTAAAAAGTGTTCTTTTCCCCCTGAAATACCAAATTAAATACAAATTTGTTTTTGGTTTTCCCCTTTTCCCTGAAGTTGAAGAAAAGTTGGGGGTTGGGGGGTGGAGAAGGAGGGAATAAAAGGAAAAAAACCTAAAAATAAATAAAAGAAACTGAAAATTTGATTTAAAAAATCACAAAAAAGTTTCAAATAAAACTTAAAATTATTCCTTTTCAAAACCTCCAGAATGAAAATTATTTCAAAAATTGATGAAGAGTCTTGCACATTTTGACAAACTCTAGTTACAAGACTTAGGCTCAGCGTGATCTCTGCTAATAACGAGTTCCATATCTGTGGGTTGCCTATTGATAGGAATGACCTACCCCTAGTCCCCACAAATGAGAACCTCAGCCCCACTCCAGCCCCTATACATGAGATAAAAGGCTAGAGAAGTATAAAGAGGCCCTAAAAACCCCATGTCTGCCTTGGGAGGCATTGCAGAAGACAGCTATAAGACTGCTTTCCAAGAACTCTTCCACAATCCCTGGCATAGGGGTGGGAGGAGTATATTGGGATGGGTGGGGCCACAGCACTATCAAGATTTTGGGTAGCCAATGAAGGCTACTAAATTTAAGCCCTTAAACTATCTAAATTAGGCTGCGGATGCTGGAACAGTCCAGGATTGGAGGGCACAAATGTGGCTTAAAGCTCACACGGTTTGTCCACACAGCAGCTGGGAGGTGTAATTCCCATTTTGGGTAGATGTACACATACTAGCTTGAGCTAAAATAATAATGTAGGTGCAGTGGCATAGGTGGCAGCTCAGGCTAACTGCCCAAGTACACACCCAGGGGTCAGGCAGGATTGTACTCAGATGGCTAGTCTGAACTGTCACCCATGCCAATATGGCCACATTGCTATTTTGTAACACACTAGCTCAAGCAGAGCTAACAGTGTTATATCGACTCAAACTGGGAATTAAACCTCCCAGCTGCTGTGTAGACATACCCTTAGAGGTGCACCATGGAATCTCTGTGAGTTCAATCCTCAGCGCTGTCAGATATAGCAGAGCTGCTGCAGTGGAATAGGGTGGGAGAGGAAGCCACAACCTAACACACAGATTAGGAGCAAGACCTTGAAGTAGGCTCAGGACTGGTAACTCATGCAGAATGTCGCTTTCTCTCCTAGTAGTCTTCCATATATGTTGATTAGGAGAGGCTGCAGGATTTAGAGCAGTTCTAGCTCAATCTTTTGTTTTCTTTTCTTAGGGGGGGTGAGACATCAGAAGGTTCTTGCATCTATTATTAACGTCATGGATGTTCCATTACACTAAATTTCTCATGAGGCCTGTGTCTTCACTGACTGATGGGACTTTCATTGGGAAAAAAAAGTCATAAGTAAAAACTGTTTTACACCTAGCTTTGACTGCTTCTCTGTTAAAAAGAAATCAGTCCAATTGTCCATCCAAAACTACAGTCTGGTTTGTTCACCCCTTTCTGCCAAGTAACTATACCCACCTTCATAAGAACAAAAATGAAAAATGAATGAGAACTTCCCTTCCCCAGTCCCACTTTTATTGTCAACCCAATGGCAACAGTGGCAAGTCCAAACTTTCACATAACAGTGTCACAGAGTTTAAGGCCAGAAGGGACCATTAGATCACCTGGTCTGACCTCTTGTATGTCACAGGCCACCAAACACCACACAGACATCCCCCAACCAACCCCAATAACCAGAACTAGATCAAAGTACTACACCCCTTAGTAGACTAAACTATCATGGACAGGCAGAGAACATGAGGGACCAGGGTGCACCAATCAATACCCAAGGACTCTGCAATGGCAGGGAATTCATTAAGTGAGATATACCGAGGTGATCCTAGCAAGTGACATATGCCCCACACTGTAGAGCAGTGGTTCTCAACATTTTGGGGCTCAGGACCCATTGTAAATGTCTATGGCCTGTTGCGACCCAGTAAATAGTTTGGGGGTGGAGGCACTTGGGTGGTTTTGATTATGTCCTGCCCCCCAGGAGGGTTGGGTCCTGCCCGGCACTCACCCACAATGGTGGCTCCTACAGCTTCTGTGCTGTGGGGCTGGCTGGGCTTGGCTCTCAGCTCTGAGCGTTGCATCCTCCGGGGTTGCAGTGCCGGTCAGGTTAGGCCCCACCCCCCTGCCTGGACCAAATGTGTGAAAGTGGAGTTGTGACCTGGCTTATGGGGTTGCAGTGCCACTCACCCACATTTGGCCTACCCGGACTCCTGTCATCATGATGACTGGGCCAAACCTGAGTGGCACTGTGACTCCAGGTGTTGCAGTGCTTGGAGCAGAGAGGCAAGCCCAGCCTGCCCTGTGGAACAGGAGCCAAAGGAGCTGCCATGCGACTCTTTGAAACATTCCCCTGATTCTCTCTCCGCCCTTAATAGCGGCCACAGTACCTTCCAGATCCATGGAATCTGGTGTATATATCACCCTTCATATCTGTCACTGTAGCCAGAGTCTGTCAATTTTTATTTCTGCCCCTTTAATTTCATCTCTCAAATTCTCCTGGGCCCATGAACTCCTGATCTGCCCTGCTTTTTGTTTTTCTTTTTGCTTAGAGGATTTGAGAGCTCTCACGTTGCGATTTGTGCTATCTGAAATTCAATTTGGGGCATTTTTTCTTGTTAATCTGTAGCTTCCTTTCTTTATAAAATGCAGGATTATTGTTCCATGGACAGAGCTCAGCCACAGCATATCCACCTACTCAGTTTGGCTCACCAAAAGCCCCTACAACTCCTCTTGTAAAATAATTATATTTGAAAAGGTGCATTTTTAAAATATGAAAAACATGAAGACACTTCAAAACTCCAATTTTACAGGTGTAGTCAAGTAGGTAGCATTTCGTGATAACATTTATGCTTGCAAAACTGGAAGCTTTTATAAAAAATAAATGTCTACAGCAAACTGATTTGTTGTGAAAATATTCCTAGCTTTTATTTCCCCTTCTTGGCATCCTGCTGCACACATAGAAGTTACAGCAGTTTAACAGTTACATCTTTAGTTGAAACAGTACAAGTTTGGGCTCAGTAAGTATGGCCTACATTCTTTGTTCCTAGGTGTATACAGTTACATTGAGCTGTATTAAAACACATCTTGTTTGCTTGCGCCCAGTTTACCAAGTGATCTAGATCACTCTATTATTTACCACTCCTTCAATTTTTCTGCTATCTGCATATCCTTGATGGTTTTATCTTTCTTCAAGGTCATCAATGAAAATGTTAAATAGCATGGGGTCAAGAACCAATCCTTGCAGGACCTCACTGGAAACACACCCATTCAATGATTATTCCCCGTTTACAATAACATTTTGAGACCTATCAGCCAGTCTTTAATCCGTTTAATGTATGCCCTGGTAATTATACATTATTTTAGTTTTTTAATCAAAATATTATGGCTGCCTCAGCCAGAATTCCTTTAGGAGGGAAGTGCCACTACCTTTGCGTTAGATATCTCATGTCCTTTCCTGGTGCTGGCTCTGCTTGGTTGGCTGATGAAGAGGAGATGAGACTATGACTCTGTCCTTAATCCATCACTAGCATTATGTTAGTGCACTCCTCAATGGGAATGTAGCTGTCTCCTTGGGCCATCTCCTACCCCTCCCTCGTTATACAAAGCCAGCCACAGTCTTGCCTTTAGTGAACAGATATTGTACTCAAATCATATTGAAAATATGTATTTATTGCATCCTGTAGGCAGTCTCAAATGTCAAGGCTTCCACTTCAGTGCGGCAGCTTTAAGGCTCTACCTATCATTGGCAGAACACAAAAGCAGAAGCCTTGACATTCAAGACTAACCTTTCATTGGATTAAGCACAAAGTTTGAATACAGTAGCTCTAAATCAACTTGTATAGAATAATTAACCCAAAGTGCCTTGTTTATCCCCAGTAACTATATTTCAGTGCTGCTCTATTTACTTTCAGCCTAGTTTTCTTACAAAGTGGCAAAATAGAATATTTTATACAATGGCAACAAATCTATTGCACAGTTGTCAGGAGGCGCTCTCATAAGGGAATGTCAGGGTTAGATGTACCTGTGTCCTGTCCCTTTAAGGAATGAAGGAGTGCTTTAAAGGGGATAGCTCTGGTTGCAGCAGCAGAGCTGTGTGTGCTGTTAAATGATTGAGCAACAATGGAGTGGGTACAAGCTGTGGTTGGTTGTTTGTCTGTTGATTTTTATACTAGATTTAATAAAATTACTGTTTGAAAACTGTCCTTGGTCTGGGAGTGTAATATTTGGCAAGCACAGGCAGGAGAGGCTGAATTGCCATGATCTCATCTCTCTGAGAGATGAACCTATCTAGAAGCTGCTGTTGACTGTTCCAGGAAAAGCTGCCAGGGAAGATTTAATAGTTTGTGAACAATATGGCTGGGAGAGAGTTAGAGGACCTTCATGCTGAGGTACAAGGCCTTTTATGCCAGCGAAGGGATGAGCATTTAAGAGAAGTCTGTGACTCTCTAGGCGTTTTTGACACAAGTTGCAGTGAAACTGCAGCAAAAAGCCATTTTCCTTTAATCATATGTATAAGAAACCATTTAAATAATGAAGAGTGGGAAGAGTTGGAAGATCAGGGATTATTTATGTTGCTGGCATTAAAAGATAAGATTTTACCCCTCACTGTTATAGCAAAAGAGGAACAAACCGAAATCACAGAAGTAGAGAGACAATTCAGAAACAGTATGCTGAAAAATTAAAGTTGTTTGAAATTCAGTTTCAAGAAAGCATGAAAGAAACTAAAAGCCAGTTCCCTGTGAAAAATCTGTCATTTGTACCGCTAAAAACAGAGTCAATTTTAAAGAAAAACTTTAAAATAACAGGACAGATTGGGAACTCCAACTAGAAGGACAGTTAAGCCTAAGCAGTCTGGCTCATTAAATTGAAAGTGGAATTTGAAAGGGGTACAGTGAGGCAGAGATAACAGGAACTGTAATCAGGGCAATTTGCCCAGGACTGAGCCTCAGGAGCTATTTGGAGGGAAAAACTAATATGAGCCTGCCAAAACTGAGGTAACAGGAGGGATCACAAAATCAAAGCGATCCTAGTCTTCACCAGTCATATGTGTCTGAAAAAGGGATGGTAGTCTAAGTTTCTGCGTATACTATCAGGAATTGAATTAAAAACCCACAGCAGACAGACAACCCATCCCTTGAATCCAAGATGTTCTGAATGGATTAAGAGGTACATTCTGTTTTAGATCAAGGGAAGGCCTGCTGTTAAGGTTTTACGGCTAAACAAAGCCATCACCTCACAGCCTTCATTTCTCCATGGCACCCGTATGAATGGGTTAGAATCCTATTTGGGTTTACAAATGCACCTGCTGCTTTCCAGCAGTGTATGGAAGAATGCCTTATAGAATTTAGGGATGAGGTGTATATTCCATACTGGGATGATATCCTCATGCAATGTGATACTTTTGAAGAACACATGAGAATATAAGGAGAGTTTTGCAACAGTTACAGAATTAAGCAGAAAGCTATTAAATGTGACCTCTTTAAGAGAGAAATACATTTCTTGGGGAATGGTGATTGCCATACTGTCTGGAATGGTTCACAACTATGAGTGCCAGCCTCAGGGCAGACTGTCAAGAAGCAGGGCAGAGACCCCAAACTGGCTGTATATTCTATAATTAGATTTTACCAACCCAGTAACAAGTGTGAACTCCTAAAGCACTATACCAGTCTTACCATGGAGTCACAGACAATCCCCTTGGGCATTCCAATCTATCTTGCTACTCAGTAAGCTGGACTTAGTGATAGTTGTTTACTTACACCAAAAAATCACACCAAAATTCAGGTTACTCCTAGTTCCAAGGGAGCAGTCACCTACCCTAGGTCAATCGCTATCTTAGATTCCACACCAAAGGCAACACTTGAAGCCAATCCTGTAGCAAACTAATTAAGGATTTATTAACCAGGAAAAATAAATAAGAGAGTTATTTACAGGTTAAAGCAGGCACACATGTATACATAAATAAGTTACAGTCTATGGTTCCGAAAGGTGACAGAGTTGTAGTACTCTGTCAGCACTGAATGTCTTTTAGGGGTAACCCACAGGATCTCTGCTTCTGTTTCATAGCTCCAGTCCTGTGAGAGTCTAAACAGCAAAAGAGATGGAAAATTTTCTTGTCAGATATTTTTTTTTCTTCCTTCCAGAATTTAAGATGATGGGATGAGCCCTTTTACATTTAACCTCTTCATGGGTGTGAAAGGGCAATTAAAGTCTTTGTGTTGTGATGTCCCACAATGGCCCATTTGGTTTTGTTAGATCTTCATGAGCAGGGGACGATCCCTCCTGACAGGTTCACAGTTCCAGAGAAAACATTTTTTAAAGTTATAAAGCAAAAACTTAAAGATTACTTTATAGCATGTGATGAAGATATTATAAATGAGATTACTGCATGCTACAATTTAGAAGTATTTCACAAAGTCTAAACATTAAACACATTGTTATAAGTCCAATACCCATCTTAACCATACTAGCAGAGGTGACCTGGACTGGTTGCCAACAAAGAATTTGTCAGTGTTTGGCTGAGACTTAAAGACTTGGCAGAAGATGGCAACTGGTTTGCCAGCATCACAGTCATATTTGCTGATGTTTATAAGATGGATCCAGCTGACACAATGGCTGTTTGTGGTCTTGCAGAGAAATCACCAATCAGCACAGAGGAACTTCACAAGATCCTCACCTACTATCAAAGGAACATTCAAGACTTTTCCTAAACTCCAGAGCCCTTGTATGACTTGTTGACTGTTCCAATGGAACCTGACACATAACACAATCAAGTGGACTCAGACAGAAGAAAACCACAGGCAAGGAAAGGGATCTGGACAGTTACCCTCTAAACAGCAAGTTACATGGAATGGCTACAAAGAGTTTTAATGATACAAAAATTGGGAGAATGGTAATTAAAGAAGAGGATAGGTCACTGATTGAGAGTGATCTAGATTGTTTGATAAACTGGACACAAGCAAACAATATGCATTTTAATATGGCTAAATGTAGACACATACATTTAGAAACAAAGAATGTAGGCCATATTAATAGGTTGGGGGATTCTATCCTGGGAAGCAGTCATTGAAAAAAAATTGGGGGTCATGGTAGATAATCAGCTGAACATGAGCTCCCAGTGTGATGCTGTGGCCAAATGAACGAATACAATCCTGGAAAGCATAAACTTCTACTCAGGGGAATCTTGAATAGAAATAGAGGTTATTTTACCTCCATATTTGGCACTGGTGCAACTCCTGCTGGAATACTTTGTCCAGTTCTGGTGTCCACAGTTCAAGGGGGATGTTGATGAATTGGAGAGGGTTCAGAGAAGAGAACATAAGAACATAAGAATGGCCATACTGGGTCAGACCAAAGGTCCATCCAGCCCAGTATCCTGTCTAACAACAGTGGCCAGTGCCAGGTGCCCCAGAGGGAGTGAACCTAACAGGTAATGATCAAGTGATCTCTCTCCTGCCATCCATCTCCACCCTTTGACAAACAGAGGCTAGGGACACCATTCCTTACCCATCCTGGCTAGTATCCATTAATGGCATGAGAATCAAGAGGGATGAGAATGATTAACAGATCAGAAAACATGCCTTATAATGATAGACTCAAAGAGCTCAATCTATTTAGTTTAACAGAGAGAAGGTTAAGGGGTGACTTGATTATAGTCTAGAAGTACCTACAAGGGGCACAAATATTTAATAATGGGCTTTTTGGTCTACCAGAGAAAGTTATAACATGATTCAATTGCTGGAAGTAGAAGCTAGACAAATTCAGATTGGAAATAATGTGTAAATTTTTAAGGGTGAGAGTAATTAACCATTGGAAAATTTACCAAGGGTTGTAGTGGACTCTCTATCACTGACAATTTTAAAATCATGATTGGATGTTTTTCTAAATGATATGACCTAGGAATTATTTTGGGGAAGTTCTATGGCCTGTGTTATAAGGGAAGTCAGACTAGATGACCACAATGGTTCCTTCAAGTCTTGGAATCTATTAAACGAGCTGATTGCCCAGTACATCCACCATAGCTTATCTTGATTTTGCCTTACTCTTTATCCTTCTTGTAGATGCTTCCAATAAGGGATATCTTGTATCAATGTGAGGACAATAATTTAAGAGTAATTGGTTAAGGGTCAAGAACACTAACTGTAACTGATAAGAATTATCACCTTCATTCAGGAAAGCTGGAGTTTCTAGCTTTAAAATGGGCCATAACTAACAATTTTTTTGACTACCTCTACTACACACATGCCTTCATGGTTTATGGTGATAACAAGCTGCTAACCTATGTCTTCACCTCTGCCAGGCTGAATGCCACAGCACACCACTAGGTTGCAGAATTAGATGACTTGAACTTCAAAGTTAAATATCATCCTGGGAAATCTAAAGTGTAGGCAGATGCTTGATATGGAAAAATAAAGTAGCATTCATGTGAGTTACTCTAATTACTAGAGCTGGTCAGAACATTTTCAACTAAATGAAATTTCTTTGAAATATACTAGTTCATCAAAGCTGAAATGTTTTGTGGAGATATTTCTGCTTGATGTGGTTTTCATCGAGCTGGTTTTTGAGGTCCAGTACTGCTTGATCAAATGTGAGCTTTTCAGTCAGAAAACAACCATATCAATAATTCTGTTTCACAAAAGATATTTGAAATACTTTGTTTTCATTCTGCATTGGAACAAAAACAAATTTTGAAAGTTCAACAGTTGTCATGAAAGTACCTCTGGACAGCTGTAATAAATATGTTTGCTTTCAATGAAGTTACCATGTATTGTAGCTACTACAAGCAATTTAGATTAATTTGTGCAGTGCAGAAGGGAACAAAGACAGAGAAAGTTGAAGTGAGTGTTTGTGGAGAAGAAGAGCGGAGATATGGCTGCTCTGGGCCCTCATGTAGTTCCATTTCCCACCACTGCAAAACAATCTGCCTGGCTGTTGGGGTTCAGGAAGAAAGTGGGCTGGGCCAGATGGGACAGGGAAAAGCTACTGTAAGTGGTATTCTCCTTCAACTCTACAGAGATATGGAAAGTCTGCAGTTAAAACCCTGGAAATTTGTATAATACATTAATGACCTCTCATCCAGCCTACTACTATGCTTAGGGCCCTACCAAATTCACGGTCCATTTTGGTCAATTTCACAGTCATAGGATTTTAAAAATCACAAATTTCATGATTTCAGCTATTTAAATCTGAAATGTCATGGTGTTGTAATTGTAGGGGTCCTGCCCCAAAAAGGAGTTGTGGGGGATCGCAAGGTTATTGTGGGGGGTGAGGGTTGTTGTACTGCTATCCTTCTGTTCTGCTGCTGGTGGCAGCGCTGCCTTCAGAGCTGGACAGCTGGTGAGTGGCGGCTGCTGGCCAGGAGCCCAGCTCTGAAGGCAGAGCCACCACTAGCAGCAGCACAGGAATAAGGATGGCATGGTATGGTATTGCCACCCTTCTCCGCTGTTGCCTGCAGAGATGGGCCCTCAGTCAGCAGCTGCCACTCTCTGTCCACCCAGCTCTGAAGGCAGCAGTGCAGAAGTAAGGATGACATGGTATGGTACTGCCATCCTTACTTCTGCGCTGCTGCTTGGAGGCACTGCCTTCAGAGCTGGGCGCCCGGCCAACAGCTGCTGCTCTCAAGGCATGCAGCTCTGAAGGCAGAGCAGAAGTAAGGGTGGCAATACTGCAACCCCCATAAAATAACCTTGTGAACCCCCCCCCCACAACTCCCTTTTGGGTCAGGCCCCCCAATTTGAGAAATGCTGGTCTCCCCTGTGAAATCGGTATAGTATACAGTTAAAGCACACAAAACACCAGATTTCACAGGGGTAGATCAGATTTCATGGCTGTGAATTTGGTAGGGCCCTACCAATGCTATTATTCACATTGGTCTCAATGGGGCTAAAATAGAGACTCCTTCTGACACATCAGGGTTGCAGAGGCTCCTCTTTATGACTTCTCTGCTCACACTCCCCTCCATCCCACCAAACAGCTCCCCTCACATACTGAAGACCTCTATTTATCCATAGAAGAGATATAACACAAGAAGTGGCAGTGCAAGCTTCACCACACCTCCCAGTCAAAAAGCAACAACCCTGACCTGGAAGGATGATCACTTCTAGAGCATGAAGATGGGTTAGTTTATAAACCAATTCAATCCTTGGAATTTCTGCGGAGATGGTCAATGAGTCCGAATTCTGTGATGTGGACATTTGCCCACTTAGGACTAGACTGTGACCACCATAAAAAAGCTAGGCACAGTAGGATTGCTCTGACATAAGCTGTTTACTTTGTATTTGCAGATATATATTTACAAATATGTATTTGTACATTTACCTGTGCTGGTTCGTACTTATATCAAAGAGGAATATTGTGCCAGACCCTCAACTGTTGTAAATGACATATTCATAACTTCACTGATTTCAGTGGACCTATGCCAATTTAATGTTTAGAAAATGTAGTTATTACCACACAATTATGTAATCCTCTGTTTCATGACAGGCTCTGGAATTTTATGAACCTTTTGCATTACAAAACAAAAGCTCTCTAAATATTCTGTGGCTAAAAGTGTGTTAAGGATTTAAATTGCAAGTTTGTAATTATGACTGGAGTATAGCCTGCATAACTTAGTGTGACATAGGTAACATAGGGATTGCTTCTGCAGTCCCCGTTCAGTCATAATTCCCATTCCTGTTAACAGGAGCTTTGCCTGAGTAAGATGGCCAGGTTTGGGTCCAAATTCAGTAAAACAGTTCATAGTCTCAAATACTATTTTTTGAAATTCACTTTTTCTACCTCCTGTTTAAAAAAAATGAAGTGACTGGAACTCTGAGTTATGGGCTGCACAGCAGTAAATAGCTTTAAACAGTCTCTTGTAGCGAGTACATACTGGTAAATCAAGCTGTTTATTTCTTTTTCAAATGCAGGTATTGATAATGATCAACTGCTTTTCCGAAGAGTAAACGATTAGTCATTTGGGCTAATTAAGATGCCCAGTGGATTGATTTTTACTCTGAATTTCACTGCTTGTTCCTGAAATGGTAATTAAAAACAAACATTTATATGTGTATTTGAGTGTATGAGAGTGCTTTGTGAACTGTCTCAGGAATTCCTAGGATTATGAAGTATTGTGTCATGCCATGCTACTAGATCTGAATTGTGCTCCACTTTGTATTCAACTAAATAAAAACAAGGCTTGCACTATAACAGTTTAATTTCTTATAAATAATAAAAAAGTGAAGACATAATAAAAGTTAAATAGATCTTTCGGTTTTTTGCTAATTTAGAATAAGGAGCAGCGAGTCTGTAGCTAAGAGACAACAGAGTCAGCATGGAAAGGAAATGGGATGGGAGTATGGATATCACATTGGGAGGGGAGAAAAAGAAACATTAGTTAAATAGAAGAGAAACACTATGGGTAAGAAGAAAAGGAGAGGATACAGAGAAAGAGAGACTGAAATCAATCTTCCTCAAATCAGCACATCCTGTTGGTACAGATTGGAAATGCCCCTTCCAGAAAGTCAAGGGAGTTACACCAGCTATATTTTTAGCCCAATGACTCTTGTCAATCAGTGGGAGAAATCACTCCACTAACTCCAGATGCAGTATATGACTTCCTCCACTGTAGGAATTACTGCGTAATAGTACGAATGAGATAGCGGAGTGTCAGTCAGAGTAAAATGAGCCATGCATAGAGGAGGGCTCTCTGGATAGTCATTTTTGTAAAATTAAATTAATATGAATACTTATAAGTACCTACGATGAAGGTGGAATAAGTAATAAGCATGAATAGCAACAGTATTAGGAGTGTGGGGCAAATGAGTGAGTGAAAAGAAATGCGATAGGGTACAGAAAGATAAAATTGAATAGAGGGAAACTTAAGAACATAAGAATGACCATACTGGGCCAGACCAAAGGTCCATCTAGCCCAAAATCCTGTCTTCTGACAGCAGCCAATGCCAGGTGCTTCAGAGGGAATGAACCAAACAGGTAATCAATACTTGATCCATCCCCTGTCGCTCATTCCCAGCTTCTGGCAAACAGACGCTAGAGACACCTTCCCTGCTCATCCTGGCTAATAGCCATTGATGGACCTATCCTCCACGAACTTAGCTAGTTCTTTTTTGAACCCTGTTATAGTCTTGGCCTTCACAACCTCCTCTGGAAAAGAGTTCCATAGGTTGACTGTGCATGGTGTGAAGAAATACTTCCTTTTATTTGTTTTAAACCTGCTGCCTATTAATTTCATTTGGTGGCCCTTAGTTCTTGTGTTATGAGAAGGAGTAACTAACACTTCCTTATTTACTTTCTCCACACCAGTCATGATTTTTTAGACCTATATCATATCCCCTCTTACTTGTCTCTTTTCCAAGCTGAAAACTCCCAGTCTTATTAATCTCTCCTCATACGGAAGCTGTTTCCTACCCCTAATCATTTTTGTTGCCCTTTTCTGTACCTTTTCCAATTCCAATATATCTTTTTGAGATGGGATGACCAGATCTGCATGCAGTATTCAAGACGTGGGGGTACCATGGATTTATATAGAGGCAATATGATATTTATGTCCTGTTATCTATCCCTTTCCTAATGATTCCCAACAAAATAATTAGGAAAGATAAATTTTAAGAAAAAATTAACATATAATCTTCTTTTTTTTAATGCAGATACTTATACTCACCTTTTCTTGAGATGAATATGTGCACAAAGTACTGATTCTTTAAGCCATTAACCTGCAAAGTGCTTAGTCATGACTCATAGTAGCTCTGTTACAAACAGTTGATGATGCAATGCCCTGTTAGATAATAAAAATTGAAGAATTATTTGTGGTAGCTAAAAGTCTGGCTGTATGTGCAGCAGCTGCCTGTGAATATTTCATGACCTGACTTACTCACTCTACCTCCTTACCATTGTGAATCATCTGAATTAACTAAGGTCAATATTTTCAAACTTGCATGCTCAAAGTTGAATGTCTAAATCCATAGCTAGTCCCTGAAATAAATGGCCTGAGTATCAGGGATGCTGATAACTCATGGAGGTCAGTAGGAGCTGCAGGTCCTTAGTGTGATGGATCTCAAGGTACCTAGGACTATGAGTCACTTTGTTACTCCCCTGCCTCCAGCATGAGGGACACTTGCTTGTGCTTAACTGGGTGTTAGCTCTTTGACACCACCAGCCTGCTAGCCATCTTAACCAGCCCTTACTTTGCCTTGCAGATTAACAATAGGTGCACCCAGTCCCCAAGTCCCTTTGAAGCATTCCTCTGTAGTGTCCAGCTCCTTAACCACTGAACAGTCACAGAAATACCAGGAATGCTGTCCCAAAAGTAACAGTGTATACACCAGCTTGTATGCGTCAACTCAGGATCAGCTTCTTGCGTAATACCACAGCACTGAGATATATTTATAGTAAAAACAACAAGAAGTTTATTTCAACGATTCAAGTCTCAAGGGATATTGAGTAAGGATCATAAAAAAACAGGTTACATATGAAACAAAATCATAATACACTTTCTAGAAACTCAGCTTAACAGGCTAAACTCTTGTCTAATGAAGTTTATCTCACCCAAAGCCTTTTGCATCATCCTCAACCAAGGCTGGTTGTAATCTTGTTTTCATTAATGTAAATATACTGCCTATTTACTTCCTAGGTACAAGATGGCAGGATGTCATCTTTGTTCCCCAAATATAGTCCAGCAAACCTCTGAAGTGTAACTCAAGATAAGGTTATCTTTCCCCCCACTGTGTTTTTATACCTATTAGGGCTAGTCTACACTGCCAATGCTAAAGTGCTGCTGCAGCAGTGCTTTAACGTGCCTTGTGCAGTCACGGCAGAGTGCTGGGAGAGAGCTCTCCCAGTGCTCTAAAAACCCACCTCCACGAGGGGAATAGCTCCCAGCGCTGGGGCACTGTCTACACTGGCGCTTTACAGTGCTGAAACTTGCTGTGCTCAAGGGGATGTTTTTTCGCCCCCCCTCCCCGAGTGAGAAAGTTGCAGCGCTGTAAATTGCCAGTATAGACAAGCCCTTATTTCCTTTCTGAATTTCTTATAATTCTCCATCTTTATTCAGCTTAGATGGGTGATGGGAGACCCATTGTGAATGTGAAAATACTTAACTTACATTTCAAAGAGACGGGTGAATAAACAGCTTTTGTCTGACAGGAAACCTGTTTGTCCACCTTAGTTGTGATACAGAATCTAAGAACATATTTTCAATATACAGTATACTCCCAATTATCCAAATAGCTTGAGGGACACAGATATTATCTGAATAATCAGGAGTTCAGATAATCGAAAGGGCAGGAGCAGCAGTGCAGGGATCCCTCTGCAGCCCTGCTGTCATGGAGGTGGGTGAGTGGCACCTCCATGACAGCAGAGCTGCAGAGGGATCCCTGCACTGCTGCTCCTGTCCTCTCGATTATCAACAGCACTGTGGCCTCCCCTGCAGCCAGGGGTTTCTGCTGTATTATTCAAACCTCTGCATGATCCAAATCCCTTCTTTATCACTGAGCAGAGGTTTGGATAATAGGGTTTCAGAAAATTCTGAGTATACTGTACATATGTAACTCCTTCCGTAATATCTGTACATACATTTCACAACAATAACAATAAAACCATTGTGACCCTTGCTTTCACTTAAGACCTCACATGACATTCTTTGGTGGACCAGAATGTATATACCAGAATCTGGATATTCTTGTAACCCCCTTGCCACTTGGCATGGAGGAGTTCTTGAATCATGTTCAGCACTTCTGACTATCATCTCACTTTTATTTAGATGCCTAACTTTAGGGATCTGTGTTTGAAAATCTTGGCCTTTCTTCTCAAAACACTTTTTCTGTGAAGCCCACAAATGCTAACTTTGGTTTTCCCCAGTGTATTTTGTATTGTCCATGTAATTAGCCTGGCAATTCTTTGGTGCAGGGACTGAGCACACTATTTGTGTTTAATATAATAATAACAACAACAACAATAATTAATGAATTAATTTAAAAAATGAATAGATTCATTGTAAGTGGCACCACCTCAACACAAAGAATGCTTTGGGTACTAACATTTTTCTTACTGGGCTGGATAGCAACCATACAACAGCCTAAGACATTGTTCTAAAAAGAAGGGAAGAAATGTCTGAGAGAGGGGTTGTTACCTGTACAATTTAGGGCTCTCACCCCCCTACCCTCTCTTTTGGGTACTCAGGAAATAAGGGACTCAACTTTACCCCTCTGTGGGTTCTGGGCTCTATCCCTCCATGGGCTCTGGGCTAACACCCATTCCCAGTGGGCTCTGGGTTAACACCCATTCCTGGTGGGCTCAGGGATTTACGGGTCTGTGGGGCTTTTTATCAGTTAAAGAGCCTTGAATATCCTTAACATCTATTTCTTGATGTTATATCCTTAACATCTATTTCTTAACAGTTACTAAAACAGAATGTGCACGCTAAGCATACAATGCTCACCACTCCCAATAAGGCAGACACACTTTTCTTGATGGCCAGTCAAGATTAGATTGTCCAGGGCTCCAGCTTCTGCACAGTATGGTCAGCTGGGTGTTGAGATCTGGCAGCTCTGATCTTGGGCTGTGTCGTGGAGTTAGGTTCTAAAGAACTTCCCTTTGGACCCCAATTTATAATTAAAACTTGGGTCCTACTTAGCTATACCTTAACCAATCATTTTAAACTAAAGTACTACAAAACAGTATTTTTCATCAATCCTAGCCCATTACAAAACAATTCTTTAATCAATCATATCTAAAGCTAATATTTTGTCATGGATATTTTTAGTAAAAGTCACGGACGGGTCATGAGCCATAAAGAAAAATTCACGGAAGCCCATGACCTGTCCCTGACTAAAAATATCCTTGATAAAATGGGAAGGGACTGGACACTGACGGGGTGGCTGGGAGCTCTGGGGCCACCACCACTCATGGGGACTCAGAGCTCCAGGGTCCCCCTGCCCTGCGACGGTGGTCGGGAAGGCTGCCGGGGTCCCCCTTCCCTACAGCAGCAGCCGGGAAGGCTGCTGGGGTTTCCCTGCCCCGCAGCCGTGGCAGGAAGCTGTGGGTGTTGCCCTGCCCCGCTACGATTTTGTCACTGATTCCATGACTTCTACGACCTCCATGACAGAATCGTAGCCTTAATCATATCCCACCATCTTACTGATTTAAATATTGCAAAACTAGTTATGCAAAGGACAGAAACAATTAAAGAATCAGACAGAGGTCATACAAGTAAACGAGAGAAATAGGGACCATAAAGGCAAAACAATAGAAGTACAGATTTCACAATCGCTTGATTTCTTGCCAGACAAATGCTATCAAATAAATTTTTCTTTAAATATCTTAAGATCTGTTTCTTTCTCTGGATCCTAACTAAGGTCTTTGGAAGGAGGGGGAAGCTGCCTTCATCCCATACTTGCTCCTCTTTTCCCAACCATATAAAATCCCTTCTGTGGGAGTGCCATAGGTTCCAGCTCCATGTTGCAGTGGAAGAGAGCAGGAGTTGAAGGGAGAGTGATAGGGGGCACAGTTCCCCCTCCTATCCTGGTTTGGCTGAGATACACTCCTCCCCCTCCTACTAGGCTGGTGTAGTGAAAGGTCTCTCTTCTGTTTCAATTTAGTTTAATCACTGGAAGGGAGAAGTATGTGCATATGGGAAGGAGGATGTGGAGGCAGCCAGACTTCAAGGGACACATGGAGCTTGGCAGGGACATGTAGCAATACAGAGACAAGGGGCCTCTTACAGACTCCCCTAGCCTCCAGCTGATCCACAGTCCATGGGTTTTAGGGGATGGAATCCTTGGCTCTTTCCTTGGTGGTGGAATTCTGCTCTCAGTGGAAGAATGCCTATACAGGAGTAACCCACACAGGGGAAATTGGTACAAACACACAAAATGTTTATATTCCAAATGATATGACCCTGAATACTATCCTTGACTTAATCAAGGATTACTTCACTCTAGAACAAATTACCTCGGAAGGAAAAGTGACTTGAAAAGTCATGTATCTTGAAACTTTTTGAGAAACAGAATGTGGATTACTGCTCTATTGTAGTATTATTATTGTAGTGCCTGTGATCTACTAGGTGCTTACCAGTCATTTAAGAAGGAATGGTCTATGCCCTGAGAAGTTCACAGTCTAAAGACTGACAAGTAGTTAGGGAGAGGGAAACAACTAATCAGGTTTACATATGTTTATTTAACATCTTTCCCTGTAAATGATACATCTTGACTTACCTACGAAGACACGGGTTCCTAATGAACTTGTGAACAGAGATGTCATTTCTTGCAATGACCATGTTTTTTTTATTTTGCTCTAAGAAACCGACTGTCACAGCCAGGTCGTGGGCAGCCAGAACTAGTGATCAGAGCCAGAGTCCACAGTCATGAGACAGGAGTCAAGAGTCAGCTGGGTCAGGACATTGGAAGCAGGAGACAAACTTGAGATTAGAACTACTAGTTGGGAACCAGAGTCAGGAGACAAACTGGAAATCAGAACAACAAGTCAGATGCCAGGAGCCAAGCCGGGTTGGGATGCCAGGAAATTAAGCCAGGGGAGCAGGAGTAGGGGCCACAGGCACCAAGTCCAGAGCAGGATGGATCCCAGTTGTTCTGAGAGCTTCCTGTTCCTGTTGCTGGTTTAAGTAGGGCCAGTGAGCCAATTGGCTGCTCTGGGACTCTGCCAATAGGATCTTGGGGCAGAGCCTCGAACTGGGGCTGGGCTTCATGGGTCCTGGATAAGCAGTTGTGAGCAGGCTGCCAAGTGGAGATTTGGAGCAAGGCTGCTCCTGTAGAAGCCTGTGGGTCATGTCACAGTGGCTCCTAAAATGTGTAGCTTTTACCACTATTTATCCATTGATTAAAAGAGCTAGATGAAGATGACTGGAAATTCAGCTAACAATTTGAATCAAGTTCTGCACTGGGCAGCGCTAGAATCACAGCAGAGAGAGTACATTGAAGCCCCGATTCAGCAAATCCCTTCAACATATGCCTAAGTCCCACTGAAGTCAATAGAACTCAGGTTTAAGAGCTCACTGAATCAGGGCCTTAGCCCCCAGTAAAGGTGGACCGTTTTGTGTTGCCCCCAAGCAGGGGAATCATGGAGTTGTGCTGGCGAACTCTGGAGGCAGCTACACCTACAAGGAGAATAAACACAGTGTAGGGTACCGGTAATGGTGGGAAGAATAATCAAGAATTTAGAGTCAACAATCAATTTTAATAAGGTTTATGATGATTGAAACAGCAGAATCATGGATTATAAAACCAATGGTTAAGAATTGTTTAGGTACTGAATTAAATGAGATTCTGGGCCAAATTCTGCACTGACTTGAATAAATGGAAATACATAGATCAAGTGACTTGCCCAGTTATATAGAGCAAGTGTACAATGGGATTGGGCATGGAATCCAGGAGTCCAGATTCTTACCTCCCTACTCTAACAGCTAAACATTCCTTTTAGCTTATCAATGAGAAAAAAGTGAGCACAAGGGCAGATTTACTCACAGCTTCTGAAGAATGTGGTTTTTGCTGTTCAGAGTTCAGGCTACTGGCAGCCTAGTCTGGGGAAAATTTACTTATATCTTCCAAAATGAATGGTTCAGTGTGAATAAACAGGAGATTTCAGATATCATTGTTGTCAGGACTTTCAAGAACAAAAGTATGTCCCCATCTAAAAAAAAATATGCAATCTAATCTCTTGCAATATAAGTATCTGGAAATTTTTCCATTAGTTATTATCTATAAATAATGGAAAGTTTATGTGAGCTAGGATGAGTAAATATTTGCTTTAAATGTATTGAATTCTATGTCACATAGCGATGTATTTTTAACACTTCAGAAAATATATACGCAGAGTACAGCATCACGTTTTGCTCGGCATATAGGCCACTATTCAGCAAAGTATTTAAGCACAAGCTGTGACATACCCAGGGTACAATCTGGACTGATGAACAGCTTTGTCCCCTCAGCTCTCTAACGTGGGGTGCCTTTTACACTACTTCGCTGTGAGAGCTACCACTCCTGGTCTCCCCACACACAGCCTCCCAGTTATATTGTATGAGTGCTGCAGCAGCCAGCCACTCTTGAATTACATTGCAGAGCAACACCAGGAAACTCCCAGTCCCAGACTTTCCCCAGAAATGTATGTCTTATATTCCAGCTCTCTCCTGTACAATACAAGCTCATATAAAGTCCATCATTTTATTAATTGGAAATGATATGCACAAATCTTGTTATTCCAAATGAAGTTCCAAACTAGAGTGAATTCAAAGCAAGACCTCTCTCACCACATGTTTCAGCAGTCTTACAGGCTGAACTTCTATCAATCAGGATCCTTCCCCCAGTCCAATGTTGCTTCCTTTGTTCTTCAGGTGTCATGGATGCTGTGGGAAGAGAGACAGGGAGGCATTATCTGTGGCATTTGCTCTCCTTTCTTATAGTTCTTTCACTTCTTCGAGAAGCATCCGCAACTGAGATTCAGGAGACAAAAAGTCCTGAAGATGGGAACCCCAAGCTGTTTCTTTTTAAGGTGTAGATTTTTTTGCCCATGTTCCTTTTCCTGCCAACGAATAGCCACGTAAGTGGGTGATGGCCCATTTGTCCTGTTTACAGCTGGCTGAGGCATCATCTTGTCTTTTGTCTCTGAGGAACTGGTTTGGCTGCTCCCCAGACTTGGCATACGATTTAGTAACACCATACAGTGGAATCTTATAATTTTACAGCGTTGCCACACATTTTATCAGGACAATATTGATCAGAGAGTTATGAGTTTTCAAATGATACCTCACAAGGCATACTTGTACAAAGATTATCATAATAATGTGCAAGGGTGAATATTGGGAAACAGACTGTCACACATGCCTAATTTAGTGTGAGTAGTTTCACTGCAATCATAAAGTTTTTGTCATGGTTAATTTGAGGTGGAGTGAGGGAAATTACAGCTATGTCAGGGTTAAAATGTCCCAGGTCATGACAATCAGAGTTTTAGTAAACATATTACCATGCACAGGTGTGTGCTTTGACCTTTTTCATTTAACACTTGTATGTGTGCACTAGAAATATCTATAGAGAAATATAGATAATGGAAAGCGCAGTATGCTCATTAAAATATTTAGAAGCTTTTGTTGCTTTACAATTTTCTTAGCACATCATATGAGTGAGACTGAGAAAGAATTTCCCATATTATCTCAAGCAAATGCACCCACTTACAACAAAAATGTTCCCTTTTTCTGGAACTTAGTAATTGCCACACCACATCAAACTAGTGGTCTAACTAGTCCAATATCCTGTCACTGTCAGTGGTCAGTCCCAGAAGCTTCAGATGAAGCCCCATAATTGACAAATTCTTTCTTTAAAACAACAGAAATAAATTTTGCTAATCTAAAAGGAGAAACAAAAGAGGCATATATTTAAATTGATTATTTCTTTGACTAATACTTTCTACAAGGCTAAAATCCATGAAATATGATAGATGTTGAAGTCTGTCCTCTGGACTATAGCAGTCCCACTTACAACAAATTCAAAACTAATACTTGTTTTTCCCCAGGCAGAACAACCAGTCAGAGTGGAAGGAATCTTGAGTACAAGATTGTCTCAGTTCATGAGTACAACCAAGCCCTCTTAATGAACAAAGTAAAGTGAATTTGCTAAGTCTCCATATAGAGAGAGAATATCTAAAGGTTAAAGAGCTGTTTCTGGATATTAAACATATTGTTTAAACAATGTTACATGCCCTTTTCTGAGTTCTTTTAGCCTGTTCACTCCCAGTAAATAGAACTCTGGATCCAAAGTAAAGTAAATAAAATAATAACTACATAATTCAATACTTAGCATTTATATATATATATAGTGTCTTTCATTCCATTTCATTACAAGTACTGTTTATAGAGACTGGGAATTACTGTGCGAGGTTGGCAGGGCTGCTGCGGAAGTCACGGAGGTCACAGAAAGTCACAGAATCCGTGACTTCTGTGACCTCCGTGACAAACCCGCAGCCTTAGACATAACTAAGATGTGTTTTATGCAAGATGGGTCTTGTGAGATATCTTTGGAAAGAGAAGTATTGGGAGCATAAGCTTTCATGGGTAAGAACCTCAATCTGAAGAAGTGAGGTTCTTACCCACGAAAGCTTATGCTCCCAATACTTCTGTTAGTCTTAAAGGTGCCACAGGACCCTCTGTTGCTTTTTACAGATTCAGACTAACACGGCTACCCCTCTGATCTTTGGAAAGGTTAGGATTTGCTGAATATGATTATCCTGTTTGTATGCATGTATCATTTCTGTATCTGAAATTAGGAATATTGACCATGTAACAATTACAAGTGGGTTTACACCTGGGGAACACCCACCAGACAGAATGCAATCAGTCTGGATGGGCCATTAGGGAGAACAATAGGACTTTGAAGATGCTAGTCTCCCACCTTCCTGAGAAGCTTTCTGGGATGCTACAAACAACCTTTGACTCATGGCTGTTTTGACACTGCAGGGTCATGAGATTAAGTCATCTGGTACTGGATTCCATGATAGAATACCAGTATTTTTCCACTGGGGGATAGGGTGGGGAATCACACTGGAAAACAAAGAGTTCCCACCATATGTAAAACCTATTTAAGACAGGGGAGTGACTTAATCAGGGGTCATTCTTCACTGAATCCCCACCCAGGATGACTTCTGGAAACATTTAAGAAACAAAGACCAAAAGGGGATGGGGGAAGAGAAGAGCTGAGCCCAGGCTGGAAAAGGTGTCTGGCCTATGAAAGAAATTCCTAAAACAACATTTAGGGTGAGAAATTACTACTTGTAATCAGTTTCTTTGGTGTATTAAGCTTAGTTTGCATGTTTGTTTTATTTGCTCAGTAATCTGCTTTGATCTGTTTGCTATCCCTTATAATCACTTAAAATCTATCTTTTGTAGTTAAACTTGTTTTTGTTTTCTCTAAATCAGTTTGTGGAGTTCATAACTGGGGGGCAAAAAGCTGTTCATATCTTCCTCCACATTGAGGGAGGGGGTGGATTTCATGAGTTTACACTGTACAGTTTTTTGTGCAGTGCAAGACAATACAATTTTGGGTTTACACTCCAGAGGGGGTGTGCACTTGAGTGCTGGGCAATTCCCTAGCTGAGTCTTCCCATGCAGAGCTGATCTCAGTGTCTGTGTCTTTCTGCAGTTGGGTGTGTCCTTACCTGTGTGTGTCTAGGAGCAGGATTTTATAGTGTCCCATAATAATTAATGTATGATTTGATTTCATCCTGTCAGCCACCCTTTTTGAATACCAGAAAGGAATAACAAACCAGAACAATCCTTCTGACTGATTATGGTCACCCTTTTGTTTTAGGATGAGTTATAATGTCTACTATGGTTTCCTATACGTACTACAAATTAGGCACTCTAGTTAAATATACATTTCTTTGTTTTAAGGTTTTAGTAAGTAAGAGACAGGATCTTGTATTGTATCTATGTTAAGGAGATTAGGGGAATGTTGAGGGCCTGAATCCCCAATGTAAATTGTTTTAGTTATAAGATTTAGCAAGGCTTGATTTACAATGTATTCTGCTGAATATACAATACTGCTGTCTATATACCTTTGAAAGTTTCTGTAAGAGATTGTTTGTGTGAATGAGGAATGCATGCATCAGGAAAAGATAAAAGTGTGAAAGCCATCACAAATGTCCAGATGGTCAAGAAAAAGTGAGAGACTTGGAAAGACCAGGAGACAATCAGAAAACATTGATTGTATCCAATGCTAAACATGTTAGCAGCATTGACGACCTCAGAGGTGAGGCAGGCACCCCCAAAGGCGAGACAACAAATAGAAGATAACGATGGGAAGCCCGACAATAACCATCAAATGATAACACCACTTAAGGACTAATGATTACAGGATGACATTGCAAAATGCATGGACTCAAATGGGAATTTTCAACTATAAAGCTGGGGTGTCTTGCCATGGAACTCTGGATTCAGTCCTGCAAAGCCTCGGAGCATCGAATCGCGACCAACAAGAGCCCAGCTCCACACTTGTGCTCAATCTAACTGGCCATTAGATTGACTCGAGCGACAACAGACTGGTAACTATAAACATCAACTGGCAGGACTCTGTGTGTGTGTGTATGTGTGTGTGTAACTAAAAAGCATATGCTAACTGTTGTATTTTCAATAAATGCTGCGTATTTGCCTTCTCCTATAAAAGATCCCATGTGCTTTGTATAGCATAACATGTGTGCTGCAGGAGGTTTGAGGGCCTGGCTCAGCAGCACAGTGTAAGGGAGCCCAGGCTGGAGGAACAGGAGGTGGGCTCAGTGGTACCCCAGTACATCAGGTGGCACCCTGGAAGGGGGGGACAACCCATCACAGTGGGAACTTGACCTCTTGCTCCCAACTTCCCTCCCCCCGGTGCGACTCGTGCCCACAACACATTGGGAAAATTCCCCAATAGGCATTGCACTGGTGCGTGGCACGTGACACACTGGAATACCCATTACTGGTGCACTGCACTTTGCGTCAACATGAACTCCTAGTGAGTATGTATGGGACCGACACGTATATGAGTGATATACAAACTGCAGCAGCTTTATGCTGATGTAACTTGCATCGACTAAAGTTTGTAGTGTAGACATGGCCTCAGAAATAGAGAAACTCCAATTAGTGTGGTGTGCTGATGCTCCAACTTGAGGAGTTAGATCTGGTTTTGGGGAGAAGGAGTTCATTACCATTTTTTTTTACGGGGGATCTAACAGCAGTAGACTCGAAAGGACAGGTTGCATATTGGAGAGGCGCTTGGTCTCTCTTGCTACAGTGTGGGGCTGGATCTCAGCCAAGTTTACACTTGGAAGGCTTTGCTGGTATATTATATCAGCAAAATGCTCCTAATGCATATTCAGCTATACCGGCAAAACTGTGCTTTTGAGTGTATAGCTTATTCCAGACCGCCCCCTCCCCCGCCCCCGCTTGCAAAGTAAACTATACCAGCAAAAGCACAGTTTTGCCAGTATAACTGCTTCTATATTAGGGGCTTTTGTCAGCACAGCTAAGTCACAGATCACACCTTTTCACACTCCTGACTGATATAGCTATGCTGGCAACATTTTGCTGTGTAGATTTGGCCTCAGACAGAGGAGGTCAGAGCCAGGGCTTGCTCTTTGGGCATGTAAAACTTGAGTTTATTTTCTGTGACTAAGGTGAGAATGCCGTATCTAGTTTAGGAGATATGTAATTTAGATGAGTTGTGCAAGCCCTTTCTTTTGTTTCATATCAATTTTTTACTGTTAATAAGTCTTCTTTTAAGGAATTGTATGGGGTGTGTGTGTTTTAAGCAGTCTGGCTCCAAGGAGAAAAGAACCCTGAGACTTTAAAGGAGAAGTACTAAATGATAAAGAACTTATGGGACTTAAGCCACCTACTCAGCCTCAGGCCAGGTGTACACTACAAACTTTTCCCAGCACAGCTATGTGAGTCAAGGGTGTGAAGAGGTGTTATTCCAGCCCCCAGTTATAGAATCATAGAATCATAAGACTGGAAGGGACCTTGAGAGATCATCTAGTACAGTCCCCAGCACTCATGGCAGGACTAAGTATTATCTAGCACAGTTTTGCTGGTGTATCTGCATCCACATGAGGAATGCTTGTTTGGTATAGTATATTGGTATAGCTATACCAGCCATGCCTTCCAAGCGTAGACCTGGCCTCAGTCAAAGGACACAGGTCAAATTATTCTCTCCCTGTGAGGTGTTTTGCCCTCAGTCTGTGGCAGGCAAACACCTGAACATGAACAAGACCAAAGAAGAGATGTGATTTGAAGGGTGGTTGGATCACACCTTTGCTTAGAGTTTAGGCACCAAACAGCCATTGCTGAGAAGGAGGATGAACAAATTCATGCTGTATGTAGGGAAAAACTTAAACTTAATAGAGAAACAAGGGGAGACGTATTGTGTTAACATTGATATGTTATTTAAAAGCATTAAATAGTAAGCATGGCATGTAAAGATGTGTGTATGTCTCTGAAACTGTAGAAGACAAAATAGAAATATTGCAGCTGCAAAGTGTGACAAAATGGACTCCTTTGCAGAGCAAAGGAAAATGTGCAGTGCCTGAGCACGATAATATCAATACACTGGTACTCATGGACCAGGAAATAGAAACAGGATGCAAACAAATGACACCCAATTTAACAGCTGTTAACAAACAAACAAGTAGCACAGGGGGAAAGAGATCACCTCAGTTTACAAATAGATTTCAGTTGAGTTTCTAAGTTGCTGTTAGTAAATAGAAAAATAAAAAGTATATTTGAATTAAACAAATATGATTGGAAACTTCAGAGCCAGATTAATTCTCAGATCACCAAGAGCATCTGATGGTGTAGGGCCAGGCACAGAGCTCCAACAGCAGACAGTCTACCCGGACGGGAGGCTGCTTATGGTGGAAAAAGGCTGCAACTTTCCTTCCACTAGGAGGCCAGCAAGGCCTGAAGGGTCAGTGGTGCTGGCCACAGGGTGTTGTGGCCAGGACATAACTGATTCAGCACTTTCCCACTGCAGACTCCATAGGCGGGGCTTATATGGAGCCCAGCACTGGCTGAAATTGCAAGGACGGTGGCAGTGGAAATAGCCTCTCTCCTGCCCCAGGGGCTATTCCTCTCCTGGTGTACAGTGTCCTTAGTTGGCACAAGTAAATCGAGCTCTGGATGTCTCTTTAAAGGCTGGAATGCTTGAATTAACATGACCTAGTGCAGAAGCAGCCAATTAAAACATCAGAGGAACTCTATTGTTTCTCATTTATTTATTAGTTTGCTGTTGTAATGGGAAAGCTATAATTTAACAGATTTAATTTCCATTCTGTCTGATTGTTTAACTGGCATATTGAATTTAAATACCATTAGGTTAGAATTTGTCCTTCTAAACTGGTAAATACAGTAATTCACTGATAATAAGCGGTATGCTGATAACGTGTGTATGCTGCTCACAGTAAAATGTGTCCTCAGCATCACGGCTGCAGGCAAGCAGTTTTCCCCCTCTCATTGAAGTCTACTTTTTCTGAACCCTAGACTTAATATATAAGACCCTTCTCAGTAGTAAATGAACATTTAGTGGTGTTGGTATATTTATAACCATGTGGTACCTGAATCATACTGAAATTTTTATGTAATCTGGCTACAGAATGTCTGTGTCAGTAAATGCATGTGATCATGTTTCAACCAGATTTGGATTTTACCTGCAGTCACCAGGAGGTAATTATCTATTCCTAATAAATTAGAAACTCAACTATGCTGAACTACTAGAAAACAGGTTTGGTTTTCATTGTTTTAGGATTGGGTGGTAACTGATTTGTGACAGGTATAATCATTTAAATTTGATCTGCTTCTTTCCTTGGCTGACAATTAAAACCTGATACAGAACTGGTGAAAAACATGGATAAAATAATGCTTCTGGTATTTAAATTACCATAAGAAGACAAAGGGGACACACGCACAGACAACAAAAAAACAAAACAAAAATAAAACATAGCTGCATAGTTTTAAAAAATGGTAATACTTCATTGTTAATAAAATGCCCAAACAATTTAGAAATAATATTGCATCTTTCCCCTTTAGTTATTATTATAATTATTACACACATTTCTAAGTTCCCCACCACATCTAGCTGTCATTACATGAATTTAGTGCATCATATCCCTTATTAAAGAGAAGGGATCTCTAGCCCTCTTCCCCTTCCCCATTAATTAATAGTAAAAATGTTTACTTAACTGTTATGAGAATGCTTTTCAAAATAAATTAATCTCTCATATTGCTCCCCAAAGGCAAGGCCCCAGTAAATTCCATTGCAGCTGGCTCCTAAAGTTCAAACCTGAACTCTGTCAGTTGATGCATCCCCGTTGAATGGAGTTGCTATGGTAGAGGGTGGTGGGAGACATGGCCTCTGAGATTTTCATGGCCTAACTCATGTAGAGTTTAAAAGCTGAGGACCAACATCCCAATCCCAGGCCCCAAACTCTCTCTCCTAGGAGTAGTTCTTATTCAAATGAGTAGCCCCATTGACTTCAATGGAATTACTCCATCAAGAAGGATTTGCAGAATTGGATCCCAAGACCTTGAAGTGGTCCCAGGATTTAATGGACAGTCAGTGCAGAGCACTGTTATGATGTGTCCCACTTGGCCTGTCCTGTCTCTGAGGCAGGCTGCTGTATGCTGAACCAGGATCCTTTTTACCAGGCATGCAACACTTTTGAGGATGGTTTTATGATGTGGTTACCACAGCTCCAGGGGTGGAATGAGCCCACCAATTCCTATGATGTAATAGCTGTCAAATGGTAATGACTTTTGGTCATTGCCTGACTTGGACTGGAGTTGAACCAGTGACTTAGAGGTGATAGGCTCCACATCTCATTGCTTGGGAGGGTTGCTCCATAAAGGATGGTATATTATAGAAATCAACATATTACTTTTGAGCATCTGTTACTGGTATGTTCTTAACGCTATTCACAATTAAAATAAAAAAAATGAAGAGTTATAGACAGGTAGGAACACATTGTTACATATAGCACAAAGTACATACCAATGTAAACATGCTGTAAAGCTATAGTCCATTTTAATCAACAATCTAGCATAAAACAAGCATAAACAAGTCTTGGTATTTTAGTCTTCAATTTCAGTAACTCTGTTGAACCCCTGGAGCCTCATTATAGTAATATTTTTAAATATATTTGCTTCTTGGACTTTATGAGCTGAATTAGTTATGCATCTAATCTTATGTGTACTTGAACATATGATTTAAAGTGTTAAGTAAAATAGAAACTCACTTATATGAATAGTGAATAATCTATTCACTAAGAATAGTCAAAACCAAATACTGAGATCTAATAAAGTTTAAACTGACAAGCAATTCTCATGAGGCATATACATTCCATTTATCCAGTAAATTAAGAATTTTAAATAGCAGGATGCTAACTAGTGAAGTTATCTGACAAAATTAGCGTTTTTTCTTTTACCAAATTGATCCTAATTTCTACCAATGTATTTAGTTTTCACAAATATTTCCCAAATAGTGTAAGCAAACAGTTTGCCAGCAACCCAAAGGCTAAAATACTTCCTTTGACTATGTCTCTGGCATTTTTCTATTTGCTGTGTTTGATTGGTTACCTAAGTTATATGATATTGTTTCTGCTCCCTGTCTGGAAGTCAAACTTTTTAAATAGGCGTATAATGAATGAGGAATAGCCTAGCTTTGCCAGGTCCTCCCAGGGACATCTAATCTAAGCCTCTAGTGGCACTGGAGATGCATCTGTAGCCCTGAACTTCCATAGTCCAAGGTTCTAGTTCTGCACTTTCTTACAACAAACCCTTGTCCCAAGATAGTAGCTACAAATCTGGCCCACTCCAGATCATGCCAGGAAGGAGGTGAATGCTGCTGAGTCCTCCCAGAGAGGAATGACCTTTAAAGGGACAGGCCTTTAGGAAGTTTCTGCTAAACATTTCCTTCACACTCAGGGTGAGGGAGAGGACAAACAACCCTAGCACATCGAATCCTTTCACTGGGAAAACAGTACAAAAAGTGGCCAGGCCGGTTAAAAACCTACCAGGTGGCAAGTCATCTGTTATTTTTAACTTAGAATTTAAAACAAGTCACAGTCAAATAGAGCTGGACAAAATGACTTGCAGATGAGTGTTTGTATACACAACCACATATTTTGGTGTAGTCTTTGGGCCCCAAACTGTTACGACAGGGATTACTTTCATGAGTAAGGCCCATTCATGTGAGTAAGGGCTGTTGTACCCTTTGTCTATTTGATCCAGGGTGAAATGTTTCCATTTATGCTATGATATGAGATTTTCTAAGTGAAAAGGGTAAATTTTGTCCAAGAGGGAAATCTGCCATTTTGGCGATGGAAAGAGCACATTGCCAGTGAAATGACAGCCTTCTGTCTGCAGAAACTGCTTTTTGTTTCTATGAAAATTCAAGGAGAGAATGAAAAATGCACTGATTTTTGCATGCCTGTGAGTCCAGGAGCTTTTGTTGGCTTTTCTGGCAGTGTACATTGTGGGGTGGGTTTTTTTGCCCAGCTTTAACTCTCATGTCTAAAAAGTCATGTCTCCACTGCAGGGAGTTGTAATTTTTGCAGGATGAGCAGGAGGAGGGTAGAATTTGAGCTAAACATTTCAATATAGTTCAAGTAAGTTAGTGACTGAGAATGTGGTCAAAAGGAAGACCAGGAGCCTTCCAATCCTTAGTTCTGGCTGAACTGCGCTGGGTGCCTAACCCAGTATGTGTGTGATGGGAGGAGGGCAGGTGAAAGTAGCTTTAAGTCTCCTTTCTGCTTCTCTGATCATTGGCTGGATTGGGGTGGGGCAGAGCAAACCAGTCCCTGTTGTAAATTCTGCTGGTTATAGTATTCCTTTAGGAACCACTTTGTTAGCCTGGGCTCACTAGAGTGCGCTCTGCTGTAGCGCCACCCAGTCTGCCACCATCTCCCCCCTCTGCGTCCTACACCTCGGTTGGAGGCAGGGTGGGGTTGTTGAGCAGAGGGCCTAGAAAAGGCTATGGTGGCTTTATACTACCCACGGATTCTTCTGTGTCAGGTGAATTCCTGGTTGCCCTATTAGAGTAGCTCTTTCCCCTTTGTCCAAAGCAGTGCAAAGGGACAGAGCTTAGGCCCAGGATCTGGTCCAAGGATGTGAAGACTTTATTCCCTCCGATTTCTGAGTCCTCTACAAGTGTTTTCTGGCTCTCCACTCAAGAGAGCTAATAAAACTACACCAAAGTTAACTGAAAAGGGAGGTGATCATACTAATAGATTGTGTTTTTAAAATATCTTCTTCATTAGCCCTTGAAAGCAACTCTAAATCCATTCTACTTCAAGGCCCCTACTATATACAGAAAGCTCAGACTCATTTTAAATTTGGGCAAAGTATACCTTGAATGGCACCACTTGGATAACTATATTGGCCTATAATGGAATATTTTCATGCCCCGTGCACATCTAAAAATGATCTGGGTGAAAGTAAGGTCAGACTTGGTAAAAATGTAGAGAAACAAATATGTATACAGTTGTGGACATTAGAAAAAAATGGTGGATGTGAGAAAGGCATGTCTCTGGAATTCTCACTGAGAACACACAGTTATAAAAATCTGCATTTTTCTAGGTGAATTAAACACAAAAATAAGCAACCATGTCAAAGACTTCTAAACTGTGCAAATTGAGGACTGTTTAATATTGCAATCTGATGAGAATAAATTCCAATTACCAGTAGCTGCTCCTTCAAATTTCTCATCAAGATCCATCTCTGAAATGACATCTATAGGATATCAACGAATTTATGATAAGTAAAATGAGTGTCCAATGATAGCATTTTATTACTCTTTCTCCTTATGTGTGTGCGCATTCATACATACCCACACTATACATATATACACACACAATTTGCATGTACAGGTGTACATTTGTTTTGCACCTGTATATGCAAATTGTATACATTTGATTGTATCCCGCTCCTATTTGTGTGTTGCTCCTCTGTTTAGATAATAAACTCCTAGGCACTGAGAGCATGGCATCATACATGTTTGCACAGTGCCTCACACAATGGAATCCCAATCAGCACAAAAATATGAGTTAAGCAACCTTTTAAAAAAATCTTTTCTCCCCTTATTATATTCCTTTTATATTTTCTGTTTCTTGAAGATATCACTCAGTGATGCATTATGGGATACCACAGATGACAAGGATCGAATGGGTTGTAATGAGATGTCTGGTATTTGTGATGCTTCATTCTGTATTATTGCCATTGAATCTGGAAGCACCAAGAAGATTTCACAAAGAAAAAAGCCCAGTTAATGAAAGTATTAAGCACAAAAATCTGTATTGAACCCATTTTTTTTTTTTGCTTTGCACTTCACTTAGAAAGGAAAGATCAGTTCAGACTTGAAAAATCTTCAAATTCCATAAAAATTCCTGCAAATGACAACAACCTAGACAAATTAAATCCAGGACACAGTCTACCAATTCAAATCAAAGCCAAATATACAGAACAGAGTAGACAAGTCTTTCGCAAGATGTTTTTCAGTGATCTATTTCAGAGCTGACTTGTGTCATGGAATATTTTTCCTCTGAATAGGAAAAACACTAAAATCTGTTACCACATCATTCTGCCTTGAAATACCTTATGCAACTGACTGTCATTCTGTACAGTATCTGACACTGAGAAGTCAGCTGGTTTGGATTTTGCATTGTGTTTATGTGAAGCAAAGTTGTTTTTGAGCCATGCAGACAGGTTATGGGTTTCCAAAGATTCAGAAAGGTGTTGTTAGGAAAAGAGATATTTTTCTTAATATTTTAGGCTATAGCAAATATTTTCCCATCATCAAATCTTTACTCAAACAAATTGACGGCAACACCAAAACTCAGGTGCCACCAGACTCCTTGTTGTTTTCGTAGATACAGACTAACACGGCTACCCCCTGATACCAAACTCAGATTTGATCACTCCTAGATTTAATATGCCTTTTCCTGTACAACTGTTCATGTAAGGTAAAATTTTCAAAAAAGCGCCTAGCTGATTTAAGAGCCTCAATCTCATTTCAAAAGTGGCTTTGGGCATTTAGGAGAGATTTAGGCTCCTAAATGCCCAATCTCTTTTGAAAATGGGACTTAGGCAGTTTTGAAAACATTACCCTTATTGTAAAAAACATGATGTGAAATTAGTCTTTTTAATATTTCCAGCATCTGGATTAGAGGACTGCGTCCTGCCTGACACTTAACCTTTACAATTGACCCTAAACCAATCAGCATAACCATTTGCTTGCTCAGAAACAACTGTAAAGGTTTGAAACACCACCATCACATAAAATTTATAAGAGTCTATTCACTCCACATGATAGCTGTTGACATCACTGGGAGTAGGACTGGGCTCAAAGTTTTGATTTGAAAAATGAAAATTCAAATATACTCTTTGGGGCATGATCATTTCACCCCAGAGTCTTCTTTGAAGACCATGTTATAAATTCCATTACTTCTGTAGTAATGAATATGCAATGTCCCTATAAGGTCCAAAACCAGATCATTCAGAGAATTGAGCAAATGGCAATATTATAAATTACAACAAATATTGACAAGGATAGTAAGAGTAACCAAATGTTTCAGAGAGCAAACATGTGCTCCTCTTAGTTTCTAGCTCAGAAAAGACTTATTCAGGTTGCAAAAAAACTACACAAACCTATTTGTAATGTATAATTATTTAAATAATTTATTAAAACTCAGTTGACAAGCCATCCTTATTATTCAGTGACTGAGTTTCAAGTGCACTTTGGGCTATTAATGTCAAAATGCCTTTGGCTCTGTACTAGATGCTTTTGCATATTTATCAGTTTGGCATAGAATTAGTGGACTGAATGACTCAAGGGATTGGTAAAATGGGTTCAGAAATGTTCACCTCCAAATCTTCCTTGGTTCCTTATTGACTGAAAGATATTCCCATATGATGAACATTCAGAAGCTGGTGTGAAGTGAGTTGGTGGGCTCAGTCCAGTGTTTGATGGATAAGCAGCTCCTTAACAGACACCACCCCCCCAATTAGCAGTCTCAGCAGAGGCAACAAGGACTGAATAGGTACAGAGACAGTTTCTTCTCTTTCCCTCCAAAGGGAGTTAGATTAGGGTTGAGCTATATTTGTGGGGTGGCCTAGGAAAGCTTGCAGCACACTTACAGCATCTGTTTTGTGAATTATTACAGCACTTCCGTTTTACCTGCTGGCAACATGGAACCTTCATGAGAATTAAGTTTGCTTAATCTTCCTACCCCACATCTCCACCCAAAGTAGTGCACATATTCTGTATCTGGGAAATTCCTAAAGCACCTGTTAAGATAGAGGAAAATCTTTTTTTGTCCATAGCTGGATGTGTACAACTGTAAACATACATGTAATATCTGTGTGTACTTGGTTGTGTGGAACATAGTTAAAGTAAAGTTGTGAATACGGGCATGTGAGAGATAAGGGAATACTTCCTTGTGCTGCAGAGAATCAGTGCAAGGCCCTCCACATCATGTAGCACTGCACACCAGTGGCTGTACACCCCCTATGTGCATATGCACTATGGATGGGGGCTCAGTTATAATCCAGTCTGGACAAGGTTTGGCGCCACAATTGGACATTTATACAGAGCTGGTAGCCCACGCTACCAGTGTGGAGGGGGTGTCATTTATATTCCAGCCTCAGAGCTGGAACAGCAGCTGCAGGATGCAGGATTTCAGGACCCTGACTGCTCTACAGTCCAACCACATAGATCCCAAATACTCAGGGTATAAGAAGGTGGAGTGGATTTTGCCCTTTTTCTGTGTGAACTGGCTTATGTCACAAATGGTTCATAGTGTCTGTAGACTTAAGTTTGCAAGTAAAGTATTTTTAAAATGGATGAAAAAATGCATGCATGCTTGTTAATGGAAGTACAGTTAAGTAATATTTTAAAATAACAAGGTAACCATTGATCCTTACCTGACTGAGCACCTGTCCTGTCTGCTTAGCCAGAGACTCAGTAATGCCAAGACATGCTCCATTTAACACAGGTTTAAATGTAAAAGCACTCAGGACTGCTATATACATCTACAAACCATATACCTTGAACCTTACACTTCAGTGCATTTGAAAATGAATGTAACTTCTACATGAGTTACAGACACAGTCCTCTCTTACCTTAGAAAAAGTTCAGTGCCCAGTTTATATATAAAATTAATTTGATGACTACTGAAAATCCTCCCAAACCCATTCCTAATTGTTAGGATTGGGCAAGTAAGTTTGTTATATTCACTTTCAGCAGTAAGTTAGCAGGGCTTCTTCCTGAACATTCAGAATTAGCTGCAACATTTAGCATGCAGGCTGAATCCTACTGATAAAACCAGAAAAACAACATGAGGCAGCTTCCCACTTCTCGAGGGACTGTCTCAAATATTCAGATGGGCCTGAGCCAAAAATCTAGCTCCAAAAATCTCTAGGTGAGGGATGAGGATGAGAATTCAAATCCAGGTCCAAATCTGAATTTCACAGATCATTCCTATATTTATCACAGGCTGCACCAGATGACAAGATCCAAATATTCTGAAGAGTGGGACATTTGAAATCCAGATCTGAATTTTACAGCATAGATCTGTCCTAAATGCCAGTATTCAGTCTGGTACAAGTAACTTGTAATGTCTAAGCTCTTCAATTTTTATGAATTGCTACGCGTTTGATGCAAAACAATATTTTGAAAATTTTGTTTAAAAAAATTGGGTTTTGTGTTGTTTTTGTTCCAATTGGAATTAAACAAAATTTCTGTTGGAATTACCTATGGAATGGAAATTCTGAGTTTTGACCAGTACAAGTTATGATTCACAGCCCAGCTTCTAGATCAAATAGGTTTTGATAATCTTGATAAGCATTCAAAAGTTCCAGTGCTCATCACACCCATCTAATTAATCTGTAGTATTTCTAAAGTACCTATCCCCTTCATATTGAACCTAACCTAACTAGGAACATTTGTCTTTGCTTAATAGATCACTTCTAGCCTCTACACTTTTTCTCTCTTGGTGTTATTCATGTTTCGCAGTGAGGAATGCAGCTTTCTGCCATAGACTATGGCAATATCTCTTTCTTTCTATGGCCCTGTTTTTAAGGGAGGAACTGAGAGGGAAAAGCATCAAGAGTCAGCCCACCTGGGTGAACTCATTGAAAGTGTAGAACCTCAATTGCTTTTCCAGTGTTAGTGTCTGAACAGGCAACATCATAGCAGAACAAGTTAATTCATTTTGTAGTTGCATCAAGAGTACTTCTGCATAAAATGTAAACAGTTTCTTTACTTTTTGCGAGGCACTGTAAACAGAAATGCACGTTTAGCACATAAATGATAGACACAGTAGCATTAAGAATATTCATAAGGGGATTTCTTAGTAGTGGTCACAGAAAGAAAGGCTCATTGTTTAAAGCCCAGTTCATCTTTTGGTTAAGACTAATCAAAATAGTTTATGCAGCTTTCCATAAGCTTTTTGCATATTTGGTTTAGTGATCACAGCTGAATAATAATAAGGCCCAATAAGTAGATTAAAGTAAGATTCAGGGGCTGCCTCATTTCACTAGTTTCATTTAAATAAGGCTGATACATGTAATATATATAACCTATCATCATTAATTTGTCTGGCCTTGTTTGCACCCATATATTTAAGTAAACCTGCCAAAATTCCACTGATGCTAAGGCCAGGTCCACACTACAGACCTATATTGGTATAATGTCGCTCAGGGGTATGAAAAATCCACACCACTGAGCAACATACTTATATTGACCTAACCCCCACCCCCAACCCTCCCCGTGTTGTTTGCAGTGGTCTTATAGCCATATTGGTCCCAAGAGAGTAGAAAGACAAAATGGGTTAGGTAATATCTTTTATTGGACCAATATCTGTTGGTGAGAGAGACAAGCTTTCTAGCTACACAGAGCTCTTCTTCAGGTCAGGGAAAGGTACGTAGTGTCACAACTAAATACAAGGTGAAACAGATTGTTTAGAATAAGTAGTTAACACATATTCTAAGACCAGATCTACACTACAGACCCACATTCCTGAGCCACATAGTTATACTGACCTAACCCTGTGTAGATAGTACTGGGTTGAAGGGAGAACTTCTCCTCTCGACATAGCTACTGCCTCTCAGGGAGGTGGATTAACTACATCAATGGGAGAAGCTCTTCTGTGGACATAGGAGCATCTTCATTTAAGCGATACAGCGGCTCAGCTGCACCAGTGCAGTGTTTTAAGTGTACACCTGCCCTAAGACACCATTCAAGATGAAGTGCCCCTTAACTTCTCTCCGGTTTTAGGACAAAAAAGGAGGGTTTAGTGGGTTACAGATTATTCCTACACATGCCTATCACAACATGTGGTGTACCTCATACAGTTCACTAAATGTCCCAATAACAACTATGCGGGTAAAATCAGGCTATCACTATGTTCTTGAATGAACTCACACAGAAAAATGATAAAAGATAAAAACACTCTGTCACAGGGCCAGCTCCAGGGTTTCTGCCACCCCAAACGACAAAAAAAAAAAAAAAAAAAAAGGCCGATCGGCGGCACTTCAGCGGCAGCTCGATCGCACCACTCCACTCTTCGGCGGAAGTTCGGTGGTGGGTCCTTCGCTCCCTCTCTTCCTCTTCAGCTGCACTTCGGCGGCAGCTCAAAGAGGAAGAGAGGGACGGAGGGACCTTCCACCGAAGACCCGCATGTGCCGCCCCAAAAGCGGACAGAGTGCCGCCCCTTTGTATTGGCCGCCCCAATCACCTGCTTCCTTAGCTGGTGCCTGGAGCCGGCCCGCCCTGTCACCCGTGGACAAACATTTTTCACAAAATGATCACTCCATATCTGTCCTCTTAGTCCTCATCCTTAAAGGAAACCTGCACAACACCTTCAAAAGACAAGCCTTGGAGTGTATATTCATAACTTTGCTAGACACTAAAAATCATGGTCTTAATAAAGACACTGGATTTATGGCTTATTACAACAATTTGTAATTACTAACTCCCCCTTTTTTCCTATGACTACAGGGGTGTTAATGGGCCACTTTATCTTGAATGATCCCTTAGAATATGCGCTAACTATTTATGCTAAACTATCTGTTTGATCTTGTATTTAGCTATGACACTCTAAGGCTATGTCTAACTACCCCTTATGTTGGCAAAACTTAGTGGGGTGGAATATTCACACATGAAATGAGTTCAATCCTTGAGGGGGCCATTTAGGGACTGGGGTAAAAATGTATCTCGGGATTGGTCCTGCTTTGAGCAGGGGGTTGGACTAGATGACCTCCTGAGGTCTCTTCCAACCCTGATATTCTATGATTCTATGATTCTATATGAGCTGTGGCCAAAAGAGCTAATGTGATCCTTGAATGCGTAAATACGGAAATCTCAAGTAGGAGCTGAGAGGTTATTTTACCTCTATATTTGGCACTGGTGCAACTGCAGCTGTAATACTGTGTCCTGTTCTGGTGCCTGCAATTCAAAAGGGATGTAGATGAATTGGAGAAGGTTCAGAGAAGAGCCATGAGAATGATTAAAGGATTACAAAACATGCCTTACAGTGATAGCTTGAGCTCCTTGAGTCTATTTAGCTTAACAAACAGAAGGTTGAGAAGGGACTTGATTACAGTCTATAAGTCAGTGGTGGGCAACCTGCGGCCCATCAGGATAATCCGCTGGCAGGCCGCCAGACAGTTTGTTTACATTTGCACGGCCACCTGCAGCACCCAGGTATACATTTTTAATAGTGAGAGTAATTAACCATTGGAACAATTTACCAAGAGCCATGGTGGATTCTCCATCACTGGCAATTTTAAATCAAAATAGACTATTTTTCTAAAAGGTCTGCTCTAGGAATTATTTTGGGGAAATTCTATTGCCAGTGTTCTTGGAATCTATTAATCAGTATTGCATGCCTGTTTTTTCTCTTTCATGGAAATCTCTAGCTAAGGACACAAATATCAAGCTGTGACCCTAGGCACCCACGTATTCACACCCTACACACTGCTGCAATAATATTTGTACTAAATATCCTGTGTGAGGTATATGAAATATAATAACAGTGGTTATTAATATCATTGTAAAATGCATTTGCTAACATGATATGTGAAGTTATGAATACTCTCGGTATGCTGTGTAAGACCAGATAGCCTAGCCTAGGTAAAGGTAATAAACAGGTCTGTCCTAGACAAAGGAATGTGGGTTTATCTCAATTTGCATATTAGAAGTAAACAAAGCCATCAAGCTAAAACAGTGAGTGATATCCTGATCCTGAACTCAAAAGACAGAGAATTAACATGGCACACAAGACAGAATCCCCAGCAGGCCTGCTTGACCTGTAAGACACAGACATTCCTTTGGGGATAGAAGGAACACAGAGAGACTCCATCTTTATCCTTCACCTTAGGAGACAAAGGAACAAACAATTTGATTTCCATGATGGGCCCTGGTCAGGGTGGCCAGTAAAAGCTGGACAGGAAACTGTGGGTGAGAGAAACCATCTTAAACAAAGATTGTATCTTGCTAGATTAAGTTTTAAACCTTTGGATGAGTGTTTTCACTTTTATTTGCTTGTAACTATTTCTTCCTTTAGTTCTTTTACTTAGTATCACTTAATCCATGTTCTTTTGTTAATAAAATTTATTTTACCTTCATTATAAATTATCAGTGCTGTATAAGTTCAGTAAAGCGAGTGCTTCTAGACAGCTAACAGAATATAGTTTTACTGCCCATGTAAGGGCAGCAAACCTAACACTTTCTCTGTGAGGGTGAGTGAGAGGGACAGGTTCCTGCAGTAGGACTATTATGGGTTGAATTCAGGGCTGGAAGCATCCTAAGGTCAGCCTGCCAGGAGGAACCAGGTTGGGTATAGCCAGGGTGAGGCTTGTGGGCTGCTGGCAGGCTGTTGTGGGTCAGAGCTCTGGACCAAAGCTGCATAGCCACAAAACACCCAGGGTCACACGGCAGATGGTGATTGAACCCCTCAGTGGCCTGTGTGAACCCCAAAATATCACACAAGTATTAGAGCATTGTTGTGGGCCTAATGATTGGTGGCACATTTAGGTATTATTCAGCAAATAATCTAATGCAATAGGTAGCAAGTGAGACTGATGCAGTACTTTGTTACCTGTCTTTTTGAGAATGAAATAGTCTTGCAGGGATATTTCATGTTTGTCTTTGAAGGAACAATGCTGTCTTGGTGTAGCTTTCAAAGCTTCCTGCAAATATTTTTCTAATGAAAGCTTTATAAATGCGTGTTCCCTGAACTGTAGGGCTTTTTTTACAAACCATGCTGGTGCACAAAATGGTTGAAAGTGAATGAGCTACAGCTTGCTGGGTATGAGGCTAAGCAAACAGAACCTAGTGAGGTGAAATCCATTTAATTATAATGTGTTAATATCACAACAATTTTGTGAAGTGACAGTTTTGTACTGTGATACGTTCATTTTAAATGTGTTTTCCAAATGAATGAATAACCACACAAGTCTGTAGTTCAGTTCTAAGATACAGGTAACCATAGATACTTTTGTTGCTTAGCAACACCTTTTATAAAACTGTGAGTGTTTGTACTAGTGTCACTGTCTACATAAGGGGCCAAATTCAGCTTTAAGTTACACCACTGTAAAGCCAGAATAACTCCATTGTCTTCAACAGAGGTCTTTTGGATTTATAGTACTGTGAATGCGATTAGAGTTGGGCTCAATGGTTTTATTTGAAAGACACCGAGAATGCTGTCCAGCAAAAGATGTTAGTTCATATTCTGATTTCCATTCCATCGGTGTAAATCTGCGGTAGCTTCACTGTATTGAGAACCTGAGCTCAGCTCTGTTACTAGCTAAGTGTGGAACAAGTGCTGAAAAAGCATTCACACAGCTTGTTCTCCACGAACAGGCACAAAAATCCACATATGGGGCAGAATTTCTCAGGTATGCCTAGTTTCTCAGCAGAGATGTAGAAGAGCTATTAACAAACTCTGGGCCAGATCCTCCTCAGCTTCATTGAATTCAATGGAGTGATGCTAATTTACACTATTCTAGGCTATAGCCATATATATTTTAAGCACATACTTACATAAAGGCTGAGATTGAGATTCAGATCAATGTAAGTCTGGCATAAGTCTATTGCACTAGGGTAATTGAGAATAGAACTTGGCCCTTAAGGTACTTTTTGAAGCACAAATTTTATTTAAGTCAATACAAAGGGAAAAAGAGGCAGAAAAAGAAGGACTGAGTCTGGGTTCACTTACAATTTTATTCTACATCTCCATTGACTTCAAAAGATCTACTCCTGATTTATTCTGCTGTACAATGAGATATGGTATAGTATCTGTTGTTTAAAATTGGCGGGGGGTGGGGGAGGTCAGTTTTCAGGTTGGCATAACGAATATGTTGACTACAAAAGGACCATTCATGTGAATATGGGCTGTAAGATCAGGCCCATCCTTTAATATCTACTGAGGGGTAGAGAATTGTGGAGTTCCATTAAATCAGAAGTTAAAGCAGATTAGGGTGTAAGTCAGTAACTGGTTCTTGACAGAAGTCACAGAAAGAAGCCCAAAATGTAAAGGGAGAAAGCAGATCAATTTACAGGGGTGGGAGGAGGGGGAGGAGACAGGGAAAAGAGCATGTTGGAATTTTGCTATTTTTATCTTTGCTTTGAATATTTACTAAAGCATTTTACTTCAGTTTTCTTGATACATTGTATTTAGAGATGTCTTTTAAGAAACCCAGTATCTTAACTTGGGTGCAAACTAATTACAATTATTTTTTATTGGACCAATCCTGAAAGGGCTTCTGCTTCAGGCCCAAATACAGCAGCTTCACACATAGCACAAATTCACCAAGACCAAGTCTTGCTTTGTAGGGAGTAGCAGACACACGTTAGGCCAAATAACAGGAGGCAGTAGGAACAAACAACAGGAGTCAGTTTCATTGCTCACAGTTCTAAGCCTTTCATTCCAGGCAGCACTCTGCCAAAAAATAAACTCTATTTTTTGGTTTCCGCTCAGGGCCACACCACCACTGCTTTTCTGGCTTTCTCCTGGCTATTTCAACTGCTTTCTGTTCTGACATGTAGAGACATACACAGGTGCAATCCAATCAGTGCCTGGCCCTGTGGTTGTAATCTGTTTTACCTTATTTCTCCCTCAGTTAGAGCTTGGGCTTTCCATCAGGCTAGTGCTTTAGGTCGTGGCTTCTATTATTTCAACTAACTTAGTCCATAAAGGACCTTAATTGCTTCTTTGATGTAGCCAGAAGAATGGCAGCTAGCAGTCCCCTCAGCTTCAATAAGGTCTGTGATTGCCCATAGATCAAGACTTGGCTACCAAGCATAACCTCCATCATAACAGTCCTTTTACGAGGGCTTTCTTCCTTTTTCTGGAGTTTGGCTGTTATTGTTCAGTATTAACAATACAGGCCAAGATTCTGCCGTGGGCATGTTCAGTCACACATGGGAGAGAAGGTGTGGGCCGGGGTCATGTTGTGGGCAGAAATTACAGGAGGAATTCTGGCACCACCCAGAACTCCTTCTGGTGGCTTCTACGGAGCATAGGGGGGTGGTTGTTTCTTCACTGTTTGAAAGGTGCAGTATGCAATCAACTCTGCATGCAGGTGATGGTGATATTGGTGAGGATATGTCCCCCATTCTGCTACCTTTCCCCAACTCCTTTCGGACAGGTATTAACCACAGAAGAATTAAACAAGTGCAGGACCATTCTCCCCTATGAGATTCTGATGCTCCTATGCAGTGGAAGGCAGAAGCATCAACTTGTGCCCTTCTACTTTGTGCTCCCATAGAGGGTCTGCCTAGAAGTTGCCCCAATAGTAAATGATCTTCTCACTCATTTCTAGACACTATTTAGAAATCTATCACCTTCTTTCCATACCTTCTCACTTTCAGCCCTCTTTCCTCTCCTATTTTTTATTTTCCATATTCAATAATTGCACCTTACAACTACTTCCTAATATCCACCCCTGTGCTGCTTGTCTAACCTGTGTTTGTCTATCTGTCCTCATCACTGACCAGCCGTACTTTTTGCCTCCCACATTGTTCCTGGTAAAAGGCTTCATGGTTGAATATCATTTAATTTTTGTGTGTATATTTAAGATAAGACTTCCCCTTGCTCCATTTTCTGCCCATATAATGATGCAACTCCTCTCTGTTTTGTTTCCAGATAGGTATTGCCATATACCTTAATAAAATGATATTGGACTCTGCTTACAAAAGCGTGCTTCTACAGTATCTTAATGCTTTCACGGGAAGCTTAACAGCTTGCAAAGCAATAAGTGGCAAATGTTTAGTACAACATTATGGCAGCTTGAGGACAAACTGTTCCTCTTCGGAATGTTTTCAGCATTAAATTAGAGGAAAATCGCTTTGCAGAATGTGAATTCTTGGAGCGGGTGGGAGTGATTGCCACTTAGTTGCATTGCCAGCATCTCTAATTCTGAAGCATCTCCCAAGGTTTTTTAGATCAAATGTTACATACATTCAGTGGCAGAAAACGATAAACTTGTAATTAACTGGTTCACGGGAGTGAGGATTCCATTTGTGTATATGAGGCAATAAATCTCCTTCCATATCGGAGACTGCAGACATTATTCCACCTGCTCATCTAGAAGCCAAGATGATATTGGGGAGAGAGACAGGGGGTAAAGGCAGTTGACATGCATGAGCAAAGGCTAACAGCAAAGCTGAAAACACCATAAAGCAGTGAGAGAGGGAGGATAACTTAAAACAGTGACTGTTCAGCTGTGAAACAGATGTTATGACATACCATATATAGTGCATATCACCTGAGGACTGAGGATATTAGTGAATTAACAATGAATTTAACAAAACAAGAACAAAGGAATTGGATTTAGTGCACTTCTGTTCATTCTCTCAGGTGGCAAAAATGTGATTATTAGCAATTGAAAATGTCTTGATCTGTGATTTTCTAGATCATTGTTTCTTAATCCAAAAATCAAAAATTGAGCTGGTTTCTTGTCATGGCAAGAGACCCTGGTTAATTTTGGGTTCTGGGATAGTGGATGCTGGATGAAAGCTGGTGGGGTTTACTTGGTAGAAGATCCTGGAACACTTGGTGAATGGTGCTGAATGATTATTTGAGCTAAAAAGTTTGCTGCGGTCAGGGGATTTTAGGGGATTTTCATCCTCAAATAGGTGTGTTTTCAGTGGGGTCCTGCAAGGATTAGTTCTTGGCACTATACTATTTAACATTTTTATCAGTGACCTGGAACAAAACATAAAATCATCACTGATGAAGTCTGCAGATGGTACAACAGTTGGAGGAACAGCAAATAATGAAGAGGACAGGTTACCAATACAGAGTGATATTGATTGCTTGGTAAGCTGAGCACAAGCAAACAATACAAGTTTTACTACGACTAAATGTAAATGTATACATCTAGGAAAAAAGAATATAAGCCATCCTTACTGGGAAGCAGTGACTCTTGGGAAAAAAATTGGGGCTCATGATGGATAATCAGAAGATCCTGAGATCCCAGTACAATGCTGTGGCCAAAAGGACTAATGTGGTTCTTGGATTTATAAGCAGAGGAATCTCAAGCAGTAGTAGCCAGGTCATTTCACCTCTGTATTTGGCACTGGTGCGACCACTGCTGGAATACTGTGTCCTGTTCTGGTGTGTGATGTTCAAGAGGATGTTAATAAATTGGGCCTGGTCTACACGTCACGGTTAGATCAATGCAAGACAGCTTACAGCGACCTAGTTATGCATGTGCCTACACTTAAATTGGTCTCCTGCTGCTGTAAGCACCCAGTTATGCTGACATAGTAACACCACCTCTCTGAGCGTCCTAGAGCCATGGTCAATGTAATTTGGTTGAAGCAGTGCAAGGGTAGATACTGAGTTAGTTATGTTGAGCTTAACTGACCTCCTGCAGCTGTCCCACAATGCCCCACACTGACCACTCTAGTCACCATTGTGAATTCCACTGCCCAGGGGTCACAGAGACCCTCCTCCCATTTAAAGTCCCACAAATTTTTGAAGTATCTTTTTCTGTTTTCCTGACTTGGTGAGCACACCTAGCAGCTCTCCACTGTTGAATGCAACTGACCAGCTGGCAATGCCGGTTACACTCTCCAGACGTGCTCCTGCCTGGAATAGACAGGAGATATTGGATCTCCTGAGCTTGTGGGGAGAAGAGGCTGTACAGACACAGCTCTGAACCAGCTGTAGAAACATTGAACTCTCTGAGCAGATTGCTCAGGGTTGCAGGAGAAGGGCTACAAGAGGGATGAGCCGCAGTGCCACGTGAAAATGAAGGAACTGCAGCAGGCATACCAGAAGCCCAGGAAGGCCAACAATCTATCTGGTGCAGAGCCGCAGACTTGTTGCTTTTACAAGAAGTGGCATGCTATACTTGGTGGAGATCCCCCAGCACTGTAGATACCTCCAAGGAGTCCAAGTCACAGGCCACTGCTGTGAACAGTGAGGAGGAGGAGATGGTGGAGGAGGAAGAGAAGAAGGAGAAGGAGTATGGAGGAAAGGCGACTGGGGATCTAGCTGCACAGTGAGCCTGGGCCTGTTTTTGTCTCCACTTCAGTCCAGCCAGTCGATCAAGGGCGAATCGAATGCAGGGGAAGGAACCTCAGATAAATTTGTAGATAAATTTTCAATTACAGGAATGACACCCCCAAAGTAGCAGGACACATCTTTTGTTTTCATTAATTTCCCTGTGCTAGAAGAGGTCAATGCAAGAGAGGCAGAATTGCTATCTGCTTTTCATTCCTCTCTAGAGTTAGGTGGCAGTGGAGTGGCATGCGGAGCAGTGTGTTTATGTACACGGGGATGTCGTTTGAATCCTCCTGAGAGATGTTGATGAAACTTTCATGGAGGAACTCTTCAATCCTCTGCCAAAGTTTCTAGGGAGGGCTTCTTTATTTCTTACTCCATGGTAAATCTCCTTCCATATCTGAGTGTAGTGGACAATTTCCTGGTGCAAGTGCCGGATGAACCAACTAGGGGCAGAGCTCTTCTTGACCTGATGCTCACAAACAGGGAAGAATTAGTAGGGGAAGCAAAAGTGGACAGGAAACTGGCAGGCATGTTTGTGACCATGAGATAGTTGAGTTCGGGATCCTGACACAAGGAAGAAAGCAGAACAGCAGAATACAGACCCTGGACTTCAGAAAAGAAGACTTTGACTCCCTCAGGGAATTGATGGGCAGGATCCCCTGGGAGAATAACATGAAGGGGAAAGGAGTCCAGGAGACCTGGCTATATTTTAAAGAATCCTTATTGAGGTTGCAGGAACAAACCATCCCGATGTGTAGAAAGAATAGTAAATATGGCAGGTGACCACCTTGGCTTAACAGTGAAATCCTTGCTGATCTTAAACACAAAAAAGAAGCTTACAAGAAGTGGAAGATTGGACAAATGACCAGGGAGGAGTATAAAAATATTGCTCTGGAGCGAAATCAGGAAGGCCAAATCACACTTGGAGTTGCAGCTAGCAAGGGATGTTAAGAGTAACAAGAAGAGTTTCTTCAGGTATGTTAGCAACAAGAAGAAGGTCAAGGAAAGTATGGGCCCCTTACTGAATGAGGGAGGCAACCTAGTGACAGAGGATGTGGAAAAAGCTAATGTACTCGATGCTTTTTTTGCCTCTGTCTTCACGAAAAAGGTCAGCTCCCAGACTACTGCACTGGGCAGCACAGTATGGGGAGGAGGTGACCAGCCCTCTGTGGAGAAAGAAGTGGTTCAGGACTATTTAGAAAAGCTGGATGAGCACAAGTCCATGGGGCCGGATACACTTCATCCGAGGGTGCTAAAGGAGTTGGCGGATGTGATTGCAGAGCCATTGGCCATTGTGTTTGAAAACTCATGGCAATCGGGGGAGGTCCTGGATGACTGGAAAAAGGCTAATGTAGTCCCCATCTTTAAAAAAAGGAAGAAGGAGGATCCGGGGAACTACAGGCCAGTCAGCCTCACCTCAGTCTCTGGAAAAATCATGGAGCAGGTCCTCAAGCAATCAATTCTGAAGCACTTTGAGGAGAGGAAAGTGATCAGGAACAGTCAGCATGGGCAAGTGATGCCTGACTAACCTAATTGCCTTCTATGACGAGATAACTGGCTCTGTGGATGAGGGGAAAGCAGTGGACTTTACTTTGACTTTAGCAAAGCTTTTGATATGGTCTCCCACAGTATTCTTGCCAGCAAGTTAAAGAAGTATGGGCTGGTTGAATGGACTATAAGGTGGATAGAAAGCTGGCTAGATCATCGGGCTCAATGGGTAGTGATCAATGGCTTCATGTCTAGTTGGCAGCTGGTATCATGCGGAGTGCCCCAAGGGTCGGTCCTGGGGCTGGTTTTGTTCAATATCTTCATTAATGATCTGGAGATGGTGTGGATTGCACCCTCAGCAAGTTTGCAGATGACACTAAACTGGGAGGGGTGGTAGATACACTGGAGGGTAGGGATAGGATACAGAGGGACCTAAACAAATTAGAGAACTGGGACAAAAGAAATCTGATGAGGTTCAACAAGGACAAGTGCAGAGTCCTGCACTTAGGACAGAAGAATCCCATGTACTGCTACAGACTAGGGACTGAGTGGCTAGGCAGCAGTTCTGCAGAAAAGGACCTAGGGGTTACAGAGTACATAAAGCTGGATATGAGTCGACAGTGTGCCCTTGTTGCCAAGAAGGCTAATGACATTTTGGGCTGTATAAGTAGGGGCATTGCCAGCAGATCGAGGGACGTGATCGTTCCCCTCTATTCGACATTGGTGAGGCCTCATCTGGCGTATTGCGTCCAGTTTTGGGCCCCACACTACAAGAAGGATGTGGAAAAATTGGAAAGAGTCCAACGGAGGGCAACAATAATGATTAGTTTTCAGAGTAGCAGCCGTGTTAGTCTGTATCCGCAAAAAGAACAGGAGTACTTGTGGCACCTTAGAGACTAACAAATTAGGGGGCTGGAGCACCTGACTTAGGAGGAGAGGCTGAGGGAACTGGGATTGTTTAGTCTGCAGAAGAGAAGAGTGAGGGGGGATTTGATAGCTGCTTTCAACTACCTGAAAGGGGGTTCCACAGAGGACGGATCTAGACTGTTCTCAGTGGGACCAGATGACAGAACAAGGAGTAATGGTCTCATGTTGCAGTGGGGCAGGTTTAGGTTGGATATTAGAAAAAACTTTTTCACTAGGAGGGTGGTGAAGCACTGGAATGGGTTACCTAGGGAGGTGGTGGAATCTCCTTCCTTAGAGGTTTTTAAGGTCAGGATGATTTAGTTGGGGATCGGTCCTGCTTTGAGCAGGGGGTTGGACTAGATTACCTCCTGAGGTCCCTTCCTACCCTGATATTCTATGATTCTATGGTGGGTCACTTTCCCAAGCCACTCAATGATAACTTCAGCAGGCACCATTGCAGTACACAGGTTAGCAGCATACAAGCCTGGCTAGCTTCAGGATGCCAGCAGCAGCTGTGTGCTCTCTCTCTCTGCCTTCGTTACCCTCAGGAGTGAGATATCAGCTAAAATCACCGCTGCCTGTAAAAGATGCTGCCAGTATTCAGTGACATTGCCCTATACTATCAAAATTGAGCAATTCCCTCCTCATTCCCTCCCTTCCCCCCACCAAGTCAAACTCACCATGGTTGGTGCTGTAGCTAGTGCTGTGCACAAGGAAGCCCACACAGAAATGAGAATGTAGTGCTTAAGGCCATGTTTACACTAGAACTTATGTTGGCAAACCTTTGTTGCTCAGGGGTGTGAAACAAACCCCCATCCCCAAGCAACATAAGTTTTGCCAGCATAAGCGCTCGTGTGCACAGCGCTATGTCAGAGGGAGACGCTCTCCTGAAGACATAGCTACTGCCTCATTGAGCTGGTTTTATTATGTTGACAGGCGAGCTCTCTACGTTGGCATAACGTGGCTACATGAATGCTCTTACAGCGGCACAGTCTTATCGGTACAGCTGTGCCACTGCAAGCTTGTAAGGGTAGACATGGCCTAATACTTTAGGCGACCAAGGGGAGTGAGTTCTTAAGTTTCACTTTCTGTAGTGAATACGCTCACAATGGTGCCTTTGTGTGTTTTATCCTCAGCTGCTGCCATTACGGCCTTCAGGATCTCTCCCTGCACACCTGCGGAATGCATGAGCCAGTTAAGGAGTATAAAGAAGAGGATGACAGATCAATGAAATCCTCTAAGTCAGTGCTGCATCAGACCATAAACACTGGGCCTGGAGGATGAACATGGCAGACAGTCTGGAGAAGGAAAGAGTACAGAGGACAAAGACTCAGGAGTCCCAGCAGGAAAAGGAGAGTGAGATGCAGCAGGACATAATGTGGCTTCTCAGGGTGTTTCTATACAGCAATGTAAGCGTAAGGTTAGTGGGACTTGAGTCAGCTGACCTGGTCTTGAGCATCTACACATTGCATTTTAACCCTAGGTTAAATTTTTTTTAACTCATGCTCGAACCTAGGGCTCTGGCATCCACACTGCAGTGCACAAACCTGAGTCATGCCCTTCCCCTCACAATGTTAACACTCTAACCCTATGAACATGGTGCATTGTGGTAAAACTCTACTGCCCCTCTGGTTCCTAACTGTGGAGGCTCTATTGACGGGACTCAGGTGCCCATAAGGACCATATGAGTACATAAACTGCATAATTTGCTCCATTGGTGGCTGTTTCAATAAAATGACTGTAGTTTGAGAAGGCTTTATACTGAACTACCATCTAATCTGAGAACTGGGCTCTCTACCTCTAGACTGAGTCACGTTTACATTGTTACCTGGGGTTCTTTCAACCCAATGCTCTTTGTAACTTCACTCTGTGTGAGGTGGTGTCAGGAAATAAATCAATGGAGACACAGCTGTCTGACCGATAGATGGCTGGCACAAACAGTACAGTACAAGAGTGCTCTCACTTAAAGCTATATTTTATTTAGTCTCAAGCACTTATACACGTTCGCAGCAAGTTAGTAAAACATCCCCAACCTCTAATAATTACCAAAGTTTGGTGTGACTTTCGAGTGGTACAGAGGGATTGGCCCATCTTTCAGCTGCTGTTGGGGGCCCTAAACTGAGTCCATGATCCTGAAGACTCCAAACCTGTCCCACCTTATTTACGTTAGTAGACAATGAGACATCAATCAAAAAACTTGTTAGACAAGCAGTTTCAAAAGCTAAGCAAGAGGTTTCCTCAGATTACTAATTAGCCAGATGTGTTCTTGCAGGGTCTGCATGTCTTGAGGCTCTTACAGATCCCAGAAGGCAAATATAGATAAGCTTCTTGCTTTCCTCTTAACATACAGACCAGCACGTCCAACAGAGATTTTATCAGGGAGGGGTACAGGGTCAGGCAAAGGCTGAGCAAAAGGCTTAGTCCTCCTGGGTTAGTCATACTAAGGCTGCACAGGCCTGAAAAAAGGCCTATTAGTTTTGGCTTGCTGTTAGCAACAAGTATGAGAATCAATATTACCTATCGGTAATGGTCCCTGGCCTTTTACTGGTCCATTAAAATTGTCCTGTACAACATCAGCCGGAAAATCCCCATGTGCACCTGTTATGAGGATAATCAGAATATCAGTCTCCAGGGCTGTCAAACTATTAAAATGGAACTTTGCAATTCTTCATTTTTAAAATTGGACGTTCAATTAAAGCATTTTCTGTTTGGTTGGTTTTGTATTTGTTTTTGTCTGTTTGTTTTGAAGTTTGACATAAAATGTAGATTTCAGAGGAAAAACACACACACTGCCCAGCCTGTCTGCTGCTGGCTGCACAGTGGTGAAAAGCACCCCCAGGGCTTGGGGTGCAGTGTGCTCCAGCACTCCCATGGGGATCCCCTATTGCTGCCCCCACTGCTCCCCAGGAGGCTGTGGGGAAGTTTTGGGGCTGGCTTCCGCTCGCCACCTTGACAGTACAGGGCCAGGTTAACCTTTTGTGGGCCCAGTGCCAAACATATTTGTGGGCCCCCATGGGGGCAATGGAGCATGGTGCACGGAGGTCGGTCCCCGGAACAAGGGGACGGCCAGGGGCATTGGTGCATGGCATGGCGGGGGTGGCCTGCTCTGCCCAGTCCAGTGCAAGTGCACAGTATACAAACCAGCAGTTGCCAGACGCACACTGGCCCACCCAGCCCTGTGCTGCTAGCATGCCTCTTCCCTTCGGTGGTGGGCCAATGCTGTGCCACACAGCCCCCGACTCCCTATGCCCAGCATCCCCCGGAACTGCTATGCCCCCCACACAGACCCTCCACCACAAATGCGCAGTGCCCTGCACCCCCCTTCCCAGCATCTCCCCTCATAGCCAGACCACTACTGCCCAATGCACTTCCCCAGAGCCCCACCACCACAACTACACAGCACCCCACTCAGACCCCCCCACTGCCCAGCATTCCAATACAGCCCTCCCCCATCTTCCCCCAACAGACCCCCCACTGTTTAGCACCCAAAACACACAAACCTCCCCACTGCCCAGTAGCCCCCCCCGCCTCCCAGCCTAGCACTCCACAAACCCCCCAGAGACCCACTCCCTCACACCCTGCCCCGCAGCCACACTCACCGGCCCTGCTGGGAGGTGACTGCATTTGCCAGGCTGAGTGGGCAGCGCGGCCGGGGCCGGTCCAGTGCCAGGGTGGGGAATCGCTCCAGCTTTTCGGGAGTGGTGCGATCAGCCAGGCCAGGGTCTGCCCCTGTCCTGGCTGGGCTCCCTCAGGACTCAGTTGCCTGGAGATAGGGTGAACATACGTCCCATTTTGGCTGGGACAGTTCCCTTTTTAAGCTCTGTCCTGGCTGTCCCGACTTTTTTGACAAAAACGGGCATTTGTCCCGTTTGCTCTTGCCAACTGATCAGTTAGCAAGAGCAAATGAACAAATGCCCAGTTTACCAAAAAGCCTGGGTGCGCCCCCCCAATGGGGCATGGAGGAATGTGTGTTTGGGGTGGTGATGCGAGGAGTCAGGCAGCGGGCTTGGGGAGTCAGCCCCAGCCCCGGGCAGAATGGAGCTCGGTGTGGGAGAGGTTGTGGCTAGGGTGACCAGACAGCAAATGTGAAAAATTGGGACAGGGGGTAGGGGGTAATAGGAGCCTATATCAGAAAAAGATCCAAAAATCGGGACTGTCCCTATAAAATCGGGATGTCTGGTCACCCTAGTTGTGGCCAGCCCTTCCCCCCGATAGCAGTGCAGGGAGCTCAGGGGGGTCTCAGCCCCAGCTCCTGGCAGCAGCGTGGGGAGCTCGGGGGGGGGGGAAGGGGTCAGCCCCAGCCCCCGGCCGCGGCGTGTGGAGCTTGGGGAGGGGAGGAGGGGCCAGTCCCCAGCGGCATGGAGCTGGGGGCGGGTCAGCAGCCCTAGCCACACGGCACAGGGCTCCAGCTCTCTCAGCCCAATTATGGCCAGGGCGGGAGAGGAGCTGGCGGGCTGGGGTAGGGAACAGAAAGGAGCCCTTGGCCGGCCTGCGACCCAACAGGAGCAAGCAGTGGGTGGGCGGGGGACAGGGGGAAGAGAAGAGTTGGTGGGGCCTCAGAGTTCAGCACAAGCAGAGTGGGCCGGGGCCCCTTCGGAGCCTGGGCCTGGTGCCATGGCACCACAGGCACCATTGTAAACTCGGTACTGTGACAGTGCATGCTGCCTGGGAATCTCTGCACACGCAGCCCCAGGGAAGGCAGAGCAAGGGACAGAGAGCACAGTGGGGACCAAGTGGCTTGCCTGCAGGGAGGGAAGTGCGGTAGAGCTCCCAGCTCAGCATGGCTAGGTGAGGGATGACTCCCAACATCCCAGTGGCTAGGAGCCACCTCCTGCCTGTCAGCTTTGCTCCCTGCTGTGGGCAAGCGCTGTACAGTAACGAAGAGGAGCCAGAACCAGAGCTTCCACGAGAGGAGCAGGAACAGGGAGTGTGCTAGGCCAGGCTGTAATAGCTCTTCCGGTTGCTGTGGTGTGTAGCCAATTATTTTAGTTTATTATCCATTTATTGTGTGATGTTATGATTAATCAATATGTTATATTACATATATTCATTGTATGTTAATTAGAGTTAATTTGTAGGATTATAAAAGTATAAGATTGATCAGTATTTAGAGGAACCAAGTGTTAGACATGAGTAAGACAAGTTGAAATGCAAGAACCTGTAGATTGAAGCCTGAAAGGGGTAGGCTGGGTCCCCCAGGATCAGTACCAGCATTTCAACATTCCAAATGGTTATCTGCAGGTCAGGAAAGAAAGTTCCTGCTTGTAGTTTTCTGAACAGTCCTGTATTTTTAAAGATTCAAGTGTCATGAACCTTCCCTGACCAGCCCACATTGATATCAGTGAACCCCAGTGATCACCAGTGCTTGCATAACTATAGAAAAGTAGCCCTTTCTGTTGACGTACTCTGTGGCAAGGTGTTCTGGGGCCAAAATAGGGATATGCATGCAGTCTATCACTCCACTACAGTTTGAGAACATCATTGCTGCAAACCCATCCACTAATTATTTTCTGCACCTTGCTCAGCGTCACAGTTCTGTGTGGCAGGCAATGATTACTGGTCCAGCTCAGTGGCCTCCAAGGTGGATTTTCCAACTCCAGATTGATTTCTGACTGACTTGTAGCAATCTGGTGTTGCAAGTTTCCACATTGCCACTTGCTTTTCCATTGTCAGTGTAGCTATCATTTTGGTGTCCCCACATTCGAGGACTGGGGCAAGCTCAGTGCACAGATCCAGGAATGTGGCCTTGTGCATCTGAAAGTTTTGCAGCTACTGCTACAGTCAGTGCTTGTTTCTCAGGCCCAGAACTGGTGCTCCACTGTCTGCAACTTCTCTGTGAATGCCACCAACAACCTTGAATTGGTTCTCGCTATGTCCCACAGCAATCTGTCTTCCAAGGAATCGTGTTCCCCACTCATTCGGTTCTTCTTGCAGCTCTGAAAATACTCCAGGATCATGCATCCTGTGCTTGCAATGCTCATGAGAATAATGAATAGCTGTGCAGACTCCATGATTCTGTTAGAGATGGCAGACAGTGAGGCGGGCTGCGTGGGTTTGTGGGATTCTGCAAAAAGGATGCAAAAATTATGGGATACAGGTAACATTATGGGATGGAGATAGTTGCAAACTGGGAAGTTGACCGCCATGCTTCCAGTCACCCTTGCATGACTCATTTTTGCCCCATCACATGAGCCAAGGTGCATATGTATACACATAATAAGAACAGTTTATGGACTGCAAAGTCCACATATAGTATCTTGAGACCTAAATTGGAAGAGCAGAGAAACATGGAATTATCGATAGGATTGTATATGAGATCATTGTAGAGTGGGACCACGTCAGAATCAGCTGGTCTTGTGATGAGAGGGTATTAAGAAGGAATGGAGTGAAATATTCCCTTGAATGAGACCCACCATTTAATAGAGATAAAGATGGTGATCATCACTCTTGTAACAAGAAGGTACAGATGGGAGGCTGTGTTGCATCCTGTGGAAAATTTTGATTTTGCAGAAACTTCATTTTTCATCAAAAAGTAATTTTGATGGAAAATTCACAACCAGCTTTTCTGACTATGTTGTGACTGACAGAACCATTCAGTGGCCTACCTAAAGTGGTGGATGAGTCATCTGGACAGATTTCTAGAAAGCAATAGGGGAGAGGTCTGGAAATTTACTTTAGATTACTACGAAAAAGACGCTCTGATCATTTTCTGGTGCCATGGGCAGGCCTGCTAGTCGGGGGAACTTCAGATTCTCAATACATGGAGGAGGATAGAGAAGGGTTTTTAATTTATTAATCGCTGAGGAACATTTTAGGAAAAGGAGAGCCCATACAGAAGAGCCACTTTCATGAAAATGGAATTAGACTACTGGCACAGAAATGAACATGGTTTTGAGGGATTATTTCAAACAAGGTCCAACAGGTTATTTGAGCCAAATATGAATCCCTCATAAAATAAAATCCAGCCCTGGTGAAGGAATAGAAAGGAGCATAAACAAGGGCTAGTAAAATGTACACATTGTATGTAAAATGATATATTTTATAAGACACTGTGAAACACTGTATGGAAAAGGCAATAAGAGTAAAATTATAATGCTGAATTAATTGTGCCTGTCAGCACTAATAGCTATCTGAAGTTAATTTCAGGTGAGGTCCAAATGAAAGTAAAAAGTATGACTCGGTTCTGTGATATGAAACATCATGGCTCTATCATGTGATATTGCCCACGACCCTTCCTTACATCTTACAAGGTCTGCATTCAGAAAGAGAACAGATTTGAATTTGAAATTAAAAGGTAGTGTTCTATACCTTTAATATGAAGAAAAGCTCAAAATAAAACGACAATAGCTGTTGATTAGTGAACTTGTATCATATCTGTGTAAATGAATATTAAGTCTCTGAAGCTTTGTTTGGCACAAAATGTCAAAGACAGAGGTATTTTTATAATGCTATTTTGCCAGTTGGGACACCAACCCACTCAATAAAATAAGAAAAAAGTCAAATCAAAACAAAATCTATTTTCATCTCAATCTCTACCACAAGAAATACCTAGGTGGGGCTTCCGCACCCCAGGCTGCACTGTGCACATGGCAGTAGGGGGTGCCAAAGGAAGACTTCAGGAAGGACACCTGCAATTCAATCAATAGTCTGTCAGAGACAGCAGAGGACTGAGAACAGCTGGATGAGTTACAGTGTCCCAGATGAACCTAATGGCACTAGTGCCAATCTGCTATTGAACAATAGTAGAATCAGATAGCTTCAGGTGGAAAGACAAAAACGAACTGCAGCATCAACTGTATGGAAATAAAGATGTACTTTTCTGGAGATGCAACCATAATCCAACTGTGTAAAACATTTTGGCTTGAATTCTGTGCTGATCTACACCCATTGAAGTCAGTGGAATTGCACGGGTTGCACAAATTGTGAATTAGTATTAAATCATCATAGAACAAGGTTAAAAATACTTTGCCTAGTTTGTAGCGGTGTTGTGAGGATTGGCAAAGTTCTTCATTTTATAGTGTTATTGGAGGATTAATTAACTGATGTTTTCACAGCTCTTTTGAAGATGAAAAACACTAGAAGAGTATTATTTTTACTAATTTTTACTAATACTTAAGGACTAAAGATACTAGTTTTATGCAAATAGCCATTGTAATAAAGAAAAACCTCACAAAAAATCCCTCAGAATTATATCACACAAGGAGAATGGTTTCTACATGGAATGTTTTTCAAAGTTTTCCATGAGACAGCAGTAGTTCTCTAAAAGGAAAGGACCCATTTCTAACAGCAGTTCCAATGAAGTCTAGTAATAAATAATGCATTCAGAATTATTAATCTGAATACATGAAACCAACTATTTTTATTTATTTTCAACTATAAAACAAAGTACTTATAGGTGTCCATGCTATGCACTGGGCAGTCTAGCCCACAAATTAACACACAAATACAAAGCGACTGCCCATGAATATAACCACCTCAACTTAAACTCACTCACATATTGGGGAGTAACTCAGTTTGTTTTATGTTCCCACTTTAGGCTTAGTTATTAAACTAAAGAGGGCTGCCTCTGCCAAAAGACTAACACATCCCCTTGTAAATGCAAAATGGGGGAAAATAGATTGAATCACATGAAGGGAATACAGAATGAGCGTCGCTGACAAATGAATCACTATCCACTCAGTCCAGTGAAGAAACAAGTCCATGCTTCAACTATATTAGGAATCTAAGCTCTGTTCATAGGTGTACGGAAACCTCATTAATGTCTCTAGGATCTTGCATACATATATATAAAAAGAATAGACCCTCATGAGGATAATAAAACAAGCTTTAATATTTGGCTAGCTGCATGCTTTTAAACAAAGATATTTTTCAAAGTTAACTAAATAAATAAGAAAGAAAAGATAGCATTACAAATTGTGAATCCTAGGAGCAATTTGACTGATAGGGGAAAATACTCAGTAGACTTGCAGGGGTATGTTGTGTCACCACAACGGCATGAAATATAAAGCCAGAGCTTTAACCCAGGCAAGGAAAGCAAAAATGGAAACAGTCTCTTCCCTCAAAATCCATGTTTCAAGTTCAAGCACATTGAGGAAAGTATCTTCTTGATCCCATTTTCTACTGTCCTGCTGGTGTCCAGTAACATTCCAAAACCAATGGAATATCAGAAAGCAGCTACTACGTTCAATTGCAGTGCTAGCTACTATTAGGAAGTAATCTACTGGAAATTAGAGCTGGTAGGAAAGTGGGCTTTTTTCCTCTTACAAACACATATGGTGAAAAATTTAAAGCTGAAAATGTTCAACCAGAAACTTTCAGTTTAAACCAAAAAAGTGGATTTGGAACTCCCATGGTGCCTCATGGGAGTTCTAGTTCAGTGCTTCATGCCTCCATTCTCTAATTTTTGTTCTTGGATGCTTGGTTTTCCAATGAAAAGTTGAAGCCTTCAGCAGAAAGCTAAAACTTTTTACAAGAAAATTGTTTGGTCAAACCCCCAATTTTCAGTGAAAAACCAGTTCTGATGGGACATTTCCATCCAGTGGTACTTGCAACATTCATCAGTATCCAAGCTGTGATGCACAGAAAGTAGAAGGCATAGCTATGTTTTCCATTTGCAAAACTGTGCTAAGAGCACATTCTAAATTCAGCTTGTTATGGTAATACCATTCTATGCAGAAATTATATACAGAAAACTAGGTGAAAAGAACATTGTTTAAATTGCAAGGTCAAACTCTTGAATGTAAGGAAATGCCAGATTTATGGTTGTCTGTGTAACCCTATTTCTGTCTCCTGATGCATCCATCCTCTGCACTGAATGAGACAGGAGTCCTGAGGGGAAAATAGTTTGTAATCATGTAGTTAAAGACTGTATCAGAATGCAAACACACAAGGGAGCAGAATTAAGGTTGCATAGAGAATCATAAATCTGGCGTTTCCTAACTTCCACATACTTTATTTTGCAAACCTAAATAATATTTTTAAGACAGGTCTTTTTTAAAAGGGGAAAAGGTCAAAATAAATTCTCTTATGTGCATCTGTAACAACCCCCAAATGATGCACCATCATCATCAGTGTTTGAATCCTCAACCTCCAGCACCACCATATAGCTTGCTACCACTTGAGGACTAACTACTTTCTTCAGCTGTTGGGGAAGGCTGTTATTCAAGAGTGGGGGGAAGGCCTACTGGGTCCACATTCTGCATCTTGGGATAGTTCGTGGAGGAAGAAGCCCACCCTTGCCCACCTGTTTCTCTCTCTTTCCCCATCCCCTGCAATCTCCCCACCTCAGGAGCTGGGGAATTTCTGCCCCATGTGGTGACCCCAGATGGTGCATGGACTGTGGGGGTCACATCCTGTATCAAAGGAGTGTTGGGGAAGTTCTTGCCCTGACCCTTTCTGTCTCACACATGGGAGTTGGGGGAGCACCCACCCTATGTGGTGGCCCCAAGGAGGGTAGGGTCTTGGGGGTGGCTATTTATTGGGATGGGAGAGCCTTGCCTGGTTCCTGCCCCATGTGTTGTCCCCAGGTAGCATTGGTCATGTGCCAAACCTAAGGGAAGGGAGAGGACCAGCCCAGCTCTTTACTCTCATAATGCTGCAGCACAACCCTGGTCTCAGAATATTTGTGCATTTAGTTATTTTAACAGGCTGCTAAAATTTTCCAGTGAGGGGCGACGAATTGGTCAACCTCAAGCAACCAAAGCTTTAGCGCCATCATGGGCCTGCATACCAGGAACAAGGGCCCCAAAGTCCCAGATTTTCAAGGGACCACCACTGCCTTCCTGTGAAGGGCCAGTGGTATGTTATCGCTGTGGGCAACCCAGGCATATCCAACAGGAATGCCCTATGATGGAATACAACTATTTAGGATGTCTCTTTGGCCAAGTGGGGGAGAATACAAACCGACCAAGAGAACTGACTCAGAGGCCCTTCGTGGTCCTGAGATAAATAGGTCTAAATTCAGGGGAGGGACTGATAGATTTGAGTTATGGGCAAACTCTCTTCAGTGGGATTTAGTCTCTCCCAAAGCCCTGGATCCGCAGTGATCCATTCAGATTTCCTGCCTCCTTTGAGAAATCTGTATGTACCAATGACCTCTGCTGTTTTTCAGGTAGCAGATCAGATAGGGTACCTCTGGGTAGGAGTGGCAGATCACCCTACTCTGGCCAGTGATCCTTGGATGTGGCTGGAAACATCTTTGGACCTTCCTTTCAGCCCAGACCCCCTTCAGATTCAAGAAAAGAACTCCCTTGAGGATGCCTGGGAACTTTTACCTATCACTCAGTCTGATCTTTCTGAAGTCTCACATATGTTCCAGGTCTCACAGAAACTGCCAAAGACATCTCAGAAATGAGGATGAGCCTGTGCCTGTGCCAGAGGCAACTCCATAGAGCCTGGAGAAGAATCTTCCCAAAGGATAGATCTTGGGGAGGGAACATCCCAATAGTCTGTTGGTTATCTCCCACTCATGGACACAGCTGTGCCCCCTTTCCATCCTACAGCATCCTGAGTAACTACCCTTGAGTAGCACCTTTGACATTGCTGCAGCTCAACATGATGATCAGACACTCTGGGACTGTTCCAACCAGCTCGCCACAGTCAATGGGGTTATTTCCTCTGAAGATGCATCTTACCAGTTTCCCTGCTTTAAATTACAGGATGAGATTTTGTACATCCCCAAACTAAAGAGCCCAGTTATCAACTCCTAGTCCCCCAGCGCACTTGAAGGGAGCTCTTACGATTAGTCCATACTCTTCCCATGGGTAGACAACTAGGTAAGGTGAAGACCAATGGAAGATTGTTGGCCCAATTCCTTTGACCAAGTATATATAAAGTAGCCACCAATTTTTACGTATCGTGCCCTGATTGCCAAAAAGTAGCCCCAAAGGGTCAGGACTGGGTCTCTCTCATCCCACCTTTGAGTGGGTAGGGATTGATAGAACAGGCCCTCTGGAGAAGACGTAAGGAGGAAGGGTAGTGAAGATACCAGTCTAATAGGTGATACTGGCGGTAGAATGTCTGTGCCTAATCAGGTAAAGAATGTCAGTGAAGCCAAATGGCAAAAATTAAGACGTTTGTACACCAATGTGAGGAGCCTAGGTAACAAAATGGAGGAACTAGAGCTACTGGTGCAGGAAGTGAAACCAGATATTATAGGGATAACAGAAACATGGTGGAATAGTAGTCATGACTGGAGTACAGGTATTGAAGGATATGTGCTGTTTAGGAAAGACAGAAATAAAGGCAAAGGTGGTAGAGTAGCATTGTATATCAATGATGAGGTAGACTGTAAAGAAATAAGAAGTGATGGAATGGATAAGACGGAGTCTGTCTGGGAAAAAATCACACTGGGAAAGAAAGCTACTAGATCCTCCCTGAGATAGTGCTTGGGGTGTGCTACAGACCGCCAGGATCCGATTTGGATATGGATAGAGACCTCTTTAATGTTTTTAATGAAGTAAACACTAATGGGAATTGTGTGATCATGGGAGACTTTACCTTCCCAGATATAGACTGGAGGACAAGTGCTAGTAATAATAATAGGGCTGAGATTTTCCTGGATGCGATAGCTGATGGATTCCTTCACTAAGTAGTTGAAAAACCAACAAGAGGGGATGCCATTTTAGATTTGGTTTTGGTGAGTAGTGAGGACCTCATAGAAGAAATGGTTGTAGGGGACCACCTTGGTTCAAGTGATCATGAGTTAATTCAGTTCAAACTAAATGGAAGAATAAACAAAAATAGATCTGTGACTAGGGTTTTTGATTTCAAAAGGACTAATTTTAAAAAATTAAGGAAATTAGTTAGGGAAGTGGATTGGAATGAAGAACTTGTGGATCTAAAGGTGGAGGAGGCCTGGAATTACTTCAAGTCAAAATTGCAGAAACTATCAGAAGCCTGCATCCCAAGAAAGGGGAAAAAAATCATAGGCAGGAGTTGTAGGCCAAGCTGGATGTGCAAGCATCTCAGAGAGGTGATTTAAGAAAAAGCAGAAAGCTTACAAGGAGTGGAAGATGGGAGGGATTAGCAAGGAAAGCTACCTTATTGAGGTCAGAACAGTAGGGATAAAGTGTAGAGTTGGACCTTGCAAAGGGAATTAAAACCAATAGTAAAAGGTTCTATAGCCATATAAATAAGAAGAAAACAAAGAAAGAAGAAGTGGGACCGCTAAACACTGAGGATGGAGTGGAGGTTAAGGATAATCTAGGCATGGCCCAATATCTAAACAAATATTTTGCCTCAGTCTTTAATGAGGCTAATGAAGCGCTTAGGGATAATGGTAGGATGACAAATGGGAATGAGGATATGGAGGTAGATATTACCACATCCGAGGTAGAAGCCAAACTCGAACAGCTTAATGGGACTAAATCAGGGGGCCCAGATAATCTTCATCCAAGAATATTAAAGGAACTGGCACATGAAATTGCAAGCCCATTAGCAAGAATTTTTAATGAATCTGTAAACTCAGGGGTTGTACCATATGACTGGAAAATTGCTAACATAGTTCCTATTTTTAAAAAAGGAAAAAAAAAAGTGATCCGAGTAACTATAGGCCTGTTAGTTTGACATCTGTAGTATGCAAGGTCTTGGAAAAATTTTTGAAGGAGAAAGTAGTTAAGGACATTGAGGTCAATGGTAATTGGGACAAAATACAACATGGTTTTACAAAAGGTAAATCGTGCCAAACCAACCTGATCTCCTTCTTTGAGAAAGTAAAAGATTTTTTAGACAAAGGAAATGCAGTGGATCTAATTTACCTCAATTTCAGTAAGGCATTTGATACGGTTCCACATGGGGAATTATTAGCTAAATTGGAAAAGATGGGGATCAATATGAAAATTGAAAGGTGGATAAGGAACTGGTTAAAGGGGAGACTACAATGGGTCATACTGAAAGGTGAACTGTCAGGCTGGAAGGAGGTTACTAGTGGAATTCCTCAGGGATTGGTTTTGGGACCAATCTTATTTAATCTTTTTATTACTGACCTTGGCACAAAAAGTGGGAATGTGCTAATAAAGTTTGCGGATGACACAAAGCTGGGAGGTATTGCTAATACAGAGAAGGACCAGGATATCATACAGGAAGATCTGGATGACCTTGTAAACTGGAGTAATAGTAATAGGATGAAATTTAATAGTGAAAAGTGCAAGATCATGCATTTAGGGATTAATAACAAGAATTTTGGTTATAAATTGGAGACACATCAGTTGTGGAGGAGAAGGACCTCGGAGTACTGGTCGATCACAGGATGACTTTGAGCCACCAATGTGATATGGCCGTGAAAAAAGCTAATGCGGTCTTGGGATGCATCAGGCGAGGTATTTCCAGTAAAGATAAGGAGGTGTTACTACTGTTATACAATGCACTGGTGAGACCTAATCTGGAATATTGTGTGCAGTTCTGCTCTCCCATGTTTAAGAAGGATGAATTCAAACTGGAACAGGTACAGAGAAGGGCTACTAGGATGATCTGAGGAATGGAAAACCTGTGTTATGAAAGGAGACTCAAAGAGCTTGGCTTGTTTAGCCTAACCAAAAGAAGGCTCAGGGGAGATATGATTGCTCTTTATAAATATATCAGAGGGATAAATATCAGGGAGAGAGAGGAATTATTTAAGCTTAGTACCAATGTGGACACAAGAACAAATGGATATAAACTGGACATTAGGAAGTTTAGACTTGAAATTAGATGAAGGTTTCTAACCATTAGAGGAGTGAAGTTCTGGAACAGCCTTCAAAGGGGAGTAGTGGGGGCAAAAGACATATCTGGCTTCAAGACTAAGCTTGATAAGTTTATGGAGGGGATGGTATGATGGGATAGCCTAATTTTGGCAATTAATTGATCTTTGATTATTAGCAGGTAAATATGCCCAATGGTCTGTGATGGGATGTTAGATGGAGTGGGATCTGAGTTACTACAGAGAATTCTTTCCTGGGTGCTGGCTGGTGAGTCTTGCCCACATGCTCAGGGTTTAACTGACCGCCGTATTTGGGGTCGGGAAGGAATTTTCCTCCAGGACAGATTGGCAGAGGTCCTGGAGGTTTTTCGCCTTCCTCTGCAGCGTGGCGCACGGGTCACTTGCTGGAGGATTCTCTGCACCTTGAGGTCTTTAAACCATGATTTGAGGACTTCAATAACTCAGGCATAGGTTAGGGGTTTGTTACAGGAGTGGGTGGGTGAGATTCTGTGGCCTGTGTTGTGCAGGAGGTCAGACTGGATGATCATAATGGTCCCTTCTGACCTTAAAGTCTATGAGTCTAAAAGTACCCAAGGTCAGAAATTGATTTTGGTACTTGTGGACAATGCCATCCAATATCTGAAGGCAATTACCTTAGGACGCACCTTTACCTCCACCCTATGTGAAAGCTACTCCAAGAGTTTTCCCAGGTTGACCTTTCATCTGAAGTCGTTACTGATCAAGGGATGAATTTCATGTCCCAGGTGCTCCAGTAAGTGTGAAAGAATGACTGCTCTAGACCTCAGTCTACCATCCGCAGATGGATGGTCTGGTGGAGCAGCTAAATGAGACCCTCAAGAGTATGTTAAAAAAGTTTGTAGGAGTACTGGGACCAGCGGCTCCCCTATCTTTTGTTTGTAGTACAGGTGGTACTGCAGGCTTCCATGGGCTTCTCCCCTTTTGAGCTTCTTTATGGAAGACAGCCTCAAGGAATGTTAGACTTGATTAGGGTGTCTTGGGAAGCTCACTACATCCGTGTCTTAAACTATCTCATTCAAATAAGGGAAAGGTTAGAACGCTTGGGCCACTTTGACCAAACTAACCTACCTCAGTTCCAAGAGACTCAGAAGCAACTCATAAAGATGCTAGAGCCTAGGAATTTCAACCAAATGCTCCTATTCCTTCACAGCTGAGATAGCAGGCTCCTGGCCAAATGGCAGGGACGATATGAAGTGCTCCGTCGAATGGGGCTGGTATATTAAGACATGTATTGCCTGGACTGGAAAAAACAAAAGCAGATTTATCATGTAAAGCTGTTAAAATCATGGAAGGTACAGGAGCACCTCTTCATCCACACAGAGGAGGGAGAAGAGTACCTGGAGCTTCAGCTCTCTAGGCTGGCTGAAATTGTGATAGAGCAGGTGCCACTTGGGGAGGTGCTGTCTAATGGGCAAAGAAGACAAATAAACAACCTCCTGAGAGCCTATAAAATGTTCTCTCCACTACTGGGATGAACCTCCTTGGTGACTCTCCACATCTGTATTGGGCTGGAGACCAAGCCCATTCAGTAATCATATCAAATCCCAGAAGGTATAAATCCTCTGTTAGTTCAAGAAGTACAGGAAATGTTAAGATTTGGAATAATCAAGGAGTCCCATAGCCCCTGGTGTAGTCTGGTGGTTTTGGAACCAAAGCTGGATGGGACCATCCAATTTTATGTAGATTCCAGATAAATGCCATTTCTGAATTTGATGTATATCCAATGCCCTGAGTCAATGATCTGCTGGATCACCTTGGTAAAGCCCACTTTATCACATTCGATCTAACTAAAGGCTATTGGCAAATTCCCCTTACTCTTGACTGCTAAGGAAAAAAAATGCCTGACCATGCAGCACTAAGCTGGCTCCAAACCATGGAGGACTCGAATGCGCATATGACACATTGTTATTTAACCTTACAGCCTTTTTGATTTTGAATAGAGCATTAGCCCAGAAAGGACCACTGGAATGCAGATTTCCTTTCAAGAACCAAAGAAGACTGGGGACTCTGTGGTGAGTGTCCTGGCAGGCCCACTCAAGGATGGGGGCGTGGGGGTGAAAAAGGATACCATTCCTCTGGGGATGCAGCTGGCTCACTGGATAGTTAGCTGGCTGATTAGTCCCTCCCATTGCACCTGGGAGAGAGAACTGGAACTTAATTGGCTGATCCTCACAAAAGAAGGCTGCAGGAAATGGAGGTGGGGTCAGCAATACCCTCCAGAAAGTTGAGGGGCCAGTGTCTGTGCACCCAATGGACTGCTGCTGGAGCAACTGTATTACTAAGGCTCTGAGGTAAGAGCCAGGAAATTTGGGCAGATGAACTTATTGGTGAGGAAAAAGAACAGGAGTACTTGTGGCACCTTAGAGACTAACAAATTTATTAGAGCATAAGCTTTCGTGGGCTACAGCCCACTTCTTCGGATGCATATAGAATGGAACATATATTGAGGAGATATATATACACACATACAGAGAGCATGAACAGGTGGAAGTTGTCTTACCAACTCTGAGAGGCCAATTAAGTACAAGAAAAAAAACTTTTGAAGTGATAATCAAGATAGCCCGGTACAGACAGTTTGATAAGAAGTGTGAGAATACTTACAAGGGGAGATAGATTCAATGTTTGTAATGGCTCAGCCATTCCCAGTCCTTATTCAATCCTAAAGTGATTGTATCTAGTTTGCATATCAATTCCAGCTCAGCAGTCTCTCGTTGGAGTCTGTTTTTGAAGTTTTTCTGTTGTAAAATAGCCACCCGCAGGTCTGTCATTGAATGACCAGACAGGTTAAAGTGTTCTCCCACTGGTTTTTGAGTATTATGATTCCTGATGTCAGATTTGTGTCCATTAATTCTTTTGCGTAGAGACTGTCTGGTTTGGCCAATGTACATGGCAGAGGGGCATTGCTGGCACATGATGGCATATATCACATTGGTAGATGTGCAGGTGAACGAGCCCCTGATGGTATGGCTGATGTGATTAGGTCCTATGATGTGTCACTTGAATAGATATGTGGATAGAGTTGGCATCGGGCTTTTTTACAAGGATAGGTTCCTGGGTCAGTATTTTTGTTCAGTGCTGTGTGGTTGCTGGTGAGTATTTGCTTTAGGTTGGGGGGTTGTCTGTAAGCAAGGACAGTGTAACACTCTGTCTCCCAAGATCTGTGAGAGTGAGGGATCATCTTTCAGGATAGGTTGTAGATCTTTGATGATGCGCTGGAGAGGTTTTAGTTGGGGGCTGAACGTGACAGCTAGTGGTGTTCTGTTATTTTCTTTGTTGGGCCTGTCTTGTAGGAGGTGACTTCTGGGTACTCGTCTGGCTCCGTCAATCTGTTTTTTCACTTCAGCAGGTGGGTATTGTAGTTTTAAGAATGCTTGATAGAGATCTTGTAGGTGCTTGTTTCTGTCTGAGGGATTGGAGCAAATGCGGTTATATCTTAGACTGTAGACAATGGATCGACAACTGGTGAGGGGAAGACTTGGGAGCAGGACTATTCAGCCTGCACAGACTTGAGAGAAGAGTCTGAGGTTTTGATTGGTTTGTTAAGAAGGCTTGAAATAAAAATAATAATAATAAAAACACCCCTAACCCTGCTGGAAACTGCTTCCTCGGATTCTCTCAGCAGAGTTTCAGACAGATTTACCCTAGCAAGTGAGGGGGGCGCTATAGGATAGGCCCCAATCCTTAACACTCAATACCATTATTGTTGTTATTATTTGCATTACCACAGTGCCTATGAATCCTAGCCATAGCCCAGAACCCCATGGTGCTAACTGATGTACAAACACAGAACAAAAAGATGGTCTCCGAAACACACTTCTACCCTTAGAACCAGTGAGCACAAATTGCAGGGCTCTGTATTCCACTCTTCTGTGTTGTACTTGGGCCTTGATCCAGCAAGGACTTGCATGGTGTGCAGCAGGGTGTGCTAAGTTGTTGCACTCCACTACAAATGGGAGTGGAGACTTTTAGTAGGGACAATTATGGTACACATTGGGTGGTGTCCTCTGCGCTGAGCAGAAACACTGCATGCTTCTTTTCCCTTTCCCATGTCTGCAAGGTAAAGAGTGGACAGTATGCTAATATTCATCACGCTAATGAGGTGTTTATATACCTGTTGCTCTCTTAGGCTTTAATTCTGTTAGTAGGCAGGAGTAGCTTAGCAGCTGTGCATCAGCTTTCTTGTTATTACAGGGAAAGCTTCCTTTGCACTCACTGTCCTTCTATTTCTAATCATGTTTTACCTTGTACTAATACAGGTAACACTGTACTTGAGCTATACAGGATCAATGTACTATATATGGCATTGAAAATGGTAAATGCCAGGCATTGTTACTGAAATAAATATATTTTAATGAGACCGAAGTACTTGAAGTGGTCTGAAAAAACCTAGGGGTCTATCATCACCCCACATCTGCCCATCTCCTTGCCCAGAAGTTAATTCTGTCCCCAACTTTCCAATTAGTTGTCTCCCCAACTTGCATCAATTCCGCCTCCTGCCCCCATCAGTTCTGCCACCTCCAGTCCCTCCACCAATTCTGCTCTCCCAGCTTCACCTCTGCTTCTCCTGCAGCTCCCAGGATTCTTTCTTCACCCCCACTCTCAGGACTAGGGGAGGTGAAGCAGGGTTCCTCTCCCCTTCCCAGGCTGGGGGCTACATGGAGGGAGAGGGGTGGAGGAAGGAGAAGAGGATATACTTTGTTGCTCACAGGAGGGGAAAGAGTAGGGAGTCCAACCTACAACAATAGGCATAGGACCTACTTACTAAACATGGTGCTTATCTGCAATACTAAACTCATATGGATGAATGTTATGGCCAAGTTCACAGGATCGTGCCATGAGTGCCTACATCTACATCTGACGTCTTGCGTCTCCAGGTGCTTCATCAATGGGCAGTTCCTGGTGGGCAGGCTGCTAGGTAAGAAATCCTTTATCTCTCTCTTTCAGTATAAATCTGCATCAATGCCACCACCCCATTTTACTACCATTTTACTGTTCAGACCATTCCACTACACTTTCCCTCCAAGTGGCTGTAAAAAACCTAATTAATAATGACGTGTGTTCTGACTGAACACTTCCCAATCGCAGGAGACAGGGGATACCTGTCTCCAAATAGTTATTGATGCCAATTTTCTGTCCTCACAATGTGTCATGCTCATAAACCCACTGGAATGGTGAGAGGGATCACCTTTGTCATCCTAAAGATGTGGTGGAGGTGTCTCCATCTGTTAGGTGGCACACTTCAATATAGCCCTAAAAATTTTAATAGGATATTCCTGGCATACAGTATACCTCCTAATATAGCAGTGCCACATGGAATATCTCCCTCCGAAGGGATAGACATTAAAAAGGTGGTAGCTGATGAACCACCAAAGTGTCCACCAAGAGGATGTAGTCCAAGGAAAACTTGGAGCTTCCAAGGTCCACGTAGGTCTAAGAGCCTCACTTGAAGCTGCCTAGGATTCAGGCTCCTGCAGTAAGCACTCTACATGAGGGTACCTCTTGGGGGGAAATGTAAGTGAAACATGTAAGTTAGAATTGCCTAAAGAAGTGAGATTTATGGATGTTAGTGCAGGGTTTAAAAAAAAGTGCCCTTGCGTTTTAGTGGGGAAGTGCGTTTTGCAGGTGGAGGGAAAAACACAGCTTGTGTAAGTGGGTAGGTCTGAGCCTACCTGTAGTGTAGGCACATGACTTGGATGTAATGAGAGGGGCACTACTCAGGCTGGGGTACCAGGTTGTTCATCTTCTAATTTGTATGCACGAGATGGAGGAAGTTCAGGCTGTGGGGCTAGGTTATTAGGAGGACATGAGGAGGGAGAGGATGCATAGGAAGAAGGAAAGGATTAGGGTAATGGAAACAGTACTGGCATCTCTATGTCTCTGAAACTCTATCTCTTCATAATGCTATGGACATTGCTATGGCAAGGAGTGTACTGTCTGGATTCTTCATAACAAAAGCTCTAGGAAGAATAGCAGAGGTAACTGCCCCGAGCATGATCATGCCCTTGTTACAGAGACCGTGCATATATATGTGCATATCTGGGGAAAATTGCACATTGACTGGTGCAGGATAATCAGTAGTGTCAATGCATCTGCTACTTTATTCAGAGCTACAGGCTGACTGTCCTGTTTCTCATGTAAAATAGAAGTGGCCTCTTTCACCCGCACAGCTTGGCACAGCTCACATTTATGAATTATCATTGTGCCCCAGCAAATTTGTGAGTTCTTGTGCATATTGCCTTCTCAGTTGTGCTATTTCCTGCACCAGGGACTTTTTTGGTTGACCAGAGCCTTACCAATTTGTCTGGGTCATGGTGGTATGAGGTTCTGATCATCCTCCATGGTCCAAGTGTAGGAGGCAAAAGCTCATGTGGTTGTCTCGCTAGATGAGGTGGGACAGTGGGGCAGGCTGGATTGAGTGGAGGCCTGTAGGGGTTGCGTGAAATAAATGGGAATTAGGCATCTAGGCACTTTTGAATATCCCACTAGGCATCTCTCTGCCTCTTTAGGCACATAAATAGCCTAAAAAATATGGCCCCAAGTCTCTGGTTCATCAAAGGGATGCTACCTGCTCTGGTCTTGTGAATTGGCAGGACATTAAATTAGGGATGGGCAAACCACATAAGCCCCTATCTGCTGTAAGAACCTTCACCTTTTAGTTAGATCTAAATTCTCACCACATCTTTTTTGAGATTCTGAAGTATTTAGAGAACCTTCCCTCCATATTTTACTTGCATTTGTACTTTTGAATTCTGGCCAAAACTGAATGCGGAAGTTTCAAAATGCTGTTCTTCTGGCATTTCCAGCTGAGACCAAAAGCAGTGGTGCAAGAAAGTCTTTCTAGGGATATTTTCCTCCTAGTTTTGCAGGCTGAAGAAATAAGAATAGTCAGGACTAGGGTGGATCAGACCATTTTCATTAAAATATGCTGTTTCAAAGCTGAAACGTTGCTTGGAGACATGCTGGTTTCAACAACGTTTTTGTTGGGAAGGTTAAGAAAAAGAGGGGGTAGGGCACTGACCTGGGAGGTGGGAGTGATCTGTTCCACTGTGGAAGAAAACTAAATTTCAAAAACTCGAAAGTTGCCGCACTACAGCATTGTCATCCTTTGGTCAGTTCTAATATGGGACAGTACAAGTCTGAAGTGCTCTCATTGTTAACTTCAATCTGCAAGAAGCTTGATAGGTTGTTATCAGGGTGTACAACAAAATAATTTGAATTTTAACTGAGTTTTGGCCTTTAGTTTCAGGGAACAGAAAGATGTTCCGGGACCAGGAGTACAGTGTAGGTTTAACTAGTCTGTAGGCCTCTGTTAGTTATTCCCAGCAGTATTCCTATACTAATGTAGATTTCTGTTAAACTGAAAGCAAATCCTTTTGTTTGTCTACAAAGTTTTTACTTGTGACTGTTCATTACAAAATAAGTAGGTTTTGGAGTGCTTGTATTTCACACTGCATTACAGGATGATCCCCTTTATACCTCTTCTTGATCTGAAGCATTAGTCTGTGCGGATGGTGCCACCTACTGTAAGTAAGGAACATGACAACATCTTTCATACAGTTGCTGTCATTTAGTTGCCAAGTTTTGAAGTGGAAACCATCTGTGTTTGGGAGTCCTTTCAGACCTCCCATCTGCCTGATTATCTGAAAGGCCATCTTCCAAGGGAACGCAGCAGGCTGATTGAAAGGGCCCCTTCCTTTCCGAATGCACCTATTCTATAGAAGTCTCTTTTCATATTCAAATTCTGTGCTACTCCAGTAGAAAAAGGGATTTAAAATATAGTGAACCCTTTGAGCCAAAATTTCTGCTGGATTAATTATATGCAATCCCACTGGCGTCAATGGGATTCACCTGTGAACTTCAGTTAATACAGCTGTAGGAGAGGCAGAAGAATTTCGTAGGCACAGTGTCAACTCAGGCTTACAATGTACAAACATGGGAGAAAACAACTCAGACAAATATGTAAATAAGAGATGCTCTCTGACATGCTACCCACCTATTGTCTCAGGCTTTATCTACTTTGGGGATTTGCCCCAATCTCAGCCATCATCCGTGACTTCTGTGACCTCCGTGACATACTCGTAGCCTTAGCGATAAGTAAGAATCAGCATGGATTTGTCAAGAACAAATTGTGTCAAACCAACGGAATAGCTTTCTTTGACAGGGTAACAAACCTTGTGGATGGCGGGAAGCAGTAGATGTGGTCTATCTTGACTTTAGTAAAGCTTTTGACACTGTCGTGCATGACCTTCTCATTAACAAACTAGAGAAACAGAACCTAGATGGAGCTACTAGAAGGTGGGTGCATAACTGGTTGTAAAACCATTCCCAGAGAGTAGTTATCAGTGGTTCACGGTCAAGCTGGAAGGGCATATCGAATAGGGTCCCACAGGTATCAGTCCTGGATCTGGTTCTTTTCAATATCTTCATTAGTGATTTAGATAATGGCGTAGAGAATACACTTATAAAGTTTGTGGACAATACCAAGCTGGGAATGGTTGCAAGTGCTTGGGAGGATAGGATTAAAATTCAAAATGATCTAGACAAACTGGAGCAATGGTCTGAAGTAAATAGGATGAAATTCATTAAGGACAAATGCAAAGTACTCCACTTAGGAAGGAACCATCAGTTGCACACATACAAAATGGGAAATGACTGTCTAGAAAGGAGTACTGTGGAAAGTGATCTGGGGGTCATAGTTGATCACAAGCTAAATACGAGTCAACAGTGTAACACTATTGCAAAAAACAAACAAACAAAAACCAATCCCATCATTCTGGGATGTATTATCAGGAGTATTGTAAGCAAGATACAAGAAATCATTCTTCCGCTCTACTCTGAGCTGAGTAGGGCTCCAATGGAGTATTGTGTTCAGTTCTGGGTGGAAAGATGTGGACACATTGGAGAAAGTCCAGAGAAGAGCAACAAAAATGATTAAAGGTCTAGAAAACATGACCTATGAAGAAAGATTGAAAAAATTGTGTTTGTTTAGTCTGGAGAGGAGAAGACTGAAGGGGGACATGATAACAGTTTTCAAGTACATAAAAGGTTGTTACAAGGAGGAAGGAGAAAAATTGTTCTCATTAACTTCTGATCCCAGATCCCATCTCAGAACCTAGATGGGTGGAGGGGGAAAATATGAAGGAAGAAGGGATAAAACTAATGACCACAGTTTAATATTTAAAGTGGCCAGTAAACTGCATCATTTTTTTAACAGAATCTCTCTCACTCTTGCTTCCCCATAGAGTTTCATAGAGTTGCATGTGATTTTAATCACACAACTTCCAATAAAGCCACTGGAAAGTCTGAAGGGTAATTCCTTGAACTCAGCCTTGAAAACTTAAAGGCTACTGTTTATCCCCATATCTAAGAACAAGAGCACTTTTAACAGTCCCAGGAACAAACATTGTCTCACCTGATCAAAAAGTACATTATATGAATGTAATTATATTAATTAATGTGCTGCATTAGTATAAGCCTAAAAGATTTATATTCCTTGGGTCAAGAACCCCTTTATAGACATGTGAAGAGGGATATATAGGAATATTATTCAGTCCACTAGGGGATAGGATTTACAGAAGCCAAAAAATCCAATCATTATGCAGCTGGCAGATAAAAGGGGTGCAGTAGCAGCTATAGCTATAAGATCTTAGATAAAAGAGGTTTTGAGACAGCCATGACCCTTATATTTTATTATTCCCTGACCCTGCTAATATGCATGGCAAGTAGAAGCTATACTTTTATATCACATACAGGTATTAGCATTTTTATTGAAAAAAAAAACCAGCCAGCTTGACTAGAGGCTTATATATTGCTTAAAATACACAAATCACGCCCTAATTCAGCAGTCTTTGGTGGAAAAGAGACAGTTATGGGATCAGCCTATAGAACTGTGGAGAAGAATTTCACCACACACTTTGTTATGGGATATGCCCTATTACTGTTGACCTTCTAACAGATTCCTCAATTAGGGGAGGTTGGGACAGAACACTCTACTAGCTGAGACCTTTCTATTCATACAGCCTAATACCCAAGAGGTCCCCAATCCAGCAAGGTGCTGAGTGCCCTCATCTCTGTCTTATTAAAGCCAACAATTTGATGTCATAGAGAGTGAAGGTGCTGAACATACTCTTAAGAATGGCTACTCCACCTTCCATTTTAACGCGCCACAAAGCCAGTCCTGCTCTTATCAGAGTCAAGAACATAGCACCATTAATAACAATAGGAGCAAAGCTCACTTTAAACAGTAAAAATAAATGGCAAAATAATTTCACATACAGTTTATCTTTGTTGTAGTTGTATACAATTTTTACTCACTAATGAACAGTGTGGAATACTAGCGTCTCTCGTGACAGCTTTAAGAAACTACTTTAGATAGAAGAATCTGCAGTGCAAGCAGATTCTATGTTGCACACTTAAGTAGTGCCAACCACGTGCATTTAAAAATCATGTGTCAGGTCCATGAGACCGAATAAAATATCACATTTTTAAAAAATAATAATCAATTTTGGGTTCTTTATATTTAACTTTTGGGTTATGAAGCCTTTAGGGTGTACTTGCTTCATGTTTTCAAGCTTTTCTCACAACTATGTGGGCTAAAAACACACTTTATTATTATTTTTACAATGGAAGCGGAGATTCTCACTAGGCTGTCAGGAGATTAAAAATATTAATCGCGATTAATCATAAAATTAAAAAAATCTCTGTTAAAACAAAGCTCTGCTAAACAATATTATAATATCATTTATTTAAATATTTTTGGAGGTTTTCTATATTTTCAAATATAAGGTCACGGCTGGGGGCTCTGGGCTTCAGCCCTGCTTGGGGCGTCAGCCCCTCTTGGAACGCAGGGCTTGGGGCTTCAGGCCCCCTCGGGGCACGTGGCTTGTGGCTCCAGCTGCTCTCAGGGCTTCAGCCACTCTTGGGGATCGGGGAATGGGGCTCCAGCCCTCCCCCTCGCCACCCAGGAAGCTGCGGGCTGAGGCTGCTCCAGCCCCACCACCACTTGAGAAGCTGTGGGCTGGGGCTGCTTCAGCCCCTCCACCACCTCTGGAGCTGAGGGCTGGGGTTTCAGGCCCTTTCCCCCCCACCACCACTGATATCTCAAGCCCCGCCCACAGGTATGCAATTAATGCATTAAAAAAATTAATGCGTTAATTTTGCTTTCAGTTAAGCGTAGGCATTAACTGTGATTAACTGACAGCCCTAATTCTCACATAATCACTTGCTTTGAGGAGGCAGGCCTTTAAGAAAAAAAATAGCTATTTGGAGACTCATAAGAACTTTGTGAGAATCATCTACAATGGGTTACACTATATTGTTCCCCACAGGCAACTATGGCAAACCGCTCATTTACTTATTACTGATTTTTCTGGTAATATTCAAGATTTGGAGCATTTTACATTTCCAAATATGGAAAATACATTTCCACTATGTTAAGTGCCATATTCTGGTCTCAGTTACCTCAGTGAAAAGCTGAGACCAGAATTTAGCCATTGTAGTGGGGCAGACTGCCCCACTCCCTGAGAGTGTGGGCTGCGGCAGGCCAGTGCGCTTGCGCACACAGGGAGCCAATTAGAGAAGGGCTTATTGTGAGCCAATCAGGGCCCAGCCTATAAAAGGCTGCTCAGGGAGAGAGCAGTCAGTCTGTCCCAGACCTTCGAGAGGGGAAGGTCTGTCTCCAGAGGTGGGAGACTAGCACTGTGGACAGCGCAGTGCTGGCCAGGCTCGGGGAGCAAAAGGGAGCTCTAGCCCGTAGCCTGCCAGGCTGCAGGCCCTGAAGGGAAGGGCCTAGTGGGTGCAAGGGGCCGTAGGGGAAGCGGCCCAGGGAAGTGGACAGACAGAGGGGAGAGAAGGAGAACAGCGAGGCTGCCGCCAGAGGGTCCCTGGGCTGGGATCCAGAGTAGAGGGCGGGCCTGGGTCCCCTCCTTCCCCTGTTGCAGTACACCCAGCCATCAGCCGTAGGGAGCGGCCATTATAGACTACGCCAGATCCCTGACAAGAGGGATTAGACTTTGGGGTGTGTGGTTGTACATGGTGGCTGGGGCACAGAGAGACTGCTGATCAACCCCCCCCGGAAGGGGGTGTGGATGGACTGAGGGGCACTGCCAGAGGGTAGTGGTCCTGAAGAGGATGCCGCGAGCTGGTGAGTGATGCGGGCTCAGACGCCAACCAAGGGCGAGACAACGGACGGGACTCCACCAGCAGAGGGCGCTCCACTGGACTGAGCTAATTCCCAAGATGACCAGCAGGAGGCGCTGCGGTGGTGAGTCCCAACACTGTCACATAAGCCTGTATGGCGAAGTTGCCTCTCTCGCCTCAAATAAGGAAAGCATTCACAGTTCAAATGGCCAAGTTAAACAAAACACAGTTAGGATGACGTTCTTCCTCCCCTTACTCTTTTCAGATGTAGTTTTATAGACACTAGAAGAGACGTCAGCTAGACCCTATTTTTGTCATTTCACTTGACTATTAAAATGTCCAGCCTGTCGGATCTGGGATATGGTTATGTACGTGCTCCCACTTACACAGGTGCAAGCCTATTGGTTTCATTGAGTTCCATGAGCATGACTGAGATCAGCATATGTCCCATAGGCACTTAAATAATAGTGTTAGTAGAGGATTGCTCTTCACCCACTTATGCTAGTGGAATTCGAAACCTACTTGTGACTATTTGCAACATAGTGCAATTCAGTAAGAAGTGGCAATACCAACTCCTCCTCCCCCCCCAAACCACATTAAAATTACTCATGAATGATAGATAGTGTTAGAATATAGATATGCAGGCCTGCCTGTAAAGGCCTATACTTTAAGAACTTAGGTGTATTTTTATCACTTAGCTAGTTACAAGGGTATAAAACAAAGAATCAAAATCACAGTCCTCCTGTGTATGGGCCTTCTCTCACTAGGATAGTCTGAGGCCTTGTTCTTAGGCTAAGGCCTTTGGCTAAGCAGCAGAGGCAGCCATAAACTGGGAAGCCTACGGTCACATCCTCACATTCCAAACCAGTCAAATTGAAATAAGGTGGTATTGGGCTGTTAGGAATACAATCCTGTCCTGATAGTGCCTAGCACCACCAGATAAAGATGGTTAAAGAAAACTTAGTTTGATAGCATCCCGTCTGGCAAGAAATCGCTTATCAATAGTTGTGGTTGCAAAACCCTCATTTCTGTGTGTTTTATCTTTATGGCCCCCACTTTTCTATTGTTAATCTGTCTGGTTCTCTAATTGTTTGTCTGCTGTATAATGAATTTTGCTAGGTATAAGTTAATGAGGGTAGTGGGATATAATTGGTTAGAGAATTATGTTACAGTATGTTAGGATTGGTTAGTTAAATTTCAGTATAATGATTGGTTAAGGTATAGCTGAGCATATTACTATACAAACTGGGGTCAAAGAGGAAGTGAGGGGAAGGGGACATTGGAAGCATGCTTGCTAAGGGGGGGGAATGGGAACAGGGAATGGGGAACAGGGACACAAGCAAGGCTCTGCAGCATCAGAGCTGGGAAGGGGGACACGGGGTAAACGCTCTGCGGCATCAGAGCTGGGAAGGGGACATGGGGTAAACGCTCTGCAGCGTCAGAGCTGGGAATGGAACATTGGAGAACAGACTCTATGAGCGTATAGAGATAAACCTGACTGGTGTGAAGGTAGGGTGACCAGACAGCAAATGTGAAAAATCGGGACGGGGGTGGGGGGTAATAGGAGCCTATATAAGAAAAAGACCCAAAAATCGGGACTGTCCCTATAAAATCGGGACATCTGGATATGCTGGGCTTCTGAATATGCTTGCTTGGAAACTAAACCCAATAAACATTGCATTGTCTGCATTTCAGACTTCTGGTCTTTTGCTGCTTGCTGTCTGCGTGACAAGAACCAGGGAAGTGGGAGTGTTGAGGGAAAGCCTCTAACAGATAGCTCATACACACATACAAACCACCCCCTTGGAGAAAAAAATTGGACCCAACAATAATATCCTGCAACAGTTCTAGAATCATTTCGGTTGGAACTTGGGACTTATGCTGCTCTAATCATCTGGTCATTACAAACACCCTCTTAATCTAGCATCCTAGGGTTTTATATACATAGAGATCACCTGATGGTGTGACAAAGAACCAAATCAATGATATGCTGGAGATTCTTTGTCCACTGGATGTTCACTTTCCAAAGCACAGGCTTTGGATCAGACCTGCTAGCCTCTAACATAAAATTAAAACTTAAATAGATAAGACATTCTACAGGTCCACTGCAGGTGGACTTGTCCAGAATCAATGAGAATTACATGACTTCTGTCTAGAATAGGTTTGTGGCACTGACAGAGGTGAAAGAAGAGAACAACCTGAACTAACTTTGGAATAAGATGAAAACTATCATACTTGAAGTCACCAAAGCACACACTGTGAAAAGTCAGTAACAGACCACACCATGATTAATGGAAAAGGTGCTTGAGCTGGCCAAAAATAAAATAAATAATAAAATAAAAAGGCAGAGTGAAAGAATGTGGCTTGGAGACTGAAGAACATAGGAGAAAATACAGGGAATTGAGCAGACATTTTCAAAGAAAGACCATATAAGACAAGAGTGAATACATCAGGGCAAAACGCGAGGAATCTGAGAATTTTAAAGAGTAATACTACAAAAGGTATATTCACAATGGTCAGACTTCTTACTAAAGAGTTTTCCCTGTGACCACACATAATAAAAGATCATGATGGCAGAATCCACACTGAAGGCCATATCAAACTCAGGTGGCAAAACTACTGGGCCAGTATGCAGTCTTCATCTGAGCCACTTACAATACAGGAAGACTGAAAGACAAGTACAGAGTCAGAGCCATCAATTCTGTAAGAGGATGTGGTGTGTGCTATTAGGAAAATGAAGCCTGGGAAAGCATCAGGAATAGCAGATTTGCTAAAAGCAAGTGGTGGCCATGGTATTGATCTCCATAGTATCACATGAAAGTAAAGTGCTGCATTATATCATTCAGAATTACATGAAGTGAATGCTGGAAGCAGAACTATTGCCACAACAAGCTGGCTTCAGAGAGGAATGAGGCACACATGATCAAATAGCAAATATCTGCCCTATCATTGAAAAATGCAGGGACTATAATCACCCATTGATTATGTGTTTCATTGCTTGCTCCAAAGCATTTGATACCATCCAACATTACCATCTTTTGAGGATACTGTACTGGCAGACATGAGGATTCCAGAGCCTCTCATTGAACTCACCACACATCTTTACTGTCAACAACAGACCACGGTGTAAAGAGCAGTGGGTGATGGAGAGATAGGGTGTGAGACAAGCGTGCATTCTGTCCCCAAGTCTTTCAACATGTTTGCAGAATTTATGATGGGACAAGCCATAGAAGGTTTTGAAAAAAGTGAAGGAGCTGGGATTTTCATTTTCATCTTATAACTGTCCTCAGATATGCTCATGATTTGATGCTCTTTGCTGTAACCATCAGATGCAATACAATGAATGTTGGAGTCCATAAAAGTGATTAAGAATATGGACTATTTTTGAATGTGGCAAAAACAAAATGCATGTACAATAACAACAGGATGCAAGTGGACATCCCAATCAATGGTTAAACTGTAGAGGCAGTAGATGAATTTAATTATCTGGGATCATATATATCCAACCAAGGAGGCTGCTCAAAAGAAATTGGAAGACTAGGGATGACTTGCCCAGACATGAACTTCCTTATGAAAGTGTGGAAGAAACATGGTTCGACTGGTGAAAAACTTAATTTTTTCCATAACAACTTCTGTATGTGAATCCTGAAAAACGAATGCTGTTGACAAGATTAAAATTGAAGCCTTTGAGATGTGGTGATGGTAAAGACTCTTCTTCTGTATCTCTGGGATGGAAAAGAAGACAAGTGTTTATGTTAGAAATATTATTGGAAAGAAGCAGACTCTGATGTCAGAAATCAACAAGAGCAAACTTATATACTTGAGTCACATTAGCCGTAGAGATCGAAATAACCTCAAGAAAATAATAATGGAAGGAACAGTGGTGGGTCATTGAAGTAGGGGATGATTACCAAGGAGATGGAGAGACGGTATGCAGCAGATCACTTGGAAGTCGGCTACTGAGTGTGCAAAGTTAGTGATGGACTTAGAAGGTTTCTGAAAATTTTGCTATGATGTCACCAGTATTAAGACATGAATAATTGTACTTTACATTACATTGTGAGTCTTTTGACTCAATCTAGATCCAACTGTAGGGGGAATAAAAAACCTTTGTACTCTTTACCAATAATTTTTAACTAGATGTGAATGAATAATTCTTAGCAATTAATTTATCTGATGAATCTAGCCTCTTCCTTCATCTATCAGTTATTGGGGAGGAATGGAGGTTAGGCATGGCACAGCCATAGGATAGATTTTTCAGTCTTCATTTTTTCTGCTTACAGATCATAATTTACTCAAATTTACTGGACAACTATGAGTTTTAAAATTTTATTTGTTTATTTATTCATTGCAAAGTAAGGTATGTTTTATAGGCTGCAGCTAGCACATCTGCACAATATTAAAGCACCGGCAGCTACTGGTGCCTGATCTACACTAGGACCGCTCTCAGCAGAGCTGCTGCACTGGTGTTAGTGGAACACTGACAGATCCCGATTGTCAGCAGGCAGGATTGAACCTGGGACCTCTGGAGCTAAATGCATGAGCCTCTACTGCATGAGCTAAAAGCCACGTGGCCATTAGCTAAGGCTATAGAGCAAACTCATTAATCTCTCTCTCTAAGTGGTCTCGGTGCCACTAGATGGGACAGAACACTACACCCAGGAGGTGTGTGGGTTACATTAGCAATCTAGCCCTGAATCTCAAATGTTAATGTAATATGAATGAAGTGGTATAAAGTGGCCTCCTTATTTAATTTCGGAAATCTTGGTTTTCATGTTGAGTGAACTGGGTAAGATGGGAAGCTGGCTCTTAACAGGACTCTCAGATGGATAGGGGCTCTGCAAATAGGGTTCAGAGAAGAGCCATGAGAATGATTAAAGGATTAGAAAACATGCCTAAAGAGCTCAATCTATTTAATTTACAAAAAGAAGGTTAAGGGTGGTCTTGATTATAGTGTGTAAGTACCTACACAGGGAACAAATATGTAATAATGGGCTCTTCAGTCTAGCAGAGAAAGGTATAACAAGATTTAGTGGCTGGAAATTGAAGCTAGAAGAGTTCAGACTAGGAATAAGGTGTAAAGTTTTAACTGTGAAAATAATTAACCTTTGGTACAATTTACCAAGGGTCATGGTAGACTTTCCATCACTGAGAATTTTAAAATCAAAGATCTGCTCTAGGAATTATTTTGGGAAAGTACTATGGCCTGTGTTATGGAGGTCAGACTAGAACCAGAAATGTACAGAAAATGGTGAAATTTTCAAGAAAATGCCACATTATCCACTGTTCCTTGTGCACACCTGAGTGAGGATTTTTTTGTTTGTTTGTTTGTTTTTCTTTATTTACTGTCCTGTCTCTTGGTCTTTTGTTTGTGGAAATTGTTTTGCTTTACAGAATAGACAAGAAACATTATATGGTGTATTGCTTGCTACTGTAACTTGGCTCCCTGAGTGATTCTGTGCTGTGTAATCTCAATGATTGTCTTTCTGTAACTTACATAGACTCTGATAATATATGAAATGTAATAATAGTGTGACTAATAAGCAATTTTCTTCCTTGAAGAACTAAAAAAAAAAGATAAAAATTAAGGTTCCAAATATGTATTTACAAGCAAATCCTGTCCCCCCACACCAAGGCTGAGTACATGGCCTTAGCACAGGGGTACTCTGCAGAGACTGGATGGAAAGAATCTTCACCCCAGTCCATGGAGTAACAGTGGGGCTATTCATTTGCCTTCTCCTATAGGTACGTGGTGGTGGATTTGCATAGTCAATATTCCATTGCCATTGCCCTTCTTAGAGCACCAGCAGAGCACAAGCATGCAAGGGATGTGAATCTTTGTGGCCTAAAAGCATCCTAATTTTCTTCCCAACTCCACACTTGTGCAATGGAACCATGCTGAGGGCCCTTTCTCTCCAGAAAGGGGATAGATTTTGCTCCTTAAATCTAAATTAACAGGTATCATATGTGCCAGTCAAATAAAAAATACAGTATAAACCTAGTTTTCCAAAGGTCTTGCAGGACATGTGAAACCTTTGACTAAACCAATTTCAGATTAACTTGAGAACTCAGCCTTTTCAAGTCTATTGATTGGCTCCATCACTTTTCAACAGTCAGTTTCAAGAACATTGTCCCAGAGTGCAAAGAAGGTTCCTGATATTCTCTCTACACAATCAGACTTGTCCTTTTTGGGGTGTACAACATGGCTGGCAGGGCTAATGGCTCTCCTCCCACTTGGATTCATGGAGCACAAGCAGCTGCATTATGACTGCCTGCTGTGAGGCTGAACTGAGTGGAGATGGGACTGTCTGTGCTCTGACCACTAACACACCTACCTACTCAAGAGCGGCCCTAGTTTGTTTCTTAGATTTAGAAGGATACTTGTCATAGGTTTGTCCATTATCAGAGGACTAGAAAAGACATGCTTATTAATGTTTATCAGCTATCTAGAATCTCTTCAGAAACACCCAATGTAAATAATCACATTAGAAAAGGGACTGGTCTTCCATAAAACAAGGCCTATCCAGAAAGGTTAGAATGAATAAACTGAAAGGAAAGTATACCTGATTGAACAACATGAAAGATTTACTAGAGAAAGGGGAATAATGTGAGTATATGATATGGGACAGAACATATTTTAAGAGTGAATAGCTTTGGATAGGAGACAAAAATAAGAAAGAGGGGGATTAGGTTGGAACAGAGTAAACACATCAAAAGGACCTAACTAGTTTAATAAAGCTGGGGCTCAATTTCATTTAGAGAGACTATACAGGTTTAAAGAAAGCATAATCACCTAGTACACATAATGTGAGCATTCTGAATGTTCAGCTTGGAATTCCTCCTCATCTATTAATAGTTAAAATTGTTTTAGAGGTTATCTGAAAGGTAATTTCCTCTTAGGCTTGTATTAAGTTTCCAGATTTGACCTAGGAAGCACCCTAATGTTACCAGAATTAATGATTAAATATGGGTAATGCACAATACAGGCAAATATGTTCTTTTTTGGTAGAGTTCTTAGTTGTTATAAATTTACAAGGATAAATTAAAAAGTGGCACTCATTAATTTAGGATCATAGAAGATTAGGGTTGAAAGAGACCTTCATACTGAATATAAATATTCTCCATATTGAATATATATATATTCTTTGGATAGGTAATTACAAAATACAGACCAGGAAAGTGACATGTGTTACTGTGATCAATACACTAAAATTACCTTCAGAATGTGTGGTATGGTTCCCAAATTTTCCATGGTGTATATCAGAGATCGGTAACCTTTGGCACGTGGCCTGTCAGGGAAATCTGCTGGCGGGCCGGGCTGGTTTGTTTATGTGCAGCGTCCACAGGTTCGGCCGATCGCAGCTCCCACTGGCCGTTCGCTGTTCCAGGCCAATGGGGGCTGTGGGAAGTGGCGGCCAGCACATCCCTCGGCCCATGCCGCTTCCCGGAGGAAGTGGCCCCTGGGAGGCTGTTCGGTGGGGGGAGGTGCTCAACCGGGAACAATGCAGAGCACTAGGGAACAATCACTAATGTAAAGCACCAGTGAGGATCCACACTGACTTTAAGAATTCGATCTACAGCCACTAGAGTCGGTCTGGATCAATGTCTCTGGATCCAAACACCTTCAAAATCTGGTGTATTGATTCAAGCCCATCTCTAATTACTGTGATTTTGAAATTTAATACCAGAGCAGAAAAGATACTTTACATACAGAATAATGTGTTGTTTGCTCTAAAAATGTAGCGAGAACACCTCAACCTGTGATCATGCAAGTGCATGCAAATTAAGCAAGGTCAAGACCAGTCAGTATTTGGATGAAAGACCTATGCAGAATATGCAAGGTGCTACAGGAAATGATGTTGGTGATTCAGTAGTGTGTCTTGTAAATAAAAGCTAGAGCACAAGGAACTACATCATATATGCTTAATACCTATGCTAACTTCAAAACTTTGTAAAAAAAAAAAACCAAAAAAACCCCCCTTCAATGTTTGGCAAAGGGGAAAAAAGCAAAAGATAACAAAAAATAAAAAATTCACCTAATAGACTATTGGAAATAATGGAAAGTATAAAACAAAAAAAAAATTACTTGACTTTCTCCTATAAAGAATGATAAAGTCTTGAATATTTATATATGATATAACTTTAACACAGGAATGGCAGAATATTCCCTATCTCCTAATCAGTAGTTCTTTATAATTTGAAAAGTATTTAGTAGGTTGAAGAACAGAAAATAAATCACATACGATTCAATAAGTAACATTAATAAAGAGTTTATAAATTGTTTACACACTGTACATGATGAATGACTAAGGGATGTGAAATGTATCACAGTATCTGGCATTTTGTTTTAATGTTTAAATTATAGGGAACTCACATTGAGCAATCATTTCAAAGATAAATTATGTTAGAGATTTCAGTAACATGCACGTGACAACTTTAGTTCTTATGAACATAAAATAATTGCTTATACTTATTATTTGATGAGTATTGGAACATAAGGCGTCAATTTAAAAACAATAGCTTTACATCATTAACTTTCTTTGAGGTCAGTTTGTCATTGGCTCAGCCTTCTTGTTTGTGGGTGCCATTTGTGCCTGCAGTTCGTTCACTTGCAAAAAATGGAGTGCACTGATATACCTAACTACCTGATTGTGGTGCAAATCAAGGTATGGACACTGAGCAGCGGAAGCATGGAGACTGGATAGAAGCACCAGTGAATGAATGGAGTCTTGTGTAAACAGCAACAGCAAGAGTGGGGGAAGTGTGTGGAGGAAGCACAGCAACTGCTGTTGAAAAGCTTTAGTAGGGGTAGAGTGGCAACAGCAGTAGAGGGAAGATTAGCAGAAGGCTGTCTGTTGTAGCTGGATGTAGAAACCTGCAACTACCATGCCCTGCTCATGTTTCTGATTTTATAGTTTGTTAAGCAGCAACATACCCATGGAAGTCTTGAGACTTGCCTGGTTGGAGTCCTTTGAAATCTCTGGTGGAGAATAAATGTCAGTTATAAAATATATGGAGAAGAAAAAGGCACTTCCTGCAAGAAAAAAAGAGGAATGGTATATAAAACAACAAGGCAGGGAGTTGTGAAAAAAGATGAAAATATATGCACTTAATAATTAATCTTTTGAGTGGGATTTTCCTATGGGAATAGGATGACCAAATCTTTTAGGTGGCTTTGAAATCTCAGCCTTTAAGGATTAGCATATGTTTTTGTAGATTCAAGATGGTAAAGTGGAGACTTAGGTTTCCTGAAGTAAGTCTTCATCTGACATGAACCTAAAAATAATGGGGAAAAAAGGAATAAACATTTTCACTTAGACTCCCAAGCAGAATGCAGGAGCTAGATCTTGTTCATCCCCTAAATTGGGAAACAAAGGCATCACAGGAAGCCTGCCTCAAATATGATGTCAGCACTCTCATTTTTCTTCTTAGCAGAGCTTAGGAGTCTCTGGCGATCCATTTAAGTTAAGAAAAAACTGGCAGTAACCTGCCCAGTGGTGTCCTTCTCTGAAAAAACTTCCCAGATGGAGGTGTGGACTTGATTCTCCTCTCATTTATACAGTCTAAATTAAGAGTAACTCCACTGATGTTTATGCAGCTTCCCCCATGTAAAACCAGTACAAGTAATAATAATAAATAATAATAAAACTTCTATCTTGTATAGTATTTTGCGTCCATATATCTCAAAGAACTTAAGAGGAGATGGAGTGTTTTCACTGCTTTTGTAGCAACTAGATGTGTAGGACCAGAAAATACCACCTCTGAAACTGAAATCAGCAGTCAGGGCCTGACTACTAATACTGTTTGTAGGTCAACTTGATGGTGCAATTTATAGGAAAAAAAGATACAGGCACCCACTAGGGAAATTTCCTAGCTGGGGCATTTTTTGTGCAGCAGCTGCCACTGGAGAGGCTGTATCATTGCTGGAGTTGCTGAAGAGGCACTAATGGGATAATGAACAGTCACAACACTAACACCACCACAATCTTTACCTATTTGTGATAGAAAATACATATAAATATAATAATTATAATTAAAAGTAAAATGATAATAAAAGTAATATTTGATCATTTTCATGCCATCTGGTCATTTCTTTATCTATTCTGTGAAGTGTCTAGGGATTTAGATTAGTGCTTGATGAACTGGAATAAATTGAAAAAAATTAAATATACTCATTAAAGAATTATATAAAATTCACAATATAAACAGTACCTCCAAAAAAGAAAGCAGTTATTTTATATCAGCTCTCTTTTCCTATCACAGAGAATCCCCTTTATGGCAAATAGCATAGGTTTGTTGTGGCTATCCTTCTAGAGACATCACAAAGGGCATGTCTTCACTCAAATATTAGGTCATGTTAGAACACAATCTTGGGAAGTTGTGTTAACCAATGCAATGTCAAATGTGACTTTGTAGTCAGTGCAGACCAGGGCAAGTCAATTTTAAAATCATGTCAGCCGGTCGTGGTTATCCAGATCCAGATCCATTAAGGTTCTTTTATGGCAAGAACTCCAAGTAGTCCCGTACAAACAATGAGGTAACAAAGCTGTTACATGGATGATGAAAGGCCTGGCATGAAGCCTGCTAATCACTGAAGCTAAGAAGGGGGTAGGGCTACTCAGATGTCAGAAATAGGAACCATCCAGCAGAGGAACCACTCAGTTAAACTAGTGAACAGGGCTGCATGTGGGGCTATAAACAGATTTTCACTAAGGATTCTGGGAATCTAATTATAGTAAAACATTTGTTATTGATGATCTCCTGTATTAACATGGAGCTTCCTTGCCCTAATAAAAGTTTGTTAGAGAACTGACATCTTGTTTCCTGACTTCATGCCCCTCTGTCACTGGGTACTGAGTTGGGGTAACCTCAGGAGATTAAAAAGTAGGTAACTTTTGGAGTTAGACCAGTTGGTAACTTTGATCCTGTGATTCTTAGTGATTAGTTAGTGCAGGGGCTAGTGGGGATATTGCAGTAACTTTTGGCTTCTGAATCGAGCTCTGCAAATGCGGAGATGAAGAAAACGTTGGAAAGACTCCACAGCAAATTCCATGGGAAGGATTTTTCTTACACAGAAATCACTCAACTAGCAATTGAACAGTTAAACGAGCACAGTGTATGACAGAATAAAGGATTATGGTTTTACTGGTGAACTATTAAATTTCTATGAATATCAATTCCACCTTATAAATTGCTAATGAATAAAGACTAGATCATGAATCTTAGCATTTTAAAATTTTAATGAATTTTGTAGAGCAGAAAATTGTAGAGGTAAAGATTTTTTTTCTTTTAATACGTAGTTCTTGCAATACAGGCAATACAAATATTTAAATACAATTTTAAACTTTAATAATAAAAGCACATTCATTTTCCCCAAACTTAACAGGGATACTATTAAAAACACAGTAATATTTCATGCTTACTTCTGCATGAGGAGAAATCTCTGAAGCTCACACTTAGGTCCCAGACCATGGCTACTGTTCTTCCAGCTCAGGCAGACTGGATAAGATTTCATTCAGAACCTGCCCAAGCTGCTTCTTGGCCATCTGGGAACTCCGTATGAAACATTTACCTCCCACTTATAAAAAAGTGTGTGAAATTCACCCCTGTGCAGATAGCCCTGTATTAAGCCTACATTCACCACTTAGATCCCATGTAAGCCCACAAGCCACAGAGTCTGTCAAAAAGGCTTAAATGGTGCACAGGCTTGTTGTGAGGGGTCTGAAGTTCAGGGCAACTGCACCTGTATTCTCCCTCTGTGGCTCCTCAAAGGCATCACCTCTCTTGGGCAGAGACCCTTATCTCTCTCTGCTTCTTGACCAAGATTTTTCCAGGTTGCACAGTTCCCTGACTACACTTTGCTATGCCCAGGAATATTCCTGGGAGAATTCTGCACCAAATCATTAAAAATTCTGCACACAGTATTTTAAAATTCTGCAAATTTTATTTGACAAAATAATACTACATAATCATACCAGTTTCAGTTATTTTGGCAATTTATTTCAAAACACCTGTCAGCAATTATGTCTGTAACAATACAGACACACACAAAAATCCCCCCAGGAGTAAAGAGTTAAAGAGCGTTATGACAACCTCTCTGTCCCCTCCCCACCCAGAGCGCAGCCGGGGGGTGGGGCAGACACCCACAACTCCTCCTCCCCAGAGCCCAGCTGCAGGCCCCCCCAGCCAATACACCTGAACCCTCTACCCTCCAGAGCCCAGCCATGCCCCCCCCCCAGCCCAGATACCCACACCTCCCACAGAACCGAGCTGTGGGACCCCTCTGCCCAGATACCTGCACCCCCTCCCCCCAGAGCCCAGCTGCAGGCCCCCCCCAGCCAATACACCAGAACCCCCTGCCCTCCAGAGCCCAGCCATGCCCCCCCAGCCCAGATACCCGCACCCCCCCCAATCCCAGCCGCAGAGGCCCCCCAACCCAGACACACCTCCTTCCCCCCCTCAGAGTCCAGCCATGCCACGCTCAGACTAGACATCTGCTCCCCTGCCCCTCAGAGTCCAGGGATCCAGAGGAGAAACAGCCTGATGCTTGGTCCCAGGCTTGAGTGGGTATGATGGGAACTACAGCTGCTGGGAACCCTCTAGCTCTCTCCCCATCCTCCCAGCAGTGTCTTCTATGTGTGAGCTGGGCTCTGCTGGGTCCAGCAGTCCCTAGTGCCGGCCAGCAGCACTGCAGCCCATATCTGTGGGGGAAAGGAAATTCTTCATGCACAACATTAATATCTGCAAAATTCTGCATTGCGCAATGGTGCAGAAGTCCCCAGGAGTACTGTAAGTCAGACTGCTTAAACAGGTCTGCATCTACACTTTCCTCTCTCTTGAAAGGCTGTAAACAATGTAATTGCCAGCAGTTATGAGTTACCACACAGTTCTTTCTAAGCATGAAGCATTACACAGAAAACAATAATAGAATAATAACATTTTCTATAGGCATGCTAAAAGATTACCAGAGATCATCCATCAGTCTTATGGGGACCACTAGGCTAAAGTCCTTCCAACCCTTCCCAGGAAGGATTATACCCCCCCCCCCACCTTGGACAGAAGGTCCTGTCCATTTCCTGGATCAGAAACAAGGCCCGGAGTCAGTTTAAGTTCAGGCTATTTACCCCAAAGTCCTTTCTTTGTTGGTTCAAACTGGATTCTCCAGAGACCAGTATATGCAAGCCTCTCCAGGTGGTGGTTTCTCTCTGGAGGTGTTATAACCTGAGTGAATTTGCCTAGTCATCCCCCACTGTTCTTAATTCCTGGAGGAACTGTGGTTACCCTCCCACACAGAATTACATACAATTCCTGGCCCACAATGATACATAAACTTAATACAGTAAGATTTCTCAAATACATTGTAGAAAAATGCCATATCTGACACAAGAGGTTCTCTTTTATATAATTGCACAGGCCTGAATTTCACCAGCAATTCCACTGCCTGACAACCCAAGGAGTAAGATCAGTCCCTACCAACAAAGAAAGAAAGAAGGTGGGATGTACATAGGGCATTGTTAAAAAAGTGAACACGTAAGTAGAAATCCAGCCCTCACCTTTGCAGCTGCAGAAGTTCCCCTGGCAGCAGAGCTGGGATGGTAACACTGCTCAAAAGGAGAGGGATTTGGGGGCAGGATGGGGCCAGTGCAGAACCTTGTTCCATGGGGCTCACTGCAGGACAGTGCACTCAGGGGAAAGCTGAGCATAGGGCTAAACAACCTGCCTCTGAATAGATTCTCTCATCCTCCCACCCATGGTGAAACTGCACTGGGATACTTCATTTGCTTCAGTGAAGCTGCTTTATGGCAGAAGGGAGTAAATTCCTTTTCCTTGGCACTTCCGTATATTTGCCTTGGGCAGGATTTGGCTGCCATTGCAGTACAATGTAACTATCTTGCTGATCTATACATTCTTAATATAGGAAATACTGAGAAAATAAGAACATAAGAACCGCCATACTGGGTCCATCTAGCCCAGTATCCTCCTGTCTTCCATCAGTGGCCAATGGCAGAGAGAATGGACAGAACAAGCAATCATCAAGTGATCCATCCCCTGTCATCCATGCCCTGCTTCTGGCAAACAGAAGCTAGGGACATTCAGAGCATGGTGTTGCATCTCTGTCCATTCTGGCTAATAGCCAGTGATGTACCTATCTTCCAGGAACTTATCTGGTTCTTTTTTGAATGTGTCATTTATTTTTAATAGTGCCCAATGTAATATGTGAGAACAGAAAGATTAAGTGAGCTTGATTCTTCCCTATCTTTTCATTTCATTGATTTATATGGGTGCCCTTGTAAAAGTGCTTTGTTGCAAGGCACATGTATGACTTTAAAGATGGGAAAGTTAAATAGCAAAAGCAGCATCTCTTCAGAGTGCCTATTCCCCTAAAATGATTATACTTGAATAATAGCTATTTCACTGTATTTTATTTAAAGCTATTATTTTCTTGACAGCTGTCATCTGGAGCACACAAACTAAAGCATTATACAATATTACAAAATGAAATTTAAGAACTCTGTTCAATGGAAAGTGTTATTGTAAAGGATTGGATAGTGTATTAGAAGGAAAGTCAGAACAGTATAAGTCAAAGTCCATTTCTTCATTAATTCTCTCAGTTCACCCTTTCTGTGGGGACTTCAATTTGTTTTGAAATGGAGTCCAGTTAAGGTCTTTTCCCCAGTACTGTTAGATATCAGCTTCAATTTTGTAATGATTACTTGGATTTAGTGTGTCCATTGCTCTAATACCCGAATTCCACAATTAATGCAGCTGACAGCTTTGCAGTATCCATCATTTGAGCTATTCAACTTCCATTTTGTTTAAATGAATTCCCTACAGGTCTCAAATGAACAGCTGAATCTGATCTTTTTACCCATGATTCTCAGTGCATTCAATATCTTAATTTTGTTTCAAGAGAAGCAATCCAAGGATCTGCTTCCCAGAACCAGAAAGGAAATGGAAAAGACCATTACAACAGAGCTAATTTGTTCATTTAATATAAGAACCACTGGCATTTCTATTGAAACAGTAACAAATTTTAATAATGCCAACAAATGCTTAAAAAAGTTGTAAAGGGACACAAACCCTAAATTCATGTGAAAGCAGGTTTTGACAAAACCCTAAGATCAACAAAAGTATTTCCATGAGTCAGTATATAAATTCCAGCGTTTATTTATAAAGAACCTTTCCAAATACTGTATTCCCCTGATTAGAAACTGTCAGACCTAGAAATGGACTACTTTCTTTTTTTTGGTCAGAGCTGGGGGAAAGGGAGTTTGAGGGGGGGAGAGAGGAGAAGAACAAATGGTGAACAAACATAAAGAGGGAAAATATATTAGGAATTCTTTCAGTTGTCATTATCCATAATGATGTAACATAGGCAATGAAATTAATGAATACCATATGCTATATTTGTCATGGTCTACATCAGAGGCCTTTGCTTCAATCTCTGAGCCAGATTCTCAGCTAGTGTGATCAGCATAGTTCCACTGAAATCAATTTACATCAGCTAAGAATCTTACCCTTCTCTTCCTTCCTCCTCCCCAGATACCTGAACACGAAAACAAATAATATTTGTGGGAGAGGCTGGAGGAGGCTGATGTACATATGAGAATGGCTGACCCCTCACATCCCACTGAAATCGTGGCACTACTTGCAATAGAAAGCAGTGATCATGTTTGCAGGAATGGGCCTTTAGTAAACTCAATGGGGCAGACACAATTCCATCTGTTCCTTTATGGTTTTTAGCACAGTGTAAACACCTAAATAACCAACCAACCAACCAACCAACCACCAATAATTTCCTTTTCCTGTTAGGCAAGTATCACAGCCATGTCATCCATGTGTATCAAAAATATGGTAAAAATGCTCACTACCTACAAAAGTGCTGTCATGAACTAAAATAAATGTTTAAATGCGTGGATCTGGAATGGAAGGAATTCCTATGCTATTGTATGGCAAGGCTGCTTCTCTCCTGCCTGCAGTCAGAGGACTGTTGGAATGCTGTCGTGCAGTGAAATGTTACTTTACCAGTCAAGGGAAAGAATTCTGCAATTCTATAAACTAGAGATTTATATCAGCTGGTAATAAAATAGATGCACTGCAGGAGACAACCTCTGAGAATCAGAATGTCTTCTGCATTTCTTCCCCTCCACTCTGGGCACTTTCCATAAATCCAATCTGGAAAGTAATACCTAGATAGCAACAACAATTCTATGAGAAAATGAATGCTTCTCCTAAGGGAAGCATGGAAAAAGAGACTTGATGAATAATTATTTGGCTATAGAATTCATGCAGCAATAGGGATATGCAGAAAGAACAGATAAAGACTGTGGCTAAGCCTTCTGCCAAACCATTGTGGGGCAAATTTTGCTTTATGTTATCCAGAGCAGCTCTATCATTTGAATGCATATGGGTTTCACCAGTTTACCTGAGAAAAGAATTAGGCCCTGAGCTGTGGATCCCACCACATCTCACAAGCTAAGCAGGGCCAGGTAAACACTTTACTGTAGCACTTGAAATTAAGGTGTAAATGGATGCACACAGGGCAGAGCTCACAAGCCCCACAAACAGAGGCTCACAGACCCATTGCCTGTACCTCAGCAGTCATCTTCCCCTTACCCCAGTACACAGACTGGGAAAGTGGCACAGTGGGGTGCACACTACACTGGGGACACATATAAGAGATGATGGGAGGCAGCAAATCTTACTGTGCAGTGCTACTTAAATAAGTTGTTTAAATTACATTGGATAGACACAGATGTATCAAAACATATGCTAACTTTAAGCAAATAAATAATCTGTTGGAGTCAATGTGCTCAAAGTTAGGTAGGTACTTAAGTTTTTTGCTGGATCAGGACCTTAGTTACTATTTTTATGGGCTCAGTCAGAGGCGACGCATTTGGGGCGGGCATGCAACCCCCCCAAGTTGCTGCTTGGCTTGTACTGAGCATGCTCCCATGGACTGAGCAAGCTCAGTAAAATCTGCTGAAGCTGCTGCCCTTACTCTCCCCACCCCCCATTTTCCACAGGTCTGGGTCATCTCTGGGTTCAGTTTTACAAATACAGTTTTAATTCCACTGATAAAAACAATATCTCAAATCAATTAAATTGAATTTTAACTCTGAATTAAGCATAATGGTTACACACTATGAAACCAGGTTACTGAGTGGCTGTCAGCAGGCATGTACTCAGCAAAGTTTTGTATTGTACTGTCCACTCACAATATTCTCCTCTTCAGCTAGAGGACCTTGCAAAAGTTCCAATTAAACATTATCCTTTGAATTCCTTTTCAGTCTAACAAACAATGAAGAAAAATCTATCAAGTGTGACAAAGGTGGTAGAGGGAATATTTTAGCCCTGGTCTACACTTGGGGGGGGGGGGGCAATCGATCTAAGTTATGCAACTTCAGCCACGTGAATAATGTAGCTGAAGTCGACATACTTAGATCGACTTACTATGTTGTCTTCACCATGGTGAGTTGACTGCTGCCGCTCCCCCGTCGACTCTGCTTGTGCCTCTCGCCGTGCTGGAGTACAGGAGTTGACGGGAGAGGGCTCGGGGTCGATTTATCGCATCTAGACTAGACGTGATAAATCGATCCCTGCTGGATCGATCACTGCCCGCTGATCTGAAGTAGTAGGAGGGTAGTAGTAGGAGGAGGAGGAGGAGAAGGAGGAGGGTAGTGTAGACATTGGATCAACTTCATTTGGTGAGAGAGACAAGCTCAGAGCACTGGTAGCACCTTGGTCACTTAGGGAATTTCATAAAAGAGAAGATTACAGGCTTCATTGGAATTAATTAACCTGTCATGGTGAGGATTGTTGACACTTGGGAGCAATGGCTGGACCTAATGAGTTAATTAGCTCAGTCAGAGAAAGATATAAGATTGGTTGGAACAGGAAGTAAGGGGGGCACTTGAAGCATGAGCTGGGTGTAGTGGAGATAGTTAAGTGGAAGGCGCCTCTTGACAATGCCTGTGCTATGTTCTGCAATGTTGGAATCCAACTATTAAAGGTAGACATGGGGAAAAGAAAGAACTGTGCGTATGTTATGAATAAGAGATCATGCAAACGGGTAACTGAGCGAGCACTGAATTCTGACAGATCTTGGAAGTCTTTTTATGGGGGGAAAGCAGAAATAACCAAATGCTTCAACATTAATGAGTGACACAAGCACTCAGAATTACAATCTGGTGCTACACTCTGTTCTTGCAATGTGCTTTTCCTTTCAAATTTCTGTCTATGTGCCTCAACAACATATTGTTGTTAGAATGCCCAGTAAAGGTTTTACCTCTAAGGAGTCTAACAATAGATTCTATTCCAGAATAAAAATGGTTCATTGCATAACAAAAACCTTTTGTGGGGGAAAAAGTTGAGCAAAACAGTTTTATGCTCAGTTCTCTTTTGTTTTCAGGCAGTCAGCTAGAAATGTGCATTTGTCAGTTTACTACTTTAACACTATTCCAGCAAACTGCCATGACACATGAGGGTTTGCTTTTTATTGTTCATCATCTGTCATGGATTTCTGGGAAAAGAACCTTATAGAAACTCTGTTCAAACTAACCTTTATTGTAGCTGCACCTATAAATACTGGGTGCAATTTTATTACAAGGCAGTTACCATTTCTTATGGTGACTTGAACCAGAATGTGCTGGAGATGGACAAGGAGGAAGAGCTCACTCATCAGGTAAGACATTGATTGTGAATGATTTCCACGCAGACCTGTTGATACAAAATATTTTCTTATTTCTGGCTTTCAAGAGCTGTGAGTGGAACAATATCTCATCTTACTTATAGTGCAAAGCTTTTGATCTATACGTGTTGTGTTCTGAATTAACAGAGGGTCAGAGAGACACAGGGAGAGGGAACAGAGTCTTTTGTACAATGCAATAAAAAACTCCAAACTTGCTATTTGAAATTAGATCTGTTTATTCTAGCATCCTACATCTTCCATTCCTTATCAGAAGCCCCTGAATCAGAGGGCCAAATTCTGATCCCATTTACACGTGTAAATCCAGAGTGACACCACTGATGTCAATGGAGTTACTACATGTCCTGGGCCAAGAACTGACCTGAGTTACACCAGTGATAATCTGGAACAGTTCTGTTGACATCAATGGAATTGCTCTGGATTTATACTGGTGTATTTGAAAGCAGAATCTGACCCAGGGGAGCAATATATATATATATTACATGTTTTTTTTAATAGATTATAGGAAATCTTGTTATGAAAATGTCAAAAAAGTTGTGTCTCAGTAAGATATTGAGAAACAGTTAAAGTGGCTTGGCTGTCATGGTGGATCCAGCCTTCCCATGGCTGCAGGCCTCTTATCAGATACTCGATATGCCAGAGATGCACCTTGTCTGAGTCACTGACTGTCTCTGTGACCATATATTAAATGAGTCATAGAAGTTAGATAGAAAGAACTATTAGATCATTAAGTCCATCCCCTGTCTTCCAAACAGAGGATGAACCAGATATTGATGGTAGACTTGGAGCCTGGTTTGGTTCTCACTTGCACCAGTATAAGTTGGAAGTAACTGTAGTTCAACAACATTATACTGTAAAAACCACTGTTAAGGCAGGATCAAGTCCTTCATTTTGAAATCATACTGCCACAGAGCACTTTCCTCAAGGTGTAGGTGGCAATATATAAATGGAAGTGCTTGCAAGAAATCTTGCACTGCTGCCAGCTTTACATGGACAAGCTTGTTGTATGGGAGCAGTTTCAGAATCAAAGGACTTCAGAAGCTAATCTGATAATTGCATGTTTAATGCAAAGCTTTAGTATGGGAGTAAGACTATGGCAATGAGCTATGTGAAAATAAACAGACTGAAGATGTGAATTACATTAATTGCCATGCCTTTTCACATGAAGTAAAGTAATAGTTCTGCTGTCCTAGGTGGTACCGCTAGTGCATCCCCTTGGTATGAGGGTGGCCTCTCTCTCATCCCCAATGACCCTCTCTGGCTCTAGGTGTCACTGTGGCACTGAATTGGAGTGCAGCCTCTCAGCTGCAAGTCTTAGGGATGTGTTTCCCCCCTCATGGGTATGACTGCAGTCTGAAATAAAAGAAAAGGAAAACGAAATAATCCTGCAGCCCACAGTCTGGGCTCATCCCACTGTTCCTTGGAGAGCACAATGGTAAATCATCTCTCTGAAGGGGGCTGGGTTCCTAACTCCCCCGAGTGTCTGAGAGGCTCAGGCTGGGCGTCTTGAAGACTGAAGATGAGGGTACTTGTTCCTGACCAGCAGAAGGTGCTCTCCCCTGACTGGGCTTTACATACGGCCGGGTGAGCTTCTTAGCATTCAATTGTCCCCTTCCCTTCCCATCTCTGGGGATTCCTTAGTTGACATAACATTTTCCATCAACTGGAATGCATCAGTTAAAGTCCCTGAGTATTTCCTCTCATCCCACAGTGGGGAGTATTTGTTTGAATTCTCCATCAGTATCAATTTGGTTCTATTAATTTAAACTCCACTCTGCTCCACCAGCGTAACTACCACCAGCAAGGATCCTTGGGTTTTGGGCCACTGCACGTTGTTGAGCTCCTTGGGGATAAGTTTCTGTCTGGAAGTGACAGCAATGCATCTCCTCTCTGATATCAAGAAAGTCCAGGATGGCAGCCTTAATCAATGTGTAATCCCATGCAGCCACAGGATCAAGCCCTTGGTAGGGTGTGTGGGTTGGGCCAGTCAGGAAGGGGGCCATCACAAAGACCCAGTGCTTTCAAGGCCACTGGGAGGCACCTGCCACCTGCTCAAAAGTGGAAGAGAAACCTTCAGGGTCATCATCAGGCTCCATTTTAGTCGGCTTCAGGGCTGCTGGTGGAAGCACAGGCCCTGGGCTCATGAGACCTACTGCCAGACTTGTGGCTGCCCTGGCAGGCTGTAGCTCTATCAGTAACTGTGGTACCAGGTTTTGTTATAGGGCTTCCTGCTGGGCCATTGTCTGCAACTGTTATTGAGCAGCCCACTGCCGCAACAGTTGCTGCTAGAATTGCAGTTGCTAGATTGCCTGCTGTCGTTGGCTCTCCATCAGCCACTCGCACCACTGCTCTGGATTCATTCTGTTTGGGTTCTGTTTCTTGTGCATGGGCTTCCAAGCTCCCTCTAATTTTGGGTCAGGGTTGGAAAGCAAATGCCCACATTGTTCCACCTCTCATCATAGGTTGTACCTCTAGAGAACCCCCATGCAGTGCGGGGTGGGCATCTGTCTCATCCCAGATGTCCCTTCTGGCTGTAGGTGTCACTATAGTGCTGGTTTGGAGTGTGGGGCATGGTCTCCCAGTTATAAACCTTAGGGAGGCACTCCTCCCTTCTGGGTATGCCCGCAATCTAAAACAAAGGAAAAGGCAACCTAAATAATCCGGCAGCCTGCAAAACAGTTCAGGCTCTCCCCACTGTTCTGCACAAAGAAAATAGGTAAATAGTGTCTATGAAGGAGACTGGGTTCCTAACTCCTGAGTGTCTGAGGGGTCCAGGCTGAGCATCCTGGGGGCTAATGAAAAGCAAAGCTAAGGAGCTCTGTGCTCTACTCTACTTCCCTCTGAGTGCCACCTTCCACTGGGCTTGGGTTCTGCTCTCCCCTCCCCCCCCCTTCCTGCCACTCTGCACAAACCTGATTGGCTGGGTGGGATGTGCCCTCCAAAGCTAGGACACAGAACTAACTACAGATCACCTGGGAAGGTCTGAGCCACTGAGCAGATGCAGGGACATGCGTGGGAAGATATGCAGGGAGAACAAAGAAAAAGCAGCAGTTGAAACAGCACTGCTGAGCTGGGGCAGGGAGACACCAAAGTGCAGAGGTTGAACAAGGAGCTGTTTGGAGGAGAGCCAACTGACACACTGCTGCTTGCAAAAGGGAATGGTTAGAGAGGCCCAGCCTGGAGCTGATATAACAGCTGAGTCCACTCAGCAAGAGGCTCCAGTTTGAGCACACTATATATGCCAGTGTCAGAGTGCATGGACAGTTTGGACTGACCCAGTGGGGGTCTGCTTTGGCATGGGGAAGAGTCTGCGTATGTGTAGCTCGGTGTTGGAGCAGTGTGGGTGGGGGGGAACTGTGTGCTGTATGCTGTGGTGGGAGCAAGGAGTTTGTATATTGTTCTATTGGAAAGTGTGGTACTTGTTACAGAGGTTAGCGCTGACCTCCTAGAAAGGTGGGTTGCTGTTTGTGCAGACAAACATGGCTGGGACCCGTTCCCCACCCTGGGATTCCCCCCCCCCCGACACTCCTTTTAAGGAGCTGCCCTTCTCCAGGTTTGCCAGCCCTCCCAGGTGTACAAGGGTGGGGCTGATTGTGCCCACAGGAGCTCTTTAACCTCTTTTTCACTTGGGTGGGAATCTCTCCCACTGCACCTGGATATTTTAAAGAAGCAGGATGGTCTTGTGGTCAAGGCACATGGCTGGGAGCCAGGAGACATGGAGTCTGTTCCCAGCTCTGCCAAAGACTATTTGACCTAGGGCAAGTTTGTGCCTCAGTTGCTCTAGCTGAAAATGATAAGTCTTGAGGCTCAGTTATTATTTATGAAGCTCTGAGATCCTCTGTTGGAAGATGTTGTATTATTATAACTCAGTGTGATATTCAACCTTGAAGAACTGAAGAATCACTTCAGAGAAACAAACTATTCAGAGAGGTCTTGACAATGTACTGTCATCTGTGCCATTAGTACATAGTAATCTATAATGCGCCAGAATTGCCAAGTGCCTTTCCAGTCATGGGAACCCTTCACTCTGGGGAACGTTTTGTGGCTTTCTGCAACTTCATTTACTACAATGAGCCCAAATCTTTCCTGGTATAAATTTGTTCATCTCCGTTGACTTTAGTGGAGCTCTCAATGTACATTAGCAGAGAATTTGTTTTAATATCCACCCCCATGCCTCTCTTTCTTAGTCACTGGGAGGAAGTGCTGGGGGGTTTCTACTTGTCTTGGCTGCTTCCAGGGACAGGGAATGATCTTGAAGACTTTGGTGCATTTGCTCAGCACTACTTGCACCACTTTGCATGGTCCTAAGTTCAAGAATTTACTTGAATTTTCACCTGCCTTACACATAATACAATTCTCAGCATTTGGTGTGTGCCCCCCCCCCCCCCCCAAGGCAATACTATTCACTTCCAAATGTTTTCAGACTGATCAATGCAGTTTGTGGATTTCCTTTTTTGCAGTGCTGTATATTATAGTACAGTTAATCCCTATTTCAGAGCTTTTATAATGTTTAAAGAATAACCTACATTGATTAAGAAAATTTTCTTTCTATTTAAGGGCCTTACCTTACTGCATAGCATAAAGTGTGTATCAGTTGTTGGAGCTTGATGGCATGCAAGAATTGGCATGCAATTGGACTGCCGAGGGTAGAGATGGCAATTTCACATGCTCTAATGTCAAAAATTGTGTTTGATGACACTTTCTGCACTCAGAACCACTTCCTACATGTTCCTGCAACAAGAGCAATGAAAGGCAGCACTTCACAGGAGAATGCTAGATATTCAGATGCTACCCTACAAGCACGCCACAATATACCTATTTGAGGGTAGCAATTGCATTGAGGATTTAGCCTTGATTGCAGCCATTGGTGTCCAGCCAATAGAGTAACTGCACTGGAGGAAACGTATAGTATAGATGGGCAAAGGTCCTGTTTACACTGATGAAGCTTATCCCTTCTTGAAACTGGAGTAAGCTCCACCAATGTCAATATCAACTATACCTATTGACACTAGGGGTTGTAGAGGTGCAGCTATACGGAAAGCTGTAACTGGGGCCAATCCCCAGGGTAGACATGACCAGGTCTGGAATTTGGCTTCATGCAGAAGGAGTATAGCTTTTCCCTTGGCAGCTAAACTGTCTCATAGCCCTAGAGTCATAAATACAAATGAACATTTTAATTTTTAATATGAAAGAATGCTGCATTAGGACATGGAAAGAAAAATAGGTCCATTTATTTCATTTCAGAAATCTAAAGTTTCAAAACCTTTCCAAATGAACTTCCATATTTTATGTATATATGGATGGATATACATATATCTTTGAGTTTATTCATAGGGGGTGACATTCATCCCCGTGCAAAGGGACAAATGACGGTACCCCTGGAGCCTCATGTTAGGGACCTGAATAGTGCTAGGCCTTGTGTTCTCAGCATCATAGCAAATTTCACCCTTTGAGTGGGGTATTTTTTTTTTAAAAAGGTGTGTCGCTTTGAGGGAAATGGGTACAGTTTCCCTTCAAAGACTGGTAAAATATCTGTCCCAAGGTCCCAGTTTCTTTTATGGAATAAAAATCCTTGACACAGTGCCCCAGATCTGTAAGATCTTAGCATGTTTGCACTGGGACCTTTCTGTTAGTAGATATATATGTAGCCAGTAATTTCCCTCATGTCTATTAATTGGAAGGGGCTATTCCTTGCAGTATGGATTATAACTTGTGATTATGAAAATGTTTAGAATGGCATTACTGTGGGTGGATGGTTTTCTCATATTGTATATTTGATCTGAAGTGATCCTATTTTGTCTAGCAATCACAAATGTGGTTGTCATACAGAACTGAAAGTATATGGTCAGATCTCCTGGTTGCTGTCAGTATCACTACCATAGTTACATTCAATTTATATACTTTTCAGAGATCAGCACTGTGGACATCATGCTAGACTTGAGTTCTGCTTCACCTGACATATCCAAGAGTAGATTAAAGTTTTTTGAAATGGACAGCCTTGAACAGTATAGGACTGCATTAGGAAGCACAGAAAAGAAATACAGATGTTGTTATGAATAAGTTAACGGTATCAAATTATTCAGAAAACAAAGGAATTTTTAAAGGCTAATTTAAAAAAAGAAACCACTTAGAAAAGATGATATTTTTATAATGTCAGGCTCTGCCAGGGAAAGAGGGTCTACCATTTCAGTAAATCCTTTAAAAATACAGTCATGTCAAGAAAATTTCTTAGCTTGATCTCTTTTCTCTTTTTTGTTTCAAAGAAAACTTTTCTATTTGTAGAATCCCCTTAGAAAGTTTTTATTTCCTATTGATTTTGTGTCTTTTCCCATTTGGCAAACATTGTCTCCCATACTCCCCAGTCAATTTCCTCTATTGATAATGGGGAAGTTTAAATGTATGTGGCTTTTTAGTTTGCTTCCTTGTTTCCAGCAGTAGCAATGTTGGCACAGCTCTAAGAAATGGGCCTGTTTATTATTGGGGGTCAAACAAGCAAAAAATATAGTAGCTTTTTGACAGACAGATGCATTAAAGGAGAACAGTATATTTTAAATGAAAATTGAGGTAAGCAAAACTTCTGTGCTGAATGCTCCCACTAAAGACTTTTAATTGCACCTGGACATCATAAGGAAGCCAGTGTAGAGATCTGAGCACAGATGTTATGTGTTTCTAGTGGCTTGTCCTACTTAGAAGGTTGACAGCAAGCTGTATACAATAGTAGCAGAAGCTTCTGGGTGGCATTTATAGATAGTACTAAGTAGAGCACACTACAGTAGTCTAAAGTGAGGATGAGAGAGGTTTGAAAGACTATTGTGAAGTCTGTTTTAGGAGAGGACAAGTCTCACCATCTTGGCCAGACAGTGCTGGACAAAGGTACAATGGGCCATCACCACTAATCAAAGAGTAGTGAGGGAACCTAGATAAAAAGAAGCCATTAATCATGTTGGGAGAAGATGGGCAAATGTTACTGTCAATATGTGCTACAGACACCATCTATTGTTCTAAATGTTTTCATCTGCCAATAAACAACTTGTTTGTCTTATCTAGACTAGTATTCAATTTTCTTTCATCCAGACCCCTATTTCTTTCAGACACCACAGAAAACAATGAAAGTGCAGAATATAAATTTGGAGAGTTTGACGGCATAGACCTGAATGTCTTCAGTATATTGATAAAACTCAAACTCAGAACATTTAATGATTTCCCAGTAGCTTTTTAGCTATACATTCAAGGCTGATTCAAGCAAACCAAGGGGACCTTGGCTAAGTCATTTAGTCCCATATATACATTTAAAGTAAAAGTTGCTATTGAGTCATATTTGTTGTTGTTTGTAATAATAGTGTAGTTTTATTTTGGGATGTTCCTAATCTGGCTTTTTTTTTCTTTTTTTTTCTTCCCACTGAATGCTATGTATTTCTGCAGACTTGAATGTCATGCATGGTGTTGCATGTGTAAAATCCTCTATATATTATTAATGCTATTTAAAAAAAGCAAGCTAGCTGTTCGAACTGTTGGCATTAACTTTGTTATTGCTGCTTGTTGTGGCTTTACCCTCATTTTCTCCTAGGCCATACCTAAAGCTTCTTGCTCTCCAGATGGCATCTTTAGAGAAGGGAAAATTACATACCTGGTAATTCTTTTCTTTGAAGATATCATCTGGCAGGATTCTCACTCCTCCCATTGATAAGGTTACTTTTCATGAGGCTTTTCTCTCACACCTTTTTTTGTCTTTCCCTGAGGCACATTTTTGATCATTTCAAATTTGTGTTTCATTCTGGGTGCTTTGCCCCTGCTGAGTAGGAGAAACTGAACAGAACATAGATTTCATAGAATTTAAGGCCAGAAGGGACTATTAGTTCATCTAGTCTGACCTCCTATATGTCACAGGCCATTAAATTTCACCTAATTACCTCTCTATTGAGCCCAGTAACATAACTTGTATTTGGCTAAGGCATATCCTCCAGAAAGGCATCCAGTCCTGATTTGAAGACATCAAGAGATGGATCACTTCCCTTGGTAGTTTGTTCCAGTGGTTAATCACCCTTAAAAATATATGCCTTATTTCCAATTTGAATTTGTCTGGCTTTAGCTTCAAGCCACTGGTTCTTGTTATGCCTTTCTCAGCTAGATTAAAGAGCCCTTTAATACCTGGTATTTTCTCCCTTTGCAGTTACTCACACACTAATCTAGTCCCCTTTCAATCTTCTTTTCAATAAACTAAACAGGTTGAGCTTTTTAAGTTTGTCACTGCAAAGTATTTTCTCCAGCTCTCAAATAATTTTGGGGGCTCTTTTCTGAACCCGCTCCAGTTTTTCCACATCCTTTTAAAAATGAGGACACCAGAACTGTACACAGTATTCCAAAACTGATCTCACCAATGCCATATACAGAGGTAAAATCACCTCTCTACTCCCCTATATATACATCCAAGGATCACATTTGCCCATTTGCCACAGCATCACACTGGGAACTCATGTTCAGTTGCTTGTCCAGTTTGACTCCTAAATCCTTTTCAAAGTCACTTCTTTCCCAGATACAGTTCCCCATTCTGTAGTTATGGTCTGCATTCATTGTTCCTAGATGTATTAATTTAGCATTTGGCTATATTAAAAACACATTTTGTTCACATTTAAAGGACATTTATGCTTGGCAAGGGGTGGCACATACTAGGCAGCAGGGAATCCCGCTTGTGCTGTACCCTGTTAAACCTGCCCTCAATGTTCAAAATACCTGAAGAATAGGGACCTGAACGAGTCTTGCTCTAAAGGAGCTAAAACCCCACAGTAAGAATCCTTCAAGAGGATATCTTCAGAGAAGCTGAATTATACGAAAATTATATGGAAATTATACAGAAATTATAAGTAATTTCCCCCATAGAACTCTTTTTCAGCAAGAAATAACAGAAGTCCCAGGTGATAATAAAATACAGTTGTTGGTGCTACTCCCTGTCTTGTATTACTCTACCCTTGTTTCATTCATGCATATTATTTGGCTGTATATTTTGTTGATGATTACAGAAAACAGTTGGAAATGACTATGATGAAGCTGATGGCGGCAGTATATGTGGTTTAAGAAGGACAAGAGGAGTCAAAGTCACTGCAAAATACATTCTCCCATTAGAATGTGAGAAAATGGAGATCTCCCACCCTACAAACACCCCAGATCATTCTTATCTGCAAAGAGCAACTGGTCCTGTAGAACCACCTGCAAGTCTATCCCTTCAAAAAACATCTAATTTCCCTAACACACAACATCAAAAGGGGGAAGGAAATGGGAGCTTCCCTATAGAAGTCAGTGTGAAAGAGAACGTATTGAGGAAAACAGAAGTCCACAAAGATGATGAAGGTGGGAGAAGAATGGTAGAAAGAAAGACGGAGACACCTGAGGGAATACAGACATCAAGCAAAGGAAATCAGCCTTTGGGAACGGAGCCTGAGAGCAAAGAAGAAAAATCTGGGGGTTCAGATGTAGCAAGCAGAGCAGATAAATCTGAGGTGACAGAGACAGCAAGTAATGAGGACAAATGTGGGGGAACAGAAGAAGAAGAGGAGGATGCAACAGAGAAAGAGAATAAAGGTAATAATTTAGCAACCCAGAAAAAAAGCACTGAAGTATCTTTCATGCTGGGGTCTGGAGTTTCCAAACAAACATTGCAAGAGCTGAAAAACCTACTCAGAAACAATCCTCTGCTTGGTAACAGGGCCAAATACACAGGCAAGCCCAGCAGAACTTCTTCCCATATACGTCTGCCAAAACCCAATGAAAAAGCAGTTGACAAACAGGGTAGATCCTTTGAGTCTCTTTTTCTTCATTTTGGAGGGGAGAATCGAAAGCTCCACTTTATAGACAATTATGTAGCAGGGCTGCCAAACAAGCCCCTCTTGGTTCACAGCTCTGCTGGGTCTGATCAGCAACAATCAGAAGGCAGCAACATGGAGCATCCCAGTAGGAGACAACCACCAGCTTATAAAAACACAGGCAGCACTCCAGGAATTAAATTCGAGCCTTCTCCTGACCAGACTGGTAAGAAGTTAAACTATCACCTACTGTACCACTCAAGAATGCAGTTAAATTGTTTTAAAAAAACCCCAAATCTCTTGTCAGCATTAATGTTAGACAATTGGCAATGGCAGTTACTGTACATGTGACTGGACTTGATCAAAAGTTTTACAGTACTTCCAGCCTGCTTCTTCTTTAGTAAGGTGCTTACAAAGCCTGACTGCCTGCCAGAAACTGCCATGCACAAGTAGTCATGTCTTGTTCACTAAAAAATGAAATATTTTCTCATTTACACTGGACATAGGCAACATTTTCCATAGGTCTGCTAGTCACTGGAAAGACTTGAAATCTGAGTTTCTTGAAATTTCCTTTTTGTTAACATTTCCAGCAGTGAAAATTGCTCCCATGTAGGGATGATGTTTTCAATTATTAGTCCTAAGAGGACTGGAATGCCAAAACATTTAGTATGAAGAATAGGGTAAGAAAAGCAAATTAAACAGAGAGCTTACACATATCTTCATTCTGTTCAATAAGACTATTTGGGGAGTGTTTGTAAAACCAATTAATTGCTTCTAATAGACTGTGGTTTCTTTGAAGTAATAAAAATTAAACTACTGGGCTAGCAAGGATCAGTAAATGGAAAGTTATTATTAGCTATAATGGTATAATGAGTTTGAGCAGGTTAGTTGTTATTCTGGGAAGTGGTCAACAGCACAAACATTGTTGGGCATTGTTAGGTCACAGACTAATAAGAATGTAGGAGGATGGTACTCAGATCGCTTTACTAGCTTATAAGACAGGGCAAATAATTTCTATCTATGCTTTTACCAATGATAGAAAACATTATTACCCTTGCCAATAGTTGATATCACTGGATCCATGATTTAATATCATGTGACTCATTATAAAGCTATCTAACGTTTTAAAAAATCTGCTTTCTGCAGTGTAGAGGTTTTGCTAAAGATGCTCTGACAAACAGGCAATTTTGCAGATGGCAAACAATTCAAGCCACAGGAAGACATAATGTAATCACCCAAGTTAAGTTTTGAACAGGACACTTGGATGCATGAATAGTTGTGCACTGCTGCTCTTAACTGAGTGAATTAAATCCTAAAAGGTAATCTTTTAAAGAGAGGATGCTTCAGAAGTATAGAACAATGAAAATATATATTGCGGTCAGCTTTCACTGTGATCATGTTTAATGTATGAGATCAGTAGACAGCCAAGCGGATTTTTTCTGCATAGACTATATCCTCTTTCCCTTCTAGATTATTTTACGTATTTGCATTAATGAAAGGCCAGTGGAATTCATTACCAAGTCCTTGAGATTGTCACTAGTTTTCCCCTTAGTTCATAAAGCCCAATTCCTAAATTGCAAAATGAGAATAGGAATAATTTCTTCAGCATTCCATCAGTCCTTTTTGCCTCATAAATATGTGCTGTTTTAAACTCCAACTGACCAATTGCATCATTGTATGCAATGTTGTTGTAGCCACGTTGGTCCCAGGATATTAGAAAGACAAGGTGTGGGAGGTAATATCTTATATTAGACCAACTTCTGTTGGTGAGAGAGACAAGCTTTTGAGTTTACACAGATTAGGTCTGAAGAACAACTCTGTGTAAGATTGAAAGCTTGTCCAATACAAAATATTACCTCACCCACCTTGTCTCAGCTGCGTCATTGACCACTATGCGAATTATAATTCAAAACCTATAAAATAAGGAGATGACTCAGAACTTTACAGGCTGAGCTACATTCCCAGGGAAGCTCAGATGTGGATTGGCATCTCTCAAAGTTCATTGTTAGCTTAAGTGTTTCTTGATTGTGCACTTACTGAGAATAGTCTTTTCTCAAGAAGCTGACCAACTGCTTCACTGAGGCTACTTAAAATCAAACAAGTACATAGCCAATATTCATAACTTCGAATACAAAAATGATACATGCATGTAAATAGGATGAATATGATCTATCCAGTAAATCATAACCTTTGCAGAGATATGTTGCATGGCATATCTAGCATAAAACATATTCCAGTTATGTCATATTTACACTCATCAGCATATTTCTATAAAGCATTATGGGGTGCAACGTCACACTATCCACCTCTAATTTTTTAATGTGGAGTCACACATGTTAGATAATTTAAATACTATAACATATCCATCACCTTCTAGGAACTGATTTGTTACTATGCTGGACACAACATACTTTGGAACTTCTTGACAAGAGCAAGGATAGAACTCAGATCTTACTGTTCTAAAAGCACAGTGTTTTATCACTTGAATAAAGGAGAACCTCTTTCAGCAGGCAGCAACAGAGGCCCCATGACACAGCTGAGAAATTCTTATTCCATTCAGTAGAGAGGAATGAGACACATTCACACTAGTCACTTCACTAACAACCCTCTAAAAATAACTAGTCTACTCATGCTTCCCTTTAAGATTTTGCAAATTGCATAATACAGCCAGCCACTGTATTTCTCCCCCTCACAGTTATTGTCCTGCACACATTCGTCATAGACCCCCTGCCCTTCATCCCACCCTACTCCCCCCAAAAAATCAGAACTGAGACAAAAGAAGAGTGCTCAAATTCACAGTCAATTATAGGGAAAAAATCCTTTGACCTAGAAAATGAAGCAAGATGTTTCAGCCAGCTAGAGAAATTATTCCTTGGGTATTGTCAGACCAGATCTGAAACTACAGCTCCTTGAAAACAGTGCATCACCGTAGAAACATGGAAGGTGTCAAGTGCTGGTAATTATGCAAACATTTTCATTTACATAACTTTATGCATTTGCATAAGCACCTATATATGATAATAGCATGCACCTATGCAAATAGAGTTCACTCCAAACTAGACATTAGTAATCAAAAGCCTCCTAGGCTTTTCAGAGACGCTAGGGAGATGGGTAGAAAGAGAGGCCTCTGACACTGAAGAGATGCAGTTTATTTAGTGTATACAATATAATATATAACTAGTCCATAGGCAATAGCAGTCTGGAATGTAATATGACCACTTCCTTTCACTTGTCTCACTTTAAAATATTTATTAATAATGACAACTGATGGTTGGGCCAAATTTGGAAGTCCTTACTCAGTTTTTCAATCCTTGTTTGGGCAACACTCCCATTGATCTCGGATACACACATACCAAAAATGCAGAAAGGGAAGGAACAGTGTGGTCTGCCATTCCTTGTCAGAGAAATTTCCTGTCCTTTTGTGTGAACACTTTATTAGAACTGGATGGGGGTTGATAGACCACTTGGGTAAAGTGTGTTTTAAGGAGGAACAATTGGTGGAGGCATTAGAGTTGAAGTACCAAGACTCAAAAGTAAGAGTGGATAAGGACATAAAGCAGACAGATATGTGGCGTTAGGGCAGGGTGAAGCATGTGAGGGTAGAATGGAAAGAAATGAGCATAGAGAGGTACTGTAGGCAGAAGCAAGGTTGGAAGCAAGGACATGATGGATAAATTTGACCTGGAAAGTGCAAGGGGAAGCCATTGTTTGGCATACTCGTAAATTTATATTTGTATAGAAACTTACATGCCTCACGATTCCAAAGTACTTAATAAATTGTAGATTTAGACTGGAAGTGGAAATGCAGCCCTGTAGCAGATACAAATGGATATTTCACCAGTATTGCAAAGGCATATAATTCATAATGGATTCAAAACCCACTGGACTAAGTGAATATTGATGCTACTTAAGTGAGAGATCTTCATCACATCCAAATTTCCAGGTAGCTTAATCAGGGTGGTTCTGCTATATGCAGGACATAGGCGGAGGCAGAACAAAGGAAGCCCATGCAAGGGATGTGAACTCCAAATGCCATGAAGGACAGCTCTGTGGGGACTCCCAATGTCCCAGTAGTGAGAGGTCTTAAGGATAGGGCATGACAGAGTCAGTGATTACTATGTAGACCCAACATAAAAGAGTCAGAGGAACCAGTGCAATAGCCACTGAGGACATACTCTGGTGCCACTTCACGGCTCATCCCTCCCAGCATTTCAAGTGGCTAAAGCAGGACACAGTTGGTCACTGACCTGCTGCAGCTGATGGCCCCAGCACCTCACCCATCAAATCTGTGTCACGCTCAGGCCCCACTTTGCAGCCTGGTCTTCACAGAGGTTGTGTCACTCACTATCCCTGAGCTCCCCTGCAGCCAGTAAGCATGCCCAGGAGCTGCTGAAGCCTCTACCCCCTCTAGCTCTGCCCCTGCCAATGGTGTGCACAGTTTGTAATGTGTGTACAGCTGTAGGTGCCACTAAATGTGGGAAAAGTTCAACTTCAACCGGGATAGGTGGGCCAAAGCAGGCCAGTCCTCTGAAAATGGGGACTGTTGAGAGGTATGACAGCTTGAGGGAGAATCCCATCCTTCTGGTCACCATGGACCTCTCCACTGTGCAGCCTGTTTTAGGTGGGTAGTGTGCTAGGAGCAGGCTTTAGCCCTATTACCAAACTTCCCACATTTTCCTCAATCAGGCCAAAAATCTCATTCAAGTCAGTGATATTTTGCATGAGTGCAGACTGTGGGACTGGGTCTGTAGCACGTGGGCAGTTAGTGCACAGGTCCCAATTAACAGGACCAGGTTTCTTGACCATACTGTGCCTTTACAGACACCCCAATGAGAATGTGGTACATGTGTGTGACCAATACCCAATTGTTAGCAGTTTGGGACATTCTTAAAGGAACAGAATGCTATTCTTCAGATCAATTCCATCCATGCTTAAAAACCCACTTACTTCAGTGAGAATTTGGGGTGCACAAGGAAAGGAGGATTGAGCCCTTCATACAATTATGTAAAAATGCCTAAAAATACTGGCCTAAGAAATTAAAAAATGCTTAAATTTACTAAAAGTTCCTCTGCTAAATTCCCATTTCAATAAAAATTATGTAAAATGGATGACATGAATTATTAAAGTATGGAGTTTGTCAGTTCTGCAAATGTTTTTTCTCCCTTAGTAAATGACCTTATATTAAGTCATTTATTACTATGTAAGAAACTAAGTATCAAATCACTCACAAAGACTTCTATCTAGTACTTAAATTAAGGATTGAAATATGAAAAGTATTTAGCATCTAAGACTTACTCCCATTGATGTTAAGGAGTTTTGCCATTGACTTCGATTGAAGCTGGAGCTTGCTGTTGGTTACAAAAGTCCTGCCCAGCCCTGCATTCATATACAGCTTGAAAAGCACTGATAATAATGGTTCTGCCTTGCATGCTTGGGCAGCCACAGAGGTTGTTCTGGGGACTTCATATGACCTACCTCTCTTGTCATTACTTTAGCGTATCTTCTTATTGTGGGGGCTCCTCAGGACTATGTTCTTGGCCGACTCTTCATCTCTCTCCATCTTGTGTCATCTGATCTTTTCACATGGCTTCCCTGTGTTGATGATTTAGAAATCCTACCATTGGATCACTGACATGTCTCCCTTCAACCAATGTATATCTTAGCCTGTTTCTCTAACATCTCTTCTTCAATGTCTTGTTGTCATCTTTAACTTACATGCTCAAAACTCAGCTCCTCTTTCTTGAGGAAACCATTATACTCCTTGTCACTTAGGCCCTTCTCCTTGTCCCTCCTATTCAGGCTGCATACAAATTCTGACACTTCTTCCTTCATGCTATCTCTAAGGTTTGAGCCTGTTTTTCAGTTTAGACAGCAAAAACTCTGATCAAGACCTTATCTTCCTTTTTGTTCACTATATGGTACTATGCTATACTGTAATCTCTTGGTTCTCCATGACATTATCACCTTCCATGAGGGGGGGGGGGATCTTTTGCTGATATATTCTAATAATGACATAATATTTTCAATAGTTCCATTCTTCAAGTCTCCTAATGTTTTGTTTTCATTTTTGACTGCTGCTGCACATGGAGCAGAGATTTTCACTGAGTTGTTCACAATGAGGTTCAGATTTTTTCTTGAGTTTCATAGTTAATTTAGAACCCATTAAGGTGTCAGAGCAGTGCAAATTATTGGTTGAAAAACTGAAAACCTCAAACCATTTTTGTTTTCAGTTTTCAACAATCAAAACCCTGAAAATTTTTGTAAAAATTCCCATTTAGTCAAAAAGCCATTCTCATAGAAAAACAGAAATTTAAACTTGGTCTAGTCATTACACAAATCAATAACATTTCAATTACAATCTGGGTCCTGTTTGGTAACCCTATTTAAAAAGACTATAGTAGAAAAGAGGGAGTTCAGAGAATGGAAATAAGAATAATTAATGGCAGGAAAAAAGTCTAATTTGAAGAGAGATTCAAAAGACAGGGAAACTGTTTACTTTAGAGAGGAGACTAGGGGATAAAGGTGTACAAAATAATGACTGGTTTCAGAGTAGCAGCCGTGTTAGTCTGTATCCGCAAAAAGAACAGGAGTACTTGTGGCACCTTAAATTTGTTAGTCTCTAAGGTGCCACAAGTACTCCTGTTCTTTTTTTGAAAATAATGACTGGTATAGAGAAGTTTGAATAGGAACACCCAATCTACCTTGCGTAAAATGAGAGGGACATTTAATGAAAGTGAGGCAACAAATTTAAAAACTAAAAAGAAAATACTTTTTTTCATAGAATGCACAATTACTTTTTCCCCACACAAAGCACAATTTGTTTGTGGAACTCATTGTCACTGGATATAATTGTGGCCAAGAGTTTACCAGGATTTAACTTTCATATGGATAACAAGAACATTACTAACATTACTAAGGTTTAAAAAGAAAAAGTAAAACAAAACCCGCAAAAGTTTGCAAGGGATATTAACAATCTTGCTTCAGACCATAAGACAACCTCTAAGTAACAGGTATTAGGAAGAAACTTTCCCTCCATGCAGATTAACTACCTCCTGAAGGATTTTCCACACCTTCCTTTGAAGCATCTGGTACTGGGCACTGTCAGAGAACAGGATACTGGACTAGATGAATCACTAATCTGAGGTGGTCTGACAATTCCTGTGTGGTCTATGGTTTATTTTTATTTCTCTAAAGATATATTTCTACTTAAGGTCATGTAAAGAAAAAAGGTCATTAATTTTATATCAGATTTTCATGATATCATATTACCCAACAGAGTTTTCAATATCAGTACATTTGTTAGGTCAGCTTTTCTTTATCCTGGCTATATTCCTATGCAACATGTAGTAGAGTGTTCCTCCTCTTCTGTTCATTTGTCCAGCACTTAACTGCTTAAGAGCTAACAAATTTTTCACTTAGATGTAATGTGGTTTAATTAGCAAACATGGGATAGAAATTCTTTTGAACAACCAGCGAATGACTCACTGACACTGGATGTGGGCATTGTCTTCTGGCAAAGTGCTTCTCGATCACTGAAAAAAACCCAAATCCAACACCAACCATCCACTCCAGCCACATGTGCAACTGATATGTTCAAATCCTTTCATCCTACTTGATGTCCAATACTAATGATTTGGATAAGAAAGGCAAGTCTTTCTTGATGTTAATAGATTAGGCAGTAGAATTTTCTTAGAAATATTTTGTAGTGATTGCAAAGCCAATGGCACGGAGACTGGGGTTGCATATTTAATAGGCCAAATTACGAAGTCCCTACTCTGTTTTCTCTTCAGTGGGAGATGGAGTTTTGCCTGAGCAAGGACTAGGTAAAAACTAAGTAGTGAATGCTTTTCTATACACTACTGATTTGTTATAAACATGTGAAAAAATGCTTCATAAAAATTGCCCAATATGGACGCATTTGCTTTTTTAGGGAATCAAATTTACAAGGGAAATCCAAAGTTCCTTTGATTTAATTATTATATTTCTTGATAATTTGCCAAGACCATGATAGGCATGACTAATTTGCATATAAATTTACATAAATAGATTTTACAAAATAGATTTTAATTGGAAACTGTTGGGATCCCCTCTGAGACCCTTTCCACTTGGCTTATCCAGACCACCTTGTCCAGTTCTGAGAGAACACTTCATCCAGTTCTCTGGGATCCCAAAAACTCAGTTCGACACCAGATTTTATCACTCAGGTTCCTTTATTTGGCATACAACAAAGCTATACTGAGTTGATCAGGCTCAAGCGTCGTGAGTGAGTATAGGACATACCCACATCCAAAGTTACACAGAAAACCTCTTCCTTTATATACATTTACACATTATGTTGCATTTAATATATATTGCATCACAGGGAAGAAGGGACAGAGAGATAGCTCAGTGGTTTGAACGTTGGCCTGCTAAACCCAGGGCTGTGAGCTCAATCCTTGAGGGGGCCATTTAGGGATCTGGGGCAAAAAAAAAATATTTGGGGATTGGTCCTGCTTTGAGCAGGCAGTTGGAATAGATAACCTCCTAAGGTCCCTGATATTCTATATTTGGGGATTGGCTCTTTACATTCCAGGTTTATCTTGTCCATTGTCCCTAGCAGCAGTGTTCTCCCTAGCATCCGGATGTTCCTGTTTATTTTAGCTAGCACAGACATCCTGACTCCAGCATATTGCTTAGTAAACCCCTATTTACAACTTAACCTTCCATTCAGCTTCCCAATCATGCCCACTAAGAAATAAGGCAAGTTACTGATGTCAAACCAGGCCTACCGAAATGATGCCCATTATTTCTTACATATAGCGAACAGTGAAAATTGTACATGTTCCTTTACAAAATACACAGAAAGACAATATGCTTTGGGAGAAGGAGGATTATTGTTATTCATTATTCAAAAACAAAAAGTTCTTCAATATAAAATCCAATTAAGATTGCTAAACAATAACAATGTTCTTATGTATCATATCATTTATAATATCCAAGCAATTCAAAGGAAGAAAATGAATAGTTAAGGGACATAATAAAAGTTAAACTGATCATATGAGGTTTGATCCAAACCCACTTAAGTCAATGGGAAACTTCAGTTACATATAATTTCAGTAACCAATATATATTGGTGGTGAAGAACTTTTAGCTGTTGTTTTTGAGCTCTGTTATGTTATATTCAATTGGGAAAGTGTCTAAGTGTTAATTTATGGTAAAATTACACATGTATGAGGCTTTGCATTTGAAGCTGTTTTATATGTCAGTGTACGTACAGTATATTTGTTTCAGGCCGGTTTTGTGTTGTGTTTATATTTTGGGATTACAGAAGAAAGAATAATATTTATTTTGGATCAAAGTTAAGTTTATTGCATTGTGATGAATTATACACATAGTTATCCTTGACAAGTGTTTATTATGTGTGACATACAAGATTTCAGACAGGAGCCATTTTAAAATTTGAAACTCAAAAATATGAGAGAAAGAGGATTCTCCCCCCCCCATTTTTATGAGCTATAAAAAGAACAAGAACCAGCCTTGTAAGAGAATTATGATTTGAACCCTAACTAGTGAGAACCTATCATGTCTGCAGGATAAAACCACACCGATAGAGCCAGAGCTAGAGCCTTGTTCCTACAGCCACAAAAACAAAACAACCCCCCCCACACACCAAAAAAATAATAATAGTGGGTTTCTACCACTTGAGTTAAAGGATAATGTTTTAGCTGTCATGTATAGAAAGACCCTAATGTTCTTTTTAAGTTACAATCACCCAATATGGAGTAACATGATAATAAATACATGGTGCATGCTGATGCTCACACAGAAGTCAAATCTAGTAAATTTCAGTAAAAATCTATGTTCCAAGGCAAAATTATAGGATAATAAAATAGGGTTTATAATGGAAACTGGTTGTGACCTTAACTATGGAGAGAGTACTGCCTCTCCATCATTTTATTATTTATCAAGAATCCAAAAATGTTCTAGCTACTTGTTTGTGACTTTTGCTCTTTACACAACAAACATTATACAAAGGAACCAGAAATGTGGGGTCCGATTAACTCTTTACTGAACATACACAACATGCAAGCCTTCCTACATATACACACTTCTGTTCTAGTAAGGTTCTTGACAGCTCCTAAATAATCGAACATGCTAACTGCCATTAGAGAATTCAGAAATTAATTAAAGAAATACTACCCTATTCCTATTCCCTACAATTCCTAAAAATCAGAGTAAAGATATGTCACCTCTTTAAAGAGCTTACAATTGAAATACACAAAAAACACAAAGACAGCGTGAGGGGAAAAAGATGGAACATATTTATTTCTATTTTTCCTCCCCTTCATTCTTATTATTTTATTTTTTTCTACCATTTTTATTTTTGTTTAACCACCTGTCTATGCATTTGGTGTCCTTTCTCCCACAATATCCCAATAAAACTTATCACCTCCCTCTTAATTTTACTCACCACATGCCCGCAGTACTTATGTCTGCTAATATAGCACCTAGCACATGGGGTCCTAGCCTCTGGTGAGGGCTCCTGGCCCTGTGGTAATACAAATAATAATGATATTTGCTGCTTTCCAATCAGAAACTGGCTGAAGGTTGATCCACTGATATCTGAGGGCTTGGAGCAGTCTGTGGTTGTGATGGCTATTGCCATCTATCTCCCTGTGGGAATTTTGGACTTTAAAAAAAAATCTCTCCTTTGGGCAAGCAACACTATTTTCTAACACTACTGAAGCCTTAGCATCTAATTCTGTTCTCAGTTACACTTTAATTCCAAATGAAGGTCACAGTTTATAAAGTCTAACTTAAATACAGAATAATAATAATAGTTATAAATAATACTTAGAGAGTGGAATTGGAAGCTAGTTGGCAGGGATCAGGACATCTGTCAGAGTAAGCTACTAGCCTTGATTCTCTGCTCCACCAGTTATTCATGAGTATAACACCATTAATTTCAAAAGGATTAAACAGGCACAGCGCAGGTGTAACAGAGCGGAGAATGAGGCCCAGTACTATCTCCAGGGAGAGGTGGCAAATCTAGAGAGCCTTCCTTCACAGTTCTTCATGCTGTGGCGGGGGAGATTACAGGCCACCTCAGAATCCTGCTGTATTTGGAAGGGGGTAGAAGACAACTGAGGTCTTCTCTCTACAATCCCAGATTTATGCATGATTGTTGGGGTGGGGAGGGCAACAGGTAGGTTATTTTCAAGGTCACAAGTGGATGTAAAGCACCTAACTTCCATTGACTTTCAATGGGAGTTAGGTATCTGGCTGTCCTTTGTGCCATTGAAAATCTCCCCCACTAGATTAATAGGCTCCTCCCTCAGAAGTTCTCTACTGCAGCATATGCTCCCCCATGACTATCAGACTATGCACAGAGACTGTGTAAGTAGTTTTGTAAAACCCTTGCAGAAAATAACAGTCATTGTACTGGTTCTCCAGGACAAAAGTGGACATCATTATCTAGACTGTCCTCTTCCAAAATGTTTGCGAGTGGCAAACCTTCTTCCCATTTGTTTTCCCAGTAAGTAAGTCATAGTTGAAAGAAAAAAAGTCAAGTTTCTATCAAGGGTTGTCAATTTTGGTTGGACATATTCCTGGAGATTTAATCACATGACATAATCTTTAATTAAAGATTAATCTTTAATTCCTGGAGTTTCCAGGAGGATTGGCCACCCTATTATATGACATTTTGTCATGCTGGTGCTTTTTAGTGAAACAGCTTGTAATGACAGCATTATTAAGTTTGTCTAACATGAACACTGCTCTTTATTTTAAAGATCACAGCAGAGAGCCTGACGTAAACAACCCTGGAAGTCAATCTTCCCTTCGTCTGGTCTCGCTTATTGAACACATTAAACAACAGATGGCCAGAGAAAATATTCAGTTTGTCAGATTTGAAGCAACTGACCTGCATGGAGTGTCAAGATCCAAGAGCATTCCTTCTCGTTTTTTTCATGTAAGTTTTTCCGCCTCTCATACTCTTATGAGCTCTCATGGCCCTGCCTTTATTGCTGCGATACATTTCCTCGCAATGTGTGCACCAATTTAAGCCTGCAACAAATCAAATATTCTCCCATCCCCCCATCCCGATTAGTACTCCCCAAGGATTTGGGCTTTTCTCATTACCCTGAAGCATCATTTCTCTGCCCTGCAGAAATACAAATCTAATTAAGATGGTAATTTCAGTACTTTCCACATCCAATAATCTCCCTCTGCAGAATTATCTTTTCACATTCACCACAATTATAAAGATTCTGTTTTATTTGACATGAGTAGATTGCAAGACAAGACCCAAGAGAAAATATCAAAACAAAAATGATTAGATGAAAATAATTTCAGTTATGAAGTATTCTCTTTTCAACAATCACATCATATAAGAAAAGATTATAGATTGCATGATTGCTTAGTAATATTTCCTATACTGATACAGAAAATAAGAGTCAAATAAGAGTCAAATTATGAAGCTCTTGATAGCATATATATATATCCTGACCTTTAAGCTTTTTTTCCTCTGATCCTTAACATGGGTGATTAATGCTGTATTTTCACTCTCATATTACTATGAATATTTCACATTCTACTGAGCAATCACAAAAAAGATATCAACATGACAGAAAATTGAATGCTTTCATTTCAAGCATCTTTTGAAGCTAATACCATTTTCTCATTATTTGGCTTTTAGATAGCTGCAACCTTTTAACTCTAGCACTTAGATACAATTTACTCTTGATGTCATTTGATGTTAGCAGAAATAAACTTTTTTCAGTTAGTTTAATGCTTTTGAGAGGTGGTGGGTAATAGCACCATCTTTTTCAATCATTAACTCACAGTACAGGTGCCCATCTCAGATTATTCAAAGTTATCTGTTGCACTCACATTATTCACTGACCTCCATGTAAATCCTCAAGCATTTTAAAAATAGAAAAAACTTTTAGATTTCAAGAGAAATCATGTAGATTTTATGAATGGGGCTGTAAAGTGCTCACCCTCAACAATTTTTCAGTGTTGCCTTTGATAACTAGATAACCTTACCATGGTGATCACCATATTGCTTAGTACAGGTGATGGGATGACACCACACAGTATAGGGACTACCTAGGGAATTTTGTGACTACTGTAGTAACATTTTCTAGTTATCAAAAAGAAAGGAAAAATATTGTACTCAATGTATATAGTTTGAAATATAAGAGCTCCGTGTAGTTTGAAGACTTGTACCTTCCAGCAACAGAGTCCTCCGGTCCAATAAAAGATATTACCTTAACTACCTTGTCTCAGTAATTTTGGTAAGAATTATTTGCTTACAATCAAAGCTAATTTTAATATTTGGTAAAGGGAAAAGTTAAGAATCTTCTGTCCACTTCAGGGGAGAAAGTGTTGTATCATTCACTTTAGTCTTGAAATCTCAACAGTTCCATTCCAGCCAGTCAATCCACCTAGATAGTGATCCTTTCTCAGGGCAGTGGGAGAAGATTCACTAAAAATGTAGGGTTAGTTTCAATCCAGAGTATCTGTGGCCTTCCCACAGGCAAACTGTATAAAAACTCTCTCTGGCTTCCATACTGCTAAAAAGGCTCACTTGCTGTAGTTCATTCTCTCTCTCTCCATATATAAATAAAAGGACAGGTAACAAAAATATATTTGTATTGGCCTTGCATGGGTTTCCACAACATAGAACCGTAGCACATTATTAAGCCAGATTTTCTGATGCTGTAACTTGGTATAATTCCAGTGGAACTATACCAGTTTGCACCAGCTGAAGATCTGGCTCTAAGATACCTTCTAAGGTTCTTCATCAAAGATACAGTTATTATAGTTTCCATCCATATCAGTCTTGTCTGCACTTGACTTGTGCATTGCCCCCATTCATGTCAATAGGAGGCACCTATGCAAATGAAGGGGCAACTTGAGCAATTTGTTGATTCACCTGTCTGCATGATGTTTAAAGAAGGCACGGAGGTGTTAGAATTATTTATCATTTTGAAGCTGTTTCCTAGTTTTTACCTAAGCAAAGTCAGCCAAGTATAAATTTAAGCCTCAGGTGTGAAAAGTCTATATTCCCTGTAACAAGTTCACATCCTGGCAGAGCTGGTGCAGCTGTTTGTCATCTGAGGTAGACAAAGTGAGTGTAATGGAGTTTAAAGGGAACCCAGACCCAGATTCTCCACTGCCTTGTTCAGTCATTTACATCTGTGCAAAGTGGATGTAAAATGCCAACATTACATTAGGAAAATTATCTTGTGCCAGCCTTTTACATACAGTTTTGCACTTGCTTTGCACAGGTGTAAGTGACTAGATAAAGGGCAAAACAGTGGAGAACTGGAGCCCGAAGTCCTGTCAGTTCTGCACAGACATTAATAATAATTATTATTATTTCTTAAACACAGCAGAGATTTGCATACAACCTTGCTCAACACTTTCCCTCCTTACACTTATGCACCAGCTGGTTGCCACCCTCCAGAGATAGCTACCTGATAATGGTGGTCAACATACAATCTATAGTTTCTGGAGCACTTTTTGATTCTTTGAGGAGAAAGGTCCTATGGGCCAAATGCTAAAATCTTTACTTAAGATTTGGGCATATTATATTATATATCTAAAATATTATTAATGTTCAGCTGTCAAAGACTCAGTAATCCATTCCTCTCCCCCTTGTTTAGGAAAAAGCAATCTATGGTGTGTCCATGCCCAGAGGATACCTCGAACTGACCCTGAACCCTAAGGACAGTGAAGTGGACCACATAAGTGCAACCAATTTTAATTGTGACATACTCCTGAGCCCTGATTTATCAACATTTAGAGTCCTACCATGGACTGAACAAACTGCTAGAGTGATATGCGATTCCTTCACTATACTGAGAACCCCTCTATTGACCTCACCCAGGCACATTGTCAAACAACAGCTGAGCCAACTTCAGGACAATGGCTTGTCATTGCGCTCTGCCTTCACCTATGAATTTTGTATTTACGGCATTGCTGAGATTGTAAATTCAAAGACGATATCTTTTCCTGCAGCAAGCATACTCAATAGTTATGACCAGCTTTTCATTCAGGAACTCATTGAAGGAATGTATCACGCTGGTGCCAACATTGAGAGCTTCTCTTCTTCCACTTGGCCTGGACAGATGGAGATCTCTTTTCATCCAGAGTTTGGCATAGGTGCTGCTGACACTGCCTTCACCTTCAGAACAGGCATTAAAGAAGTGGCAAAAAAGTATAACTACATTGCAAGTTTTTTCACAGAGAATGGGTTCTACAATTCGGGGATTCTGTCACATAGTCTGTGGGATTTCAATGGCCAAAAGAATTTGTTTTCTGTTGATTGGGGGGTTCAGGCGCTCACTGATGTTGGAAAGAATTGGCTAGCAGGGCTCTTGGTGCATTCCGAAGCTCTCAGCTGCCTGATGGCTCCTACGGTCAGCTGCCGTAAACGCTATTCCAAATGTGGTAAGGAATCAAAAGAATTTGTGACGGCAAAATGGGCATTTAATGATAATAGCTGTGCCTTTAACATTAAGTGTCATGGTGGAAAAGGCACTCAGATAGATAACAGGCTAGGTTCAGCTACAGCAAACCCCTACCTGGTGCTTGCTGCTACTATTGCTGCAGGCCTGGATGGAGTAAAGAGAAAACTTAGCTTCCAGGATGTGTCAGAAGAGAACCAGAACACTGCTCAGTTGAAACCTGCAGCAATCCCTTTGAAACTAGAAGATGCTCTTGCTGCACTTGAAGAAGATTTGTGCCTTAGGGAAGCACTGGGTGATACCTTTATTCGATACTTTGTTGCCATGAAACATTATGAGTTGGAAATGGAAGAAACGGATGCTGAACGGAATAAATTTTTAGAATATTTTATTTAGAATCAATTAAACAAAACCTGTCTTCTAATTAGTAGAAAAAATTAAATCTGAAATAATGCTGTGTAAATGCTCAAAGATTAATAGAACAACATAATTGGAAATTAGAACTATTTATAAATGTTTACTAATTTTTTCCCCCACCATCTCATTTTTTAATATAGTAGGTGGTGACTGCATATTCCTGTATGAGTGGACTCAACAGACCGGAGAACTAGTGTTCATGAAGTAGTGCTAAGAGGCTTTTAATTTTTTTCCTAATTTCTAAGAAAACCTTAAGCAAGAATGATTCTGCTGGAGAAAAGATGAGAAGAGGAGGTGAAAGGACAATGGTCAAAATAGGGAAAAGTAATAGGAAGATGGAAGAAAACAGGAATAGCAGGGAGGGAACATCTTGTTCCTATTTTTCCATTTTCCTCCCCTTCTGCATGGTTATGGGATTTTCTTCAGAGGTGCGCAGTGTAGCTTGAAAGCTGGAGCTGAGGAATCAGATGCTGGGTGTATGTCAAAGTGAAGGACTAGAATGCTGAACATTTTGGTGGAAAAGCAAAGCAAAGGAGTCATGGGTGGAGGACAGTGTGGAGTAGAAGGAACCAGCATCTGAATCAGAGAGGTGGAAGTTGAGAGCAAGGAGAAGGGGACTGAGAGTGATGTATAAATTAGGGGTATTGATTGGTTGGCGATTACAGAAGGGCCAGGTGGATTGATGGGGAGTGGGAGGGGGTAAGCAGGCTGAGTGAAAGGAGATGAAATGGTAGGTAGAAAGAACAAGAGAAAATAGTACTCAATAAGGATGAGGTTGGAGGAATGCATGGGCGATGGGTATCACAGGCCAGGTGAGGCTGAGCCTCCGCAAACAGCCCAGGGTGGCCCCATCCATACTCCACCCCCAGGCCACCTCCTGCCTGCTTCACCGCTGTTCTGCTGGGGCTCTGGCTGGGGCAGGCCCAGTGCTGGGGGCGGCTGGGGGCACACCACCCACCCGGTGCTCCGGTGGTGGGGGCAGCTGTGGCTGGGGGTGCTGGGGCAGCCTGGGGCTGGGGGGACCGACAGCTCCAGTGAGGGTGCTCTGGGCTCCAGTGGGGTGGGGAGGGGAGGGGAGAAGCCTTGGGCAGAAGGGGAGGGGCTGGGGGCTAGCTCCCCCAACAGACAGTTCACACGCCACCCTTCTCCTGAGAGAAGGAGTTAATCCAGGATTGAAGATCAAATGAGGAGATGATGGTAAAGAGGCAAGTGGATAAAGAGTTGAACTGGACATCAGGGTGAAAGTTGAAGTCATTAAGGATGAAGAGAGGGAAACTGTGAGAAGAGAAAGAGGGAGAGTCATTGTCAAAACCAGAGAGGATGGTCGAAGGGGAGGAGACAGTGGATAGTAGATAGTGGTAACATGGAGGAATAGAGTCTGACTGAGGACAAGAAGTGAGAGATAATGTGAGGGAGAAGCAAAGTGCTGGAAATGGCAGGGGTTGGAGTTACTTTTGTTCTCTGTATTATCTCTCATGTGTTTCTCGATATCATGTCTGTCCTCTATTTTAAACCCCAAATTGAATTTAGCAAGCTCTTACACAGCACTAATCACCACTTTCTGATGTGCTCTAGTTCAACCACATTTTTCTGCCACAATTGTAGCAGAAATTCCCGAGTGAAATTTTATGTTCATCTATGGGAAAGAACCAAGATTCTGTCAGTGTCTCTCCCAACAGTTTGATTTGAAGGTCGACACATGCATGCCTTTATTTACTACTGGTGGGTTATCCTCTCTCCCTTTCCTTCAAAAACATTGTATAGAAGGTTCCCACTGTGTAGTAGTAATGACTTTATCAACAAATTTATTAATTATATTGATTCAAATTTTAAATTACATGTATAATGTAATACAACATTTATATTAAAGTAAATGCATTAGGCCAATGGTACTACACTAGGAAGGATTTTCCTTCATTTATTTAAGCCCTAAAATGAGAAGTGATCCTAAAAAGTTTAAATGGGAGATAACTGTGAAGTGAAAACCACAAACTTCAAAATCTGAATTCAGATCTGGATTTACATCTTGCAAATGATGCTTATCTTTGTAACAGGATAAACTATTCAGATTCAAAAGCCCACAAATGAACTCAGCCTTCTGTTAGACCACCCAATGAAACCCCTTATAAAATTTGGACTGAGTTGCTCTCTCCATTCCTCTGGTTCATAGGTAGCTGTCCGGCCACAACACTGGCCACATTTTTCATTTCAAAGCTGTGCAGCGATTCTTTTGGTTTCATTCTCTTTCTTGTCCCTAGCACAACAGTGCTACTCATCCCTGGGCCTGCCTCCTAGTGTGAGAACTTGGGAAAGTTCAGTACAGAGGTATGGATTTTTCATTCTGGTGGTTCCACATTCAGTATGATATCATGCCACTACACCACATTAACTTATTATTATCCTGTAATAACTACAAAAGAAAATTAGTTATGATGCACTTGGTGGGTTATAATGGATTTTGCAATAACATAACATTGCATTCAGTATGTGGGCCAAAAACAGAATTCCCGAGAGACAGGATCTAATAAATTTAACTTTATATTGCTTCCTTGCCACAATGTTAAAGAGAGAACAGACTCCTGTGACCACAGACACATTGCTTTTATACTTAATTCTCACCATGTAGTAGAATTCAGTTAATAGAAAATATTATTTACATACCCAAAGGAGTTATTACAGTGTATCTTATCTAAAATCTGCATAGTAAGGAGTTTCCAAGTTGTCCTCAATGGTATAGTCTATAGAAGAAAAATCCCTATATATGAATTTACATCACCATGATTCATGCCTTTTAGCTGATGGTCCCTTTTGAAACAAAAAGTCCAGAAATGCAGGCTGAAGCAAAAGGATGAGAGCAATATAAACCACTGAATACTTAATATGTTTTGTACACCATGTACTCTGTATAAAAAATAATGTGATGGTTGCTTGTTCTAAACTATTTTAAAAATCTGATATGTTTCTCCCAAATGGATTCTTATTTTGCATTTTAAATTCTTCACATCTCATGACCAAGTTTTCATGCACATACTTCAGAAAGGCAACAAAAATGGCCACACCTGCTTCACCTGAAACGAGTTCTTTATGCAGTGTAGTTGTAGCCACGTCGGTCCCAGGATATTAGAGAGACAAGGTGAGTGAGGTAATATCTTTTATTGGACCAACTTCTGTTGATGAGAGAGACAAGCTTTTGAGCCACACAGAGCTCTTCTTCAGGTCTGGGAAAGATACTCAGAGTGTCACAGCTAAATACAAAATGTAACAGATTGTTTAACATAAGTAGTTAGCACACATTCTAAGGGACCAATTCACTCTACCCTGACCCCAGAAAGAGATAGGAAAACCTGATGATGGCAGTTTCTCCAGGCAGACCTAACTTTCTTTAAATGAACCATACTTGAAAGTCTACCTTTTTTAAAGGATCTTTTAAAATACTTCTGACTGGAAGCATGAGTGCCCAAAGACATGTTGAAATGTTTAAAAGCGTCTAAAATAAATACAAAGAATACAGACATTGACCTACTAGAATACATCAGTGAGCTGGGGCTTGATTCTGCATCAGTAGCAGCTTTACTATTCACTTTAATGGGAACAGACTCCTTTCTTTGACAGTGACTAATGCTGGATGAAGCATAGGCTTTTGTAATCCCGTCCCTAATTGTACAATACTGTAACAAAAGAGGAATAGTCCTGCCTCACCCTGTCATGGGATCATCTTATGCCTTTGCTGCAGCAGTAGTGATGGGGTAATTCATATTCTTGGTTACATACCTATACGTGCAAGGTCCCTGATATTGCTCCTATTGTGATCAACAGCAAAGCTCCCACTGCCTTCAATGGCAGTAGACTTTATATCTATATAAACAGCAAAACCATTTTTGAAGCTTTTTTTAGCTATTTGCCTCACCATCCCATGGCAGTAGGTCTTTTTTTAAGTGTATTTGAACCCAGGGAGGCAGTGTATATTACTGGTTTTTATTACAGATAGAGTGACCAGACAGCAAATGTGAAAAATCGGGACGGGGGTGGGGGGTAATAGGAGCCTATATAGGAAAAAGACCCAAAAATTGGGACTGTCCCTATAAATCAGGACGTCTGGTCACCCTAATTACAGACCTGAAGCTATATGTACAAGCCATTGACTTTAGTGGGAAATCTGACTTAGTAGCGAGAGAGTGACCCACTGGCAGATCTTTGGCAGTTAATGGGAACAGATCTCTCTGTTTGGTGGAGAACACAAAATACTATTTCATGGGCCATGAATCATATCCATACGCTTTCCCTATGCCAGTTTTAAACTGGAGGCTACTTTTTCAAGTCAAAGGGAATTTTTTTCCTATTAGTCAACTCTCCCTCAAGCTGTATTTTATTGCTATTGCCCTTATAGCTAGTTCATATTTATATACTATACACTTTCTGTGCATTATACATTTCAAAATATTATAACATTTGAGGGGGCAAATTCTACCTTCAGTTATACTGGAATAAATCTGAGGAAACTCCAAATTTGTGTCAATGACTGGTTTTCACCAGCGTACTATAAAGCATATTTTGGCCCCTACCTGTCCAACAATGGACAAAGATTTTGCACAGTAATTTTGATTAGTAACTCACATTGGTGCTAATGAGAATTCTGTGCAGTATATATCAGAAATGTCGAGCAACTGCTGTGAAACACATACTCCATACTGAAATATATATACAGTATATATTGAAACTCATGTGCACCATAATTATCTGCAGTGTATGAAAAATGTGCACACATTATAATCTGAAATAATATACTGAAGTGCAAATACATAGTATATAGACGTTCATACATTTTGTAGTGCACTTTGATGAAGCCATTTTAAAGCTAAAATTAGAAATAGGCCCAAACCTCAGAGTTTGGATACACATTCAAACTTCCCTTATATTTGAGTGTGTTCAAGTCTTGGATTTTAGTTTTGCCTGCTCTACAGAGGGCTTAGTTCTTAGTTGCTGCTCTAATTTACACTCATTTGTGACAGATCCCTCAGGGTCACCACATTGGCAGGAATAGCTGGAACACAAGATACCTTGGCCACATCTCCTTCCACCCCAGCAAGCAGTCTACACCAGCTTCATGGCAACTGAGTGTTGCCCCATCTGTGGAAAAACCTCAACTGCTGCTCACTTACAGCACCTTTAAGTCTTTGTGCTAGCAGGTTGCTCTTGAAAGATGGCAAGTTGACAACTGTAGAGACTTTAGGTTTCTTTTTATAAAAAAACTCGACACCCATCAACAGCACCAGCAGTGTGCAATCTTCCTTGCATCGCCCTGCCAACATAGTTCATCCTAATCAGAAAACCAGACCTAGGAATGATAGGTTAGAGTCTTTGGCCTTTCTTCTGGATCTGAAAATAATAGTATCTATTGTGACCTAGATGTCTCTGATAGTGGAATGAGACCACCAGCCCATTTCACAGAGGTCTCTGACTAGCCAGTAGATGGTAACAACTTTTATGCAGTACCAGCCTTGACTGGATTTGAACTGGTAACCTGCAGTAAAGGCGATAATGTACTAACAAAGTTTTTAATTGCTTAGGAAGATGCAGAGCTCTGACTCTGATTTCTTAGATTTTATAATTTCCTAGGTAATATTCCTTCATTTGTCTCTGAAGAGAAGAAAACTGGCATTCATCCAGGGACAACAAGCTATCTGGGTTTCCCTCAGTACATCCCAGAGAATGGGGTTTTGTTTTGTTTACAAAATATTCCAGTAGGAAGCCAAAGTTTAATAGACAATTTATAGGCTGATGTTCACCACATATAACCCTTCTGAAGTCAGTAGGATGAGAAGGGATGAAGGTCAGGGAAGATTTTGGCATTGTGTAGATTTTTTTTATCATCAGATTTCTGGAATATTGTCTTAAAAGATTAAAAAATAGATTTTTTTTATTTTTAAATAGTAAAAATATTAAAGAGAAGGGGAAGAAGACATGCTAATGGGAAAAAATACCAGTGAAACAGAACAACTGGCACACAGTTATGAATAGAGACATCCAGTAATGAAATACAAGGATGCATTGAAATCATATTGTGTGACTGTGTTATGATTGCACAAGTAAGTTTGCTGATGTGTAGTGAACAATAATGGTTCTTATACCTGCTTATTACATCTTCTTTTGATCTATTTTGTGATATAAAATGGCAGGAAAAAAAGAAAATGTACAGTGATCTGCACACAGTAACTCATTTTGAATTTGGCAATACTATACTTCTACCCACAGTTTTTGATTTATGAGTAATGAAAATTGGATTTGATTTATAAATAATCTCTCTCAAATATGTCAGTTACTGATACCATGTGCACTAGTAAACATACAGTCTTCTTTTATACTCAAGCCAGGGGGCAGCAGTGTACTGTAAAACTGATCATTCCTATGGTAGCTCAACATTCTTTGCAGGTTTTGATGATGCACTGGAAAATGCCACTTTTTATAAAATAAAATCATTTTTGAAAATGAGTAACATGAAATCCCAAAGCTAACATATATATCTGTGTTTTATGACATTTGGTTAGTTCGGCTTAGTTTACTGCTGAGATTGCATAACCTTTTCACTGTATGATACAAAGTAGTACTTGAAGGATTCTCAAAGTATTACTGTAATTATTATATTAAAATTCATACTCCCTGTGTATTGAGGTAAGATGATAACCCTACATCCTATAAATGAAATATGTATACGTTTGTGTGTGTGTATATATATAAATAAAATTTATATTAATTGTGCCTTCATTTATTCTGTAGTGACTTGCAACAACACATGTCCTTGTGACTAAAAAGCTCAGTTTTTGTAATTTCCATATTATAGCACTCTTAGTAGATCTGCTCTATTGCTTGTAGCCTGTTAAAGATGCAGTGGTAGGCTCTCTCACTTGTTTGAATTACATCATATAAGGCAGGGGTTCTCAAACTGGGGTCCGTGGACTCCTGGGGATCCGCGAGGGTACTCCAGGGGGTCTGCGAGTCATTTCTGGGGCTGCTGGCCCCTCTGATCAACTCCACCCCCTCCCTCCCAGTGCCTTCTGCACGCTGTGGAACAGCTGTTCAGTGGCATGCAGGAGGTGCTGGGAGAGAGGGGGAGGAGCAGGGATGGGTTGCACTTCGGGGAGGGGGTGAAAAGAGGCAGGGGAAGAAGAGGAGCAGGGGTGGAGCGGTAGTGGGAAGAGGTAGGGCAGGGATGGCATGTTGGGGGTCCGTGAAAAACTGTAAATCAAAATAAGGCTCCTTGGGTTGCTAAAGTTTGAGAACCGCTGATATAAGGCCTGCCCTGCAAGCTGTACATTGGCTACCTCAAAGATGGCACACTGACTTCAGATTAGCACAAGCATTCAGTTGTGTTGGTCCTGGCTATGTTCCAAACCTGTTCCCTAACTTCTGTATACACACAGCCCTCTTGATCTTTAGGATTATTTCCATTATGTGCTTGTTGATGTCATAATCACACTTTTACTGTGAAGGATCCTAAGGTTTGGAACTTCTCTTCCCTGAAATCCCTCCACATTTTTTATATACGCTTTAAACTCTTTCCCCCCTCGTAATGGGGTTTGTTTTTGTTTTAACATGAACTACTGTTGAGCCTATATTTATTACATTCTGTTCTGACCCATACCCATTCAGGCTAATGAAAAAATCATGAGCAACTGATGCCTCTCATGACCTGTGATTGAAGGTATGTCCCCACTTCAGTCTGTAGTTTACTAAATTCTCATCACAGCGGCATCCACTACTAAAGCTTTCTATCATCTCTAGTTGGCTAGGGAGACTTCATCCTATCCTGGTAAATGATGACTGACCTCAGCTATTCATGTCTTCGTCACCTCTCGGCCAGACTACAGCAATGCAGTATTCCTGGGCACAAAACCTTCACCACTTAGGAAACTCCAAGTACTATAAAATACTACATCATGTCTCCCCAACAACTCTGGCTACCTCAAGCACATCAGAAAGGTCCTCTGCTCTCTTCACTCACTTCCCATAGAATAATGAGTCAAGCTCAAGGTCTTGGTCCTTATCTGCAAGGCACTCAATGGCCTGGGCCCAGCACATCTAAGAAATTGTATAAAGCTCTGGGATGAAGACCGGGGTCAACAAATCCACTCCTTGGGCACAACGCAACTTTTCACCATAAAGGTAAAACTTGTTTATGCAGGAGACAAAGATTCCTTGGGAGCTGAACCAAGACTGTGGAACAAACTCTTACAGGACCATCAGAAACCTCACCACCTTCCACTCTAAGGGCAAGGTGCATTTCTTTGACCTTGCCTTCTCTAACACATAGCACCCTGGACATTTAAAACTACAAGCATCCCAAAACCAAAACCCTGCCAAGACAAAACACTTCACAGCACGCCACAATTCTCCCCCTGGGGAAATAGAAAGAAAACGAGAGACACAGGGCAGATGTTACTCACACTGCTTAATGCACTACTGGAAGGTGCACTACGGTGATAAGGGCCGTATAAGAACCTGTATAGAATATAATTCCAATCCATCTCTTTCCTTTTATTAAAAAAAAATGACCTCTCTGTGAGCTTTTAAGTGTATTTTAAAAGGACAGAATGTTACATTTTTCATTATATTGTATTTTTAAAATTGTGTTGTACAGCACCACAAGCAGTTCGTTGGGCAGGTTTTGTATGCAAGAGGGGAGGTTACATAAATAGATAATTCCATCTACACTGGGTGATGTTAATTACCCATTCTAAGTGTTGGAAATATTGCAGTAAAGGTAAATGTCAAGATTTTAATGGCACCTCCTGAATAGTTTCACACCTGCACAAGCTGTTTCCACATGCTTCTAATTATCTGGAAGAATAATATTTTTTGCAGTGAAACTTTTCACGTGTGGTTTCAGTACAGAGGTACATTTTTTTTCTGGAAACAATGAGGAAAATCTACTCAGCCAGTTTATAAACTTTTCCAGCATGTTAAGACTGCAGCTGAATATCCTCTAGTAGAATTTAGAGGCTCAATGAAGCCTCCTTATGACTTCACAATGGACCTGGCCCTAACCACACCTCACTGGTGCAAGGCCTGCTACTGGGGCTATCTGCAAGAGGGATATAAAACTTTCATTGAAACATACAGCGATCACAATCCTTCAAACTCACCTGCAAGGTTAGAATTACCTCCTGCAGAAGTGAGGAGCAGATGGAAAAAGAGGAGAATTGTTTGCCATATAGCTATGCCTCCCGGTGTGACAGCAACTTTTTTACCTCTTTGCTTCCTGAACTTTTGATTTGATGAAGGATGGGGGCCAAATTGATGCTTACCAACTTATTTATACATCAGATAGCAAAATTTTGGATACGCACATCTTTTCTCAGCATGTCAACCATGCCCTGAAGTAACAAGACATCCCCAAAACAAGAGTCTATTCAGTTGAAATGCTGTGGTATCTGCTTACGAGTCAGTTCAAACTATAACATGCTTTTAAAATACTGGATGTGTCTAAGGCCTTAGAAAGCTTAGCGATTTTACAGGTCATGCACAGTTGTGGGGCTATGATTTAGTAATATGGATCCTTTGAAGGAAGTGATCCTTTTCCAATAGTATCTTATTATTGAGAGAATTAGCAACTAATGTGGTTTAAGCTAGATTAGTGGTCCCCACATTTTTTCCATCACCCCCCCTTACCTGTAATGGAACCTGTCCATGCCCCTTGCCCCAGGAACTGCGGTCGGGAGTTGTGGCAGGAGTGGGGCTGGAGCCGCAGCTGGGAGCCGGGCCGGGGCTGGGGTCAGGAGCCAGGCCAGGGCTTGGAGCGGTACCGGGCTGCGACCAGAGCTGCAGCTGGGGCTGGGGGCAAGGCTGGAACAGCGCTGAAGGCAGGGC
>NW_020664393.1:37754216-37783565 GCF_002925995.2 Terrapene triunguis
AAAAAAAAAAAAAAAAGCCGCGATCGCGATCTGTGGTGGCAATTCGGCGGAAGGTCCTTCGCTCCGAGCGGGAGTGAGGGACCGTCCGCCGAATTGCCGCCGAATAGCTGGACCTGCCGCCCCTCTCCGGAGTGGCCGCCCCAAGCACCTGCTTGCCAAGCTGGTGCCTGGAGCCGGCCCTGGCTGAAGGCAGAGTGGGGCTGAATGGCACTCTCTCCCTACTGCACACCCCTGTACGGGGGGCACACCACACAGTTTGGGGACCACCGATCTAGATGATGTGCTCTGGAGGCTTCTTTTTGTATTTAGATATTTCATTGTCTGCAGACATTTCTTACCACTTGGCAGCCCTGATAGTTTGTTAAAGTCCAACGTTAATCTACAGCAGGGCTCACTGAGCACACCACAGTAAATTAGAGTTTCACAACAGAGCCGCACAATGAAATCCTCTATGCTCCCTAGTAAATCAGTGTTTCACTGCAAACTTACACAGTCAGCTTCATGGTATTGCAAGTGAATGAGAGTCTCACAATAAAGCTACACCACAAGCTTCTGTATATTGTATAGTAAATCAATATAATTTTACAACAGAAAAACATGCTAAGCTTCTCTGTACTATATGTTAAATCAATGGAGATTCACACTAAGATTCACCTTTAAGCTTTGATGTATTACATGATAAATCACTGAGTTTCAGCAAGCTCCATCAAACGCATTATAGAAACAATAATAATAATTCTAAATAAAGTACAGTAGAACCTCAGAGTTATGAATACGTTGGGAATGGAGGTTGTTCATAATTCTGAAATGTTCATAACCTCTGAACAAAACGTTATGGTTGTTCTTTCAAAAGTTTACAACTGTACATGGACTTAATACAGATTTGAAACTTTACTGTCCAGAAGAAGAATGCTGCTTTCCCTTTATTTTTTTTATTAGTTTAAGTTTAACACAGTACTGTACTGTATTTTGCTCCCCCCGTTTTTTTTGTCTCTGCTGCTGCCTGATTGTGTACTTCCAGTTCCAAATGAGATGTGTGGTCGACTGGTCAGTTCGTAACTGTGGTGTTCGTAACTCTGAGGTTCTACTGTAAGGATATGAGGGAATCTTTTAGCAGCAGATAAAGTTAAGGAAAATGGCACATTTTGGGCAAGTACAAGAACATGTCCACCCAGTGTCTGTCTAGACCAGTGGTGGGCAACTTGCGGCCCATCAGGGTAATCCACTGGCAGGCCGCCAGACAGTTTGTTTACATTTGCTGGTCACCACTTCCCACAGCTCCCATTGTCTGGGAACGGCGAACCATGGCCACTGGGAGCTGCAGGCAGCCGTGCAAATGTAAATACACTCTCTGGCGGCCTGCCAGTGGATTACCCGGATGGGCTGCATGTGGCCCATGGGCCACAGGTTGCCCACCACTGGTCTAGACAAAGTTGAACTTAAGTTTCATTGTTTAAAATGCTGCTAACAAGTAATTTTCCAGCTCACAATACAATTTTAATTAAGAAAATTTTGAAAGCCACGATATATGTGAAGCTAAAGAGGGTTATGTGGCCTATCTAAAATGTATATCTTGCCCTGCTCATGTAACCTTTGGGTGGGCTAGAGTTTACTGCATTGCCATTCTCCAGAGCCTAAAAATAACCCAACTCACTCAGAAAAGCACCTGGAGACCCAGAGTTCAGTCATTGAGGATTTTCAGCAAGGAATGCACATGGTCAACATCCCTGCAATCAAGTCCAAAAGAACAAAGAAACAAACTTAATTCTTAAGTATCAACTTTATAAAAGCTTATGATAAAGAAACATAATAAATAATAATTTAATTTTTACAACATAACATGGCTACTTTATAATCCACATACATTATCTTCACAAACAAATATAAATAAAGAAACACAAATTAAATCAAAATGGGTAAGTCCACACAGAAACACAGTGAAAAGAAATTCAGAATTCCCAAAAGCTTAGGTTGAGTTCACCTGAGTCTCAGTTAGTCTTTGACTACCAAAGCTATACAGTCTGCTGAGTCGAAAGCAACATCTTCCCTGCACTTGCTTGTAGAAATCTTCAGCTGGAATCCAGGAGCACTCTTCCTCCTTCTCTGCTGAAATCACAGTTAGCTAGTGATTAACCAACCACTCAGTTAAATTTATAGATTTAAAAAAAAAAAACCCAGTTACAAGAAAATACAAAACTGAGACTAGCAAAATATAAATGACTCTTTCCCCATTACCACATAAAATAAAAGTTGGTGAATCATATACTAGTTGAGACAAAACTAAAACAGTTTGACTAAAATCAAACATTCAAAATACAGAATTAAAATAAAAAATATGTTTTCCCTCCCAATTTCCCCTTTCTATAATTAACACTGCCAGGGCGTTGGAGGGTTAATAATATCACTAACCTGCTGCAAAATGCTCAGAGTTAGGGAAAACAGCCTGTTTTTTGCTCCTGGGCTCAATTTCTCCCAACTCACACAGGGCACATGGTCTTTTGCAAAGCAGCTGCCCTGACTGCTTGACCTCATGGAGTCTGAGTCCAGCTACAGGGAACCTATTGAGCATACCCAAAACTACCACACCCAATTCCAGAAACTTCTGGATGTAGAGTGCTAATTGTGCATCTGCCTAGCCACAATGACCCAGACAGAACTCATTCCTACCTACCCCACAACAAGATCTCTTGAAGAGACATTTCCCTATTAGGCATGTGGGTTACACTCAGCACTGCATGAGTGCTGCTCCAGCACCATTGATCTTCAGTAAGTCTAGGTCAAAATGTTCTTTGAAGTATTGTAACTTGCCTTAGCTAGACATGCACTCATTAAAAAAATCTGAAAGTACCCCTCAGACTCTGCTGTGGGTGCCATGCTGTTCGCAAAGGTGCAGACGCTAGTGTTTGACAAAACACTTCCCACCCAATGTACTTTGCTGTTACTCATGATATCCCTTTTATTTGCTTTTCTCTTTACATTCTAGGGCATGATTTTTAGCAGCAGGAATGTTCATGGAAAATGTGTCTTGAACACTCATGAGGATATAGACAGTTCTTGAAGAAGTGTTTGCACTGGAAAAGTTCCCATGACCATTTTGAAAATTGTTTGTGGTCTGGGTATTGGAAGGGGAAGAAGAAGTTTATGCAGATGAACAATCTCCTTCCCCAGATATAAAAACAAAGGAAATGACCAACAGTAGCAAGGTACAAGAAGTAATGGAGTGACGTGGGACAGGAGAGATAGCAGCTAGATCTAGAGCTTGGTGATACATCAGGTATAGTGCCAGACCCATGCATACAGTTGGATGCCTGGAGTATGACCAGATAGTCAGGGGATATTGACTGACATAGGAATGGTTTCCTATGGAAACACCTTGCAAAGTGTCACCCAGAGATTTAGATGGTGCTACCTCATTATTACCCAGAGGGCCTCTGGCCATGAAGCAAGGCATTGTGTGGGTAAGCAATTGTGTCAAGTGGTGCCATCACATTGGAGCATCAAACATCAGTAGCAATAATCACATGGAGACAGGTGATCATTCATTTTAATGAAGGCCAGCTTCTGCACATTGCTTATGGACTTACCTCTGTTGGTGACTATGTCACCTGCCATTCTAAAAAGCCTCTGGGACTAAGCTCTGAAATGGAGACTGCATAAAACAGGGCTTGTGACACATCCCTACCAATACAATAGAGAGTCTGTAAAGGCAGACACAGCAATGGTATGCTGCAGATACCAGTCATGCATCTGCTCAGCCCTAGATTCAGCAGAATCTTCTTGAAGTTCGGGGCAATGCTAACAAATTCACAGTCCTCTACACTGTCTCACAGGGATTCCCTTGCCTCTGAAATGCTGCTTTCATCCTCTTGCCTCTGTACATCACTCCAAGAGTTACAATGCTACCTGACATTTGGATCAGGGCCCAGCCAAATGCACTCAGTCACAATAACAATTAGCCTTTGCTTCCAGTAATTTATTTCTCTCTCTTATTCACAGGAGGAAAGATTTCATGGTATTTTGAAATCTAGAGTCACACAGATAACTACAATATAATGCTTTTGTACGCCCTTTGCTCCGAGGTGGTGGTTACACAGCAGCATGCCCAGTAAGTTTGGTGCCAGTGGCAGATCTCTATTGTCATTTTTTCTTGTACCACTCAACCATAATGCTCACTGTTGTTCTAATAGGTCACTCAATGAAATTCATCGAATATGAAGCCAGAAAGAACCACTTTGATAATCTGACCTCCTGTATAACACAGGCCAGAGGGCTAATGCCAGTGTGATCTTCACGGATGAACCTTGTAGCATCACTAAAGAGCCTTGGGATGTGAAAATAAGTCAGTTAGTGCTGGGCCAGAGTAGAACCATGCTGGGGATCGTTTGTAGCGGTAGTCTAACATATGGAATGTGAAATTCTGCATCACCACCACCTACTTCATACAGTGTCAAGGAAGTTGATCCTTCACCTGAATCTCTCAGAGAATATGGGGTGCAGCATAAGACCAGCTTAAGTGATCACAGAACTTTCAGGCTGTGCTAGGAACACAGTCCACTTATATATTACCTAAAGGCAGTGAGCAAATTGTGTGGGGGAAAGGACCATCACACAGTGCCTGCCTCACACTTTGCCTGTTGTTGGAATCCACATATTCTGGAAGAAGAGAGGAAGTCTATTATTACGCTTCTATGACACAGAGTGTGTCCTATACATCAAGGGAAGGGTGTTGCTTCTCTAACTTGACATGCTAACATATAAACGTATTATGTCTATTGCTACAGCTGACAAAATATGCACTCATAGACCTGTAATCAGTGGTTAGAGGACCAGCCCATGATGTCTGCTCCCAAATATACCTTCCTGCCCTCAAATCACTCAAAGAGATACTGTGCTACTGGTTTCACTGATCTCTGAACACAGTTGTTTTGGGAGGGGGGAAATGACCCACACTTTCAAATGGTGAAAGTCAATATACCTCTGTTGACTTCAGTGATCCATGTTGATTTATCCCAGTTGAGAATATGGCCCTAAATATCTTGGGACTTAGCACATGGCTCTTGGCACCTGCCAGAAGGAAGAAAGGGGGAGGGTCAAACACCAGCATTCAGTAATAGGCTCTTGGGTTACATACAAAGTATTTTTTTCTTCCCTCAGTAGTCTCAGGAAGGGCCTGCTGGATCATGACTACACACTGGGCTCCTGCAGATAATTCTGGGCACGTTTATATCACTGCTGACTAGGGCTGGTTGAAAAATTTCAAATGAAACATCTTCTGGTCGGAAAAGAGGAATTCATTGGGTGTTGGCAATGTCACTCAAATTTTGTGTGTGTCTTCCCAGTTGCAAAACCATTAATCAGAACCTGGTGCCTCTGCAGCCCCACAGATATGCTTTTCATGTGGGCAGCTGGGGCACTTCTGCCAAGATTGTCCCTATATAGAATGTAATTATGGCCAAATATGGACAGCCAAGGTTCAAGCTCAGAAGAAGGGGCTTGTCAAGCGAATGGGACCCATATGAGCCAATGGGAAAAGGGTCAGTGGCCTAATAGACTCCAGCTATTGGCAGACCCTGGTGCAGGAACAATCAATCAGACAATAAGGTGAGGCTGGGGAGATGGTCATGTTCCAGTGTATACATGGAGATGTGAAATATAACCTACCCAACATGAAATATACAACTAATGGTGGAGACCTTACAGCAAGTTGTCTCATCAGATTAAACCCTTGACATAACAGGTTATAATACGAAGAGATTGGCAATATTTTCAAGAAACTCTAACCGAGACTGCCCTGTGAGAACGTCAGTCCCTCTCGTTAGTTGGAGACAAAGACCAGCCATGGTGAATTGGTTGGGTTAGATGAACAATCTGACCCAGGAGAAGGTTCCTCAGGCATGGGACCCCACTACCTACCTCCCCAGGTCTTGATGACCTTATAGGGACCAACGACCTGGGTGCTGACATTCTTACCTGGAACACTGACTTTGTATGGGAACAGCAGACTAACCCCACACTTAGTTGTGCCTTTGATCAGCTCTCTGTGGATAATGGTGAAACTCTGGAACACCAGCTAATGAATCAGTGGCCTCATTTTAAACTCCAGGGTGAGCAGATCTACATTGAGAGAGATAAACAGATGTGCAAAGTCAGGTCCCAACTGCTGGTCTCTGCCATATACAGGTATGAGATGATGAGACTAGCCCATGAAACACCATGCTCTGGATACCTAGGGAGGGAGGAAATCCTTGACTGAATCGTGGCACATTTTTTTTTGGCCTGGCATCCATGAAGATGAGAGCAACTACTGTGGATCCTGCTTAGACTGTCAATTGACAGCCTCAGGGGCATCCCCAAGGCACCCTCAACCCTCTTCCCCTTGTGGATGTACCTTTGAAAGGACAGGAATAGATTTGGTGGGTCTTGAAAAGAGTGCTCCTGGCTTTCAGCACATCTTGGTCATCCTAGATTACGCCACTCGGTACCATGAGGCCATTTTGCTATGATGGACAAATGCAGTCACCACAGCAACTGAGCTCATGAAACTGTTTCTAGCATAGGACTCCCTAAAGAAATCCTGATGGATCAAGGCTCTATCATGTCCCAGTTGCTGAAAGAACTATGCAACCTATTGAAAGTCAAGACATTGCAAACATCGGTCTACCATCTGCAAACAGACAGCCTGGTAGAACATTCTATGAACATTCTAATAAAACTTTAAAAGAAACGTTAAGAAAATTTGTGATCGCAGATCCTGAACATTGGGACCAACTACTCCTGCTCCTATTATTTGCCATTTGGGAAGTCCCTCAGTCTTCCAGCGGATATTTGCCTGAGAAAACCTTCTGCAGGCCCAACACAAACATTGCAGAACCATGGAGTTCACACACGTGACTTTAAGCCAGGTGACCAGACACTTTTACTGCTACCCAGCTCTGAATCCAAACTGTTAGCCCACTGGCAAGGGCCCTTCAAAGTGGTTAGAAAGGCAAAGCTTGTCAATGATGAAGTCTGGCTTCCAGAAAAAAGAAAAACCCACATGTATCATGTACGGCTTCTAAAGGCCTGGAAGGCCAGGGAGGGGTTTTCCATCAATCCCTGCCCTGCCTCTGATCCCTGCCCTGAACCTGAATTAGGACCAGCAGCCAAGAAGGGAAAAACCCTCAAAGCCTGTAAATATGGGGGGAAACTTATGACTCGATCACAGAGCACAAATACAACAACATTCCCATCAGTGTTCTTGTCTGCTCCAGGGAAGACCCATTTGATCTCTCATAATATTAAATGGCTCCAGGACAGGGGGTGAGGGAGAAACCTCGTCCCCTTCCCCAGAAAATGTGGGACATTGTCCATCAATAACTTCAAGCAGGGTTAGACCTGGGAGTGGCAGAGATGTCCTACAACGAGTAGAAAGGCCGCATTGTATTGGTTCCTAAGACAAATGGGACCATGCATTTCTTTATCAATCTGTGAAAATTCAATGATATATCTAAATTCAATGCCTACCCCATGCCAAGGGTGGATGAGTTCCTGGAATAGCTACGGGTGGCCAAGTATATATGTAACCTTAACCATACAAAGGATACTGGCAAATCCCCCTGCCACCAAGCTACAGAGGAAAAAAACCAGCTTTTTTCACACACTTCAGATTGTACCACTTCAGTACCAGAGTTGGGGAGACCACCTGATACAGGCAGTGGCAGCACTTCAATCCCTCACAGACACAGGGTTGTCAGCCAATCCAGTAAAATGGGGAAGCTACATACCTAGGGTATACAGTAGCAGGTGGCCAGCTGCGATCCTATGTGGACAAGGTCCATGCTTTGATGAGCTGCTCTACCCTACCCTGTTGACAAAAACACCAGTGCAACAATTCCTGGGATTAGCCAGGTAATACTAGCATTTTGTACTGGGTTTGCCACTATTGCTGTCCCCTTAACAGATCTCATAAAAGATGGATGCCACAGGAAGATATGATGACAATATGGAAACTGGTGACAGGACCTTCATGACACTCAGAGTGTCTATATAGAGAGACAGTCCTTTTCAACGCTGATTTCTTAAAAGAGTTTCTCCTACATATCGATGCCTCGGACATGGGTCTGGGGGCCATGCTCTTGCAAAAGTTTGAGGGGGAAGAACATCCAATATTACATATTAGTAGCAAACTATTCCTCAGAAAGAAAGCACTGTCAGTCATAGAAAAAGAGGCACTAGCTGTGAGATGGGCAGTAGACTCCTTATGCTACTACCTATTGAGCAACCCCTTTTCATTATGAACCCCACACCACTCCAATGGCTGAACACAATGAAAACAATCAACCCTCAAATAACACATTGGTATTTGTCACTACAACTGTATAGGTTCTAAGTCCACCACCAAGATGGAAAAATTCACCAGAATGTTTTTTTACCCCCCTGTGATGAGGTAACCCCCACCCTCCATGTTAACACCTTAGCCCAATCTTGACTCCTGGCTCTTACCTCACCCTGGCTTTGGCTCCTGTTTGCACCGTACTCCTGCTCTGTGCCTGATCCTTGCCTCTCCTCCAGTTCCTGCCCTTACGTCTCACTTCCAACCATCAGTTACCAGTCCTGGCTCCGACCCTGACCTCCAATTTCTGACTGACTCTACTTTGGCTCCAACCCTTGGCTTTGATTCCTGGCTCTAACTCTGGCAATCAACAGTTGACTCTGTTGCTGACCCTTGACTTCATTCCCCAACCTGGATGCCTGCTCTGCCAACTAGACCTGACTCCTGCTCTGACTACTAGGCAGGTTGCCTACATCCCGATCCATAACAGTAGGCCCTGCTGCCACACACAGCTGTACATGAAAGCACACCACAGAACTTTTATTGCTAGGTCCACCAGCGACTTAGTGCATGACAGGCGTGTGGCAAGCCACACATTAAGTATCCATGTAGACAAGCCCTCAATCGCTCCTCTTGAAGCTGTTCCACTTTGTGCTAATATTAAATATTCATTGAAGCAGGGACTGGAATCACAATGTCCTCCCAACCCCACAGCTTGAGAGCCCTACTCTCCAGGCTATAGATTCATTTTCACGTACTGTCTGTGGCTCAGTGACTAAAGTCAAAATGAGATATTTTGGAAGTGTCAAAATGGTTCATTTAGACATTTCTGAAATGTTTTCTTTTTCTTCCATTTTTATCAAAGCAATATGCCAAAATCAACATGAATCTGTGAGAAACCCCTATGACTGTGGAATTTGTCCCTATATATAGGAATCTCTGTCAACCACCAAGTAAATTAACTCACCTCTGGTGTAGATCATGACCATTATTTAACAGTGCAAAATAACATTACACACAGCTGTGGACAGAAAGTGAAAATACCAGGCCAGATCTTCAGCTCCTCTACAGCCCCTTTGTGCTCCCCTATGGCACAATGGGTCCATAAAAGTGGATTAAATGAAAGAGAAGGAATCCCTGCATGGCATACAGATGCCTTTCCATATCTAATTAAAGGACAAGAAGAATTCAGACAGACTCAGTTTAATTATCCAAAGTGAAATTTGGCAAGGAAACTGGGACTCTCAGCCCATCCCGCCCAAAATATATCATGGGGTAATTGATGGTCAAAAGTGTCACAATCTTAATTTTATTTCTCATTCAAAAGATGGCTTCTCCAACAGCACTGTGCTTCCTACCAATAGGCTAAGATACTGGTCCAGTATGACTCAGAGTGAAGAATGCTACCTACTGAATCATCAGTACCACTTTCTGCAGCAACAAAAGGCTCCTTAGAGCTCCCAAGCCATTATAAATTAGTTGGTGAGATCTGACAGGATCACAGTACAAAGCAATAGGGCTGCTGCTTTTATGAGCCTGATTTCCATGAACTAGTCTTCTGCTTCGCATGCATTACTGCATTCACATTTGCACCCTATTTTTGTGCATGCAGTTACTGCAACCCGGCACGCAAATCAGGCATTATGGTACATGCATTTGGGGCTATCTACCAAATTATGTGCACAAATAACTGCAATCATAGTGACTGTACACACAAAATAGTTGTGCAATTGAATGTGCACAACCATGCAGTCACCCCAGACTTCAACTTTCAGTCCATCCTATGGCCTTATGAGTTACTAATCCATCAAAGAATTGATAGAAAAGCAAAAAGCCTATTTTGTAAAGGTTGCTGAGTTATGGGAAAAAATAGTCCAAAGTTTAACTTGAAAAGCATCTTTTGCTGACTTGCAACAGTATCACTAACTACTATAGGCATATGAGTAGAAATGCAAAATTATTCATGTTAGTATGTTTAGGAGATAACCATAAAAAATATATTTTTTTGAACTACAGCAATGATAAGAGTGGAGATGAGAACATGAAGAAATGGATGATTAAGCAATGGAGTGCCAAGCCTAAAACAATCATAAAACCTAATTGCCACCTACTAAGGAAGAAAATAATTTTGAGTTTGTTTTTATAGTCACTTATTTCCCTTCGGTTGGATGGGTCCTTTTCTTGGAAAGAAGAACAACATTTTTCTACTGTAGTATTGGCTATAATTCATTGTGATTAAGAATAACCAGGAGGCCAAAGTGCCACTGAAAGTGAGATTTTGTGGTCTGCCTTTTTCACATGACCACAATACACGGTACCTTGGAGTTACCCTCAATTGGACCATGAGCTATTGCCAACACCTTGACAACACCAAAAAGAAGATAAAGACAAGGCTTAACATCATCCAGAAGCTTTCTGGCCAATCCTAGGGATGTGATGCATTTACACTTCAAACATCAGTACAAGTCCTGGTCTTCCTAAAAGCAGATTATCACATGCCAATTTGGTGCAACAGCTCCCAGACCAATCTTGTTGACAATGAAATTAATGCCACGCTCACGATTGTTAGCAGCTCTCTCAAATACCAGGGGGTCATAGTGGACCACAAGCTAAATATGAGTTAACAGTATAACATTGTTGCAAAAAAAGCGAACATCATTCTGGGATGTATTAGTAGGAGTGCTGTAAGCAAGACACTAGAAGTAATTTTTCTGCTCTACTCTGCGCTGATTAGGCCTCAACTGGAGTACTGTGTCCAGTTCTGGGTGCCACATTTCAGGAAAGATGTGGACAAATTGGAGAAAGTCCAGAGAAGAGCAACAGAAATGATTAAATGTCTAGAAAACATGACCTATGAGGGAAGTCTGTTTAGTCTGGAAAAGAGAAGACAGAGGGGACATGATAACAGTTTTCAAGTACATAAAAAGTTGTTACAAAGAGGAGGGAGAAAAATTGTTCTTCTTAACCTATGAGAATAGGACAAGAAGCAATGGGTTTAAATTGCAGCAAGGAAGGTTTAGGTTGGACATGAGGAAAAACTTCCTAACTGTCAGGGTGGTTAAGCATTGGAATAAATTGCCTAGGGAGATTGTGGAATCTCAATTATTGGAGTTTTTTAAGAGCAGGTTAGACAAACACCAGGCAGGGATGATCTAGATAATACTTAGTCCTGCCATGAGTGCAGGGGACTGGACTAGATGACCTCTCGAGGTCCCTTCCAGTCCTATGATTCTATGATTCTATAACATCAACACCAATAATGTGGCTTCCAGTTTTGGTGGGCCACGTCAGATGAGATGCTGCTGTGGTCTAGGAGTACAACAAGATCCTAGCCACTCTGGACCTGCCAATACACCAAGACCTCAATTCACTGCCACTCTCCCAACTCAAATCTAGGATATCAAGACTGAGGGGAAAAACAACTGAGGAGAGTTGGCAGTTTTTCAAAGGGACACTATTAAGGGCCCAAAAGCAAGCTATTCCGCTGGTTAGGAAAGATAGAAAATGTGGCAAAAGACCACCTTGGCTTAACCACGAGATCTTGCATGATCTAAAAAATAAAAAGGAGTCATATAAAAAATGGAAACTAGGACAGATTACAAAGGATGAATATAGGCAAACAACACAGGAATGCAGGGGCAAGATTAGAAAGGCAAAGGCACAAAATGAGCTCAAACTAGCTACAGGAATAAAGGGAAACAAGAAGACTTTTTATCAATACATTAGAAGCAAGAGGAAGACCAAAGACAGGGTAGGCCCACTGCTTAGTGAAGAGGGAGAAACAGTAACAGGAAACTTGGAAATGGCAGAGATTCTAAATGACTTCTTTGTTTCGGTCTTCACCGAGAAGTCTGAAGGAATGCCTAACATAGTGAATGCTAATGGGAAGGGGGTAGGTTTAGCAGATAAAATAAAAAAAGAACAAGTTAAAAATCACTTAGAAAAGTTAGATGCCTGCAAGTCACCAGGGCCTGATGAAATGCATCCTAGAATACTCAAGGAGCTAATAGAGGAGGTATCTGAGCCTCTAGCTATTATCTTTGGAAAATCATGGGAGACGGGAGAGATTCCAGAAGACTGGAAAAGGGCAAATATAGTGCCCATCTATAAAAAGGGAAATAAAAACAACCCAGGAAACTACAGACCAGTTAGTTTAACTTCTGTGCCAGGGAAGATAATGGAGCAAGTAATTAAGGAAATCATCTGCAAACACTTGGAAGGTGGTAAGGTGATAGGGAACAGCCAGCATGGATTTGTAAAGAACAAATCGTGTCAAACGAATCTGATAGCTTTCTTCAATAGGATAACGAGTCTTGTGGATAAGGGAGAAGCTGTGGATGTGGTATACCTAGACTTTAGTAAGGCATTTGATACGGTCTCGCATGATATTCTTATCGATAAACTAGGCAAATACAATTTAGATGGGGCTACTATAAGGTGGGTGCATAACTGGCTGGATAACCGTACTCAGAGAGTTGTTATTAATGGTTCCCAATCCTGCTGGAAAGGCATAACGAGTGGGGTTCCGCAGGGGTCTGTTTTGGGACCGGCTCTGTTCAATATCTTCATTAACGACTTAGATATTGGCATAGAAAGTACGCTTATTAAGTTTGCGGATGATACCGAACTGGGAGGGATTGCAACTGCTTTGGAGGACAGGGTCATAATTCAAAATGATCTGGACAAATTGGAGAAATGGTCTGAGTTAAACAGGATGAAGTTTAACAAAGACAAATGCAAAGTGCTCCACTTAGGAAGAAAAAATCAGTTTCACACATACAGAATGGGAAGAGACTGTCTAGGAAGGAGTACGGCAGAAAGGGATCTAGGGGTTATAGTGGACCACAAGCTAAATAGGAGTCAACAGTGTGATGCTGTTGCAAAAAAAGCAAACATGATTCTGGGATGTATTAACAGGTGTGTTGTGAGCAAGACACGAGAAGTCATTCTTCTGCTCTACTCTGCTCTGGTTAGGCCTCAGCTGGAGTATTGTGTCCAGTTTTGGGCACCGCATTTCAAGAAAGATGTGGAGAAATTGGAAAGGGTCCAGAGAAGAGCAACAAGAATGATTAAAGGTCTTGAGAACATGACCTATGAAGCAAGGCTGAAAGAATTGGGTTTGTTTAGTTTGGAAAAGAGAAGACTGAGAGGGGACATGATAGCAGTTTTCAGGTATCTCAAAGGGTGTCATAAGGAGGAGGGAGAAAACTTGTTCACCTTAGCCTCTGAGGATAGAACAAGAAGCAATGGGCTTAAATTGCAGCAAGGGAGGTCTAGGTTGGACATTAGGAAAAAGTTCCTAACTGTCAGGGTGGTTGAACACTGGAATAAATTGCCTAGGGAGGTTGTGGAACCTCCATCTCTGGAGATATTTAAGAGTAGGTTAGATAAATGTCTATCAGGGATGGTCTAGACAGTATTTGGTCCTGCCATGCAGGCAGGGGACTGGACTCGATGACCTCTCGAGGTTCCTTCCAGTCCTAGAATCTATGAATCTATATACACATCAATGCTATATGCCAATGGAAAGGATGGCAGTGCTTGCTGGCTCGAATTGTGGGCAGCTGGAGATGTCCCCAATAAAAACCTGATTGAAGATCCAATGAAAGAAGTTCCGGGATTCTGCCTTCCCCGTAGGCAGTGGATTGCACTCAACTGTGTTCAGACAACACATGGAAGGTGTGGCTATCTCCTCCACAAACAGAAAATCAAAAAATCACCAAATTGTGACTGTGGTGAAGTACAAATCATGCAACATGTCATGGACAACTGCCCCATTCACGCTTACAGTGGTACAAAGGGGATCATCTAGCCATCTAGAATGGCTTTCTAATCTCAAAATTCAATTATAATCCCAACCTGTTGCTTTTATAATGCCATACGAAAGAAGACCTTAAGAATGCAATATTTCTTTCAGGAATGTGACTTTTTGGTATTTTTTGTGTCTGCTATGATACTAATCAAAAACTGTAGCTCTTAATTAATATAATCATGATCATCAATTATCCTGTTACAATTTATTCATATAAAAATAACTTTAAAATCCTCTTTAGATATCATGTTTTCTTGTCCTTTCTTTTTTTTGAGTGCTGCTCTGCTAACTCTGCACATAATGAGTGAGTACACTTTTATCATGATTCATGGTTTTAGATAAATTAATTTCTAGTCATTCCTCACTCTAGTATACAGCAGTATATGTATTATGGATGGTGAATGAGGTGGATACTTCTTTATTTTTTAAAAATCCTTGCATTCACTTGTTATTATACAGATGCAGATTTTAGGAATTTCTCTATATTCAATGTCAGAAAATCCCTGGTGAATTGACATTATGGTTGAGAATTTATTCATAGATTCCAAAGCAAGAAGGAACCATTGTGCTCATACAGTCTGAAATCTTCTATAAAACAGACCATAGAACTTCCCCATAATAATTCCTAGAATGGATGTTTTTCTAAAAGCTACAATCTTGATTAAAAAATTGTCAGTGATGGAAAATCCACTAAAATTCCTTGGTAAATTGTTCCAAAGGTTAATTACTCTCACCATTTAGAGTACTCCTTATTTCCAGTCTGAATTTGTCTAGCTTCAACTTCCAGCTATTGGTCCTGTTATACCTTTCTCTGTTAGGCTGAAGAGCCCATTATTAAATATTTGTTCCCTCTGTAGGTACTTATAGACTTTAATCAAATCACCCCTTAACCCTCTGTTTTGAAACTCTAATGTTACTTGCACAATTTAGGACATCCACCTCTATTTGGCTGTGGGCTCAAGGTGTAACCCTCTGAAAGTCACAGGACCTTTTCTCAGTGAAAGAGCCTTTACACAGCCTTAATCTATATTTATTAGCAATTGATCAACGGAATACACACGCCAAGCATCCAAAGCTCACCATTCCCAGTAAAGCAGACAGACTTCTCCCAATGGCCAATCCGGATCGTATTATCTGGGGCTCCGGCTGCTGCATGGTATGGTTGTGCAGGGCATAAGAGTTCTGGCAGCGTTTATCTCGAGCTGTGTCTTGGTGATAGGTTCTCTTGTGACCTTCAAGATATAGTTAAAATGAGAATTTCTCTCATCTATGCCTTAACCAATTATTTCATGTAAAGCGTAGCTATGCAAAAATAGTAACCAATCATTCTACTTAATATATCACTATACAGGGGTTCACAAGCCTAGGATCTGCCAACCAGGGCCGGCTCTACTGTTTTTGCCGCCCCAAGCAGCGCGCCGAATTGCTGCTGCGGACGGCGGGGGCAGGACCGTGTGCTGTTAGGGTGGCACATGCGTTTCCGCGGCAACAGCAATTCAGCAGCAGCTTCTGTCTTCAGCCGGAAGACAGAAGCCACCAAATTGCCGCTGCGGGCAGCTGAACATAGAAGTTGCCGCCGAATTGCCGCCACCGCAGAAACACGTGTGCCACCCTAATGGCACACGGACTGCCCCCGCTGTCTGCGGTGGCAATTCAGCGCATTGCTTGGGGGCAAAAACACACGAACTGCAGCCCCTTGCAGATTGCCGCCCCAAGCACCTGCTTGGAATGCTGGTGCCTGAAGCCGGCCCTGCTGCCTACTCATATCTTTTGTTTTTCAAAGTTTGTTAAAAACAACTCAAGTTCTGCTTATGTTTATGACTTGTTGGTGGAATACACTCTCTAACTAATTTCTTAAAGTAACCCTAAAGGGGTTAAACAATTTCTCTAGCAACAGCAAAACCTTATATTTTGTACTCAACGTTAGTTGTCCATACTCCCGTCCATTTCTATTAATCTAATTTTACTGTATCTATCCCTGTTAAAAATGCTGCAGCTGGATTTTCAGGCCAAGGCCAAATTTTCCTGACTCTATAGTTTTTGTTTCCAACTTAAGGTGTCTGAGCATACAAGATGGTTGTGGGTTATGCTGAGTCCATACACAAGATGGCTGTGGATCATGTGTGGTGCAGGCTTTTTATTACACTAGACTTGAAGTTAGTTGGACCTGTTGATTTAAAAAATGTCTACCTTTAGTAGCTGCTGTTTAACATCCTCCACAGACACTAGTAGAATGCAAAGAGGAGTTATCACTATATGATGAGATATCTTCTTTTTCCCCAAATACAGAACAAAAATATTTTATTGAATACTTCTGCCTTTTCTGCATTATTACTGTTATTTCTACCTGTGATGGGTTTGGTCACAGAGACCCCCTTGGGACTGCCACCTGATTTGCTGAGACTACCTCTGAGCCCATTTTCCTTGGCAGCTTGGGACTTCAGTACCCTGTCTTGTTGAGCTACACAAGCTAGCCTGCTGCAAACACAGACCCAGGTCTGAACCATGTCCCCCCAGAACTGCAGACGAACTGAAAATGGCTTAGAAAGTGTTCCTGTCTCTAGCACCCAGACGCTCAGCTCCCAATGGGATCCAAACCCCAAATAAATCCGTTTTACTCTGTATAAAGCTTATACAGGGTAAACTCAAATTGTCCATCCTCTATAACACTGATGGAGAGATATGCACAGCTGTTTGCTCCCCCAGGAATTAATTACTTGCTCTGGGTTAATTAATAAGCAAAAAGTGATTTTATTAAATATAAAAAGTAGGATTTAAGTGGTTCCAAGTAATAACAGACAGAACAAAGTAAATTACCAAGCAAAATAAAACAAAAACACGCAAGTCTAAGCCTAATACAGTAGGAAACTAAATACAGATATCTCACCCTCAGAGATGTTCCAATAAACTTCTTTCACAGACTATGCTCCTTTCTAGTCTGGGCTCAGTCCTTTCCCCGGTACAGTCCTTGTTCCAGCTCAGGTGGTAGATAGGGGATTTCTCATGACTGGACCCCCTTTGTTCTGTTCCACCCCCTTATATATCTTTTGCACAAGGCGGGAATCCTTTGTCCCTCTCTGGGTTCCTACCCCTCCTTCTAAATGGAAAACTACCAGGTTAAAGATGGATTCCAGTTCAGGTGACATGATCACATGTCACTGTAAGACTTCATTACTCACTTGCCAGCACACATGTATACAGGAAGACTTACAAGTAAACAGAGCCAACCAATTGTCCTGGTTAATGGGAGCGATCAAGATTCCAAGCCACCATTAATGGCCCACACTTTGCATAATTACAATAGGACCTCAGAGTTATGTTTCATCTTTCTAGTTTCATATACAAGAACGATACATTTATACAAATTGGATGACCACACTCAGTAGATTATAAGCTTTGCAATGATACCTTACAAGAGACCTTTTGCATGAAGCATATTCCAGTTACATTATATTCACACTCATTGGCATATTTTCATAAAATCATATAGAGTGCAACGTCACACTACCCTTTCCACTTAGTAATGGACCAATACCATTGTCAGGATTCTTTTTGTTCCTACTATAGTTAAAAAACTCCTTCTTGTTCTTAACTCTGTTGGCCATAGAGTTCTTCTTATGTCCCTTTGCTTCCCTTATCCATTTTCTACAATACCTGGACTTCTAATTTATATTCATCACTACCAATTTGCCCTTTCTTCCAATTGTTATATATATTTTTATAGCTGCCTTTACTTCCCCTCTAAACCAGGTAGGTTTTGAGCCAGTATGGCTTTCCTTCTTGATTGCGGCTTTTTGACCATCTAGTAAGGTGTTCTTAAATGATTCCCAATTATCATTCACATTTTTTGATTAAATTCTTCCTCACAGATTATATAAATGTATAAGACTCAGGAAATGCAAAAGTAAGGTCCTCACAGCAACCATAACTCATCCCCTTTGTGTATATATTGTAATATGTGTGTGCAATGAGGCTGAGTTACCATAACTTTAATTTCCTTGATTTTGTGCATTAAAATTCTGCACCATAGTATTGCACTGTTGGTTTTTTAATGATGTTTTTTAAAGATGTAAGTGAAAGAAAAAACAATGAATCCTGTTCCATTAGACTAAACACACTGCATTTAATTTGCTATGTGAATAATAAAATTATAGAAATTAGAATTGGAAAGACTTTAGATCATTTAATGAACTGATGACTAAAGAATAATTTCTAGTACAGTGCACTCTTCTCTCAGCTTTCTGCCCTCTTTCATACCTGGAAAAACCTCTTTCATCTGTACAAAGAGCACCACCCATTTCAAACTCCCTCTACAATATGATAAGTGTTTGCAACACTTCCCCTACACTGATTTCCTCAATAGCAGAACTTGACTATGGTCGCACTCGTGTCCATTTTATATCAGTGCAAATCCACTTTATTTTAGTGAAGCTACACCACTGTGAATTGGATTGGGCCCAACATCACAGCACTTAACTGCATCTGGAGTGTTATTCAATGCATTAGATTTATCTAACTTAGGTGGTTAGCATTTAGTGTCAGATACTGTGGATCAAATGCTGTTATTAATTACTCTCATGTAACCTCATTGCAGTACATGAGTGTAATTAGAGGGCAGATATTGGTACCCTTGTGTTTTATGGTATGGATTTTGGCTTTTAAGCCACTGCTGTGATGAGGGCCAGTGCAGAGCCACACCACCTCAGGAGTAGCATTACAAAAAAAAAAAAAAAGAAAGTGCATTAGGCTAATTCAACACTAATTTTTCAGTCATAGCTATGTCAGGGGAGAGGCATGATTTGTGACTGACATAACCGTGCTAGGAAAAGCCTCTAGTGTAGACACAGTTATACTGGCCAAACTGCAATTTTGTCGCTATAGCTTATTTCATTCAGGGGGAGAAGTGGGGTTTGGAATAAGGTATGCCGGCAAAGACGAAGCTTTGGCAGTATAAGCTGCATCTGTAATGAGGTGGGGGTGGGAGTGGGGATGGAGATGGGGAAGGGCAGGGGATTCCCAGGTACTATTCTGTACAACTATTACACTCCCCTTCCTGGCTGCACTTCAGCTTAACTTTTTGTTGAAGCGCACACCAGAGTTTTGTCTTTCCAGGACTTTTCAGAAAGCATTACACAGAATTAAAACCTTAGGGCTATTATATGTAAAACCCTAATAAATGGATGTTAATAGTTCTCAGTCAACTTCAAAAGAGATAGTACCATACACTTTCTTAGTAAAACAAACATTTAACGCATACACACATTTAAATAGTATAAAACATTGTAAATACTATGTAGCATTCTATGAATGACTTTTAAACAAGAACTATTAGACAGTAAGTTTACGGGTGTTCCTTATACAGATTTCCTTCCCTTTTGTTTCTGTTATAAACATTCAAATATAAGGTTTCAACATAACCTTTTCTATACTTTAGCACACACATCAAAACACATTCTCCTCTGATCTTTTCTCAGAGATGATTTCTCAGACATTACAGTGTGAATGTAATATGCAGTGTGTGTCACCTGGACCATTCAGAGCTGGAGAAATAGCAGCATCTCGGTCCTTTGAAACACTTTGGAACCCTATAAGCAAAAAAAAAAAAAAAGTCTGGGGATCTCCACAGCTAGCAGCTTTCCAGCCCTTGGGTTACTAGCTAACTGGTCCTCTTAGCTGCTGGTGAAAGAGAAATCTGCAGCCTGTATCCAAAGTAGTACAGGGATTGGGATCAGCATATAAAATATCCATTTCCCGGCTCTCCACAAGGCTCTCATTCAGTAGGGTGCCATCTTCTCCCCATAAGTCCAGCTAGGTCAGGAGAGAATTTACAAACCCTCCCCTCACTAAGTGCTGTTCCACTCTCTCTTTAACAGAGGCAGAATCCCAGTTTAGAGCAGTTAGCTGATCTCTGAATGTAAATTCCATAGGCCCTGCAGCCTCTAGGGGGTCACCAGTGTTTCTCCCCCAGCTCTCCCTCTAGGTCCATAAACTAAACCAAGGTGGACTAAACATGATCTTAATGGAGGGCCTCCCTAGTAAATAAAGCTGGCAGAACACTGACCTGTATTCAATGTCGTACAGGGATTGGGACCCAGCTGTCACAGCAGACATCTCCTGGTCCTCATAAATTCGCCACTGAGTTCAAACTTTGGACTCCAAAGGGCTGTTTTAACTCCCCTACCCATCTGCCTTGCTCTCTGATTCACTCAGCTGTCAGAGTGTGACTAGGGATGACCTGCCAGATGGGCTGCCCACAAAGAAAATTTCCTATATAGCTTCAGAAACAGCTACTGAAGATGCCATGTAGCTACCACATCCTGTTCTGGAAGTTTCTGGGTCTTACTGAGTTACCCATGTGTGCAGAGAATCCAGTTAAGATCCAGGTCTCCTCTCCTGAAGAACAATGTCAAATGCTACAGTATAAAGCTTGTGGGTTACACATCCACACTAGGAGCTATTTGCTGGTATATCATACCAGTATAGCTACACAGACAAAGAACGTATAGTATAGATTTTGCCTTAGAGATAGATATGCTCTTCTAGTCCTTTTCCATGTTAATGGCGAAGCGTATTCTACTCCACCCATTCGGATTGCTTCCCACCATGAATTGACCCTGCTGCATTAGCCAGTTTAGACAGATGAAGGGCCATGGTCCTGCCTTCTCTCTGCCCCCCTTTTTGACATTTTACTCCCCAGTGACTTGTAGGAGTGAACAGTTGCTTTGTTCCCCAAATTGCAAGGACTGTTAGTGTGAGCTGCACATTCCTTAGCTATGGCCTGCTTAGTGTTTCCCTCCACTTTCCCTTGGGATGGTCCTCAGTGTGGAGCGCATCTCCTGCGCATTGCAAGGGCGCTACAGGAAAAAGCAATGCTCTTGAAAATTTTAGGAGCACCACACCTGCCAAAGGTGCTGTCAAGGCTGTATCCCCACTTTGAACTTTAGGGTACAAATGTAGGGGCCTGCATGAAAACTTCTAAGCTTATCTACCAGCTTAGCTTTGGTCCGCTGCCACCATTACAAGAATTCCCTCCCTGGGAAGCCTTGAGAAACCTTTCACCAATTCCCTGGTGAACACAGATCCAAACCCCCTTGGATCTTAAAACAAGGAGAAATTAACCATCCCCCCTCCTTCCTCCCACCCTCCTTTCACCAACTCCTGGTGAATACAGATCCAAACCCCCTTGGATCCTAAAACAAGGAGAAATCAATCTGGTTCTAAAAAAAGAAGGCTTTTAATTAAAGAAAAAGGTAAAAATCATCTCTGTAAAATCAGTATGGAAAATACTTTACAGGGTAATCAAACTTAAAGAGCTCAGAGGACCCCCCTCTGTCTTAGGTTCAAAGTACAGCAAAACAAAGATAAACACTCTGGTAAAAAGGTACATTTACAAGTTGAGAAAACAAAGTAAATCTAAGACGCCTTGCCTGTCTTTTTACTTACAAGTTTGAAATAGGAGAGACTTGTTTAGAAAGATGGGGAGAACCTGGATTGATGTCTGGTCCCTCTCAGTCCCAAGAGCGAACCACCCCTTAAAACAAAGAGCACACACAAAAGCCTTTCCCCCCCCAAGATTTGAAAGTATCTTGCCCCCTTATTGGTCCTTCGGGTCAGGTGTCAGCCAGGTTACCCGAGCCTCTTAACCCTTTACAGGTAAAAGGATTTGGAATCTCTGTACACAGAGAGCTGTTACCCTTCCCTTTATAGTTATGACAGGTGCTTTGCAGCTTCCTCAGCTGTTGAGCTCTTAAGATACGTAAGATGTGGATCTGCCTTTGGCACATTACAAGTACAGAGGAACACTCAACTCCTTCGTACTTTTCAAGGTCTGCAGGAGCTCAGCCCTCTCCTTGCACCCACCTCAGCAAAGCGCACAAGGACCCCCATTTGGCACTTGATACTGCTTTTCATTATTATGCATTTTTTGTATTGCAGTATCATCTAGGAGCCCTCATTATGGTTCAGAGCCCCATTGTGGTTGGCCATTTACAAACACTTAACTGAAAGATGCTTCCTGCCCTGAAGCACTTACGATCTCAGGGAAATTCTACCCTAGAAGCGCCGCTGCAGTGTGTCTGGTGAAGACGCTCTATGCTGATGGGAGAGAGCTCTCTGGTTGACATAATAAAACCAACTTTATGAGAGAAGATAGGTATGTTGGTGGGAGAAGCTCTTCCACTGACATAGTGCTGTCCACGCTGGCACCTAGGTTGGTGTAACTTATGTCGCTCAGCGGAGAGGGTGGCTTATTCACACCCCTTAGTCACATAAGTTATACTGACAAACCCTGTAGTGTAGACATGGCCTAAGTAAAATCTTTTTAGCCAAACTCATGAATATTCATAAGTCTTATCAAGGAGTAACTTGCCACTTTCCAGGAGAAATCTGTTTTGACTGCAATGTGCCTCTTCAGCAACACAGGTTAATGTGAACGTATCCTGTCCTCTGTTTGCTACACTGGCGCTCCATAGAATATCAAAGCAAGTTCAAGGGTTTGTTTTTTGTCTAAGAGAAACCCTTCTGCCAGGTGGAGACAGCAGCAAGAAGGGCCAGGTTCAATAGGGGTTCTTCTTAACAATACAACACAGATGTAGTTCAAGCCCCCACCCAGTAACCTGGGAAAACTTCACACCATCCCTGGGCCAGGGCTGGCTCTAGGCACCAGCAAAACAAGCTGGTGCTTGGGGCGGCACATTTTTAGGGGCGGCATGGCCGGAGCCAGAATGTCGCCCCTAAAAATGTGCCCCGGCCGCCCTAGCTCACCTCCGCTGCTGCCGCTCGTGAGCCACGGCGCGCGAAACAGCTGATTCGCATGCCGCTGCTCCCCCTCCCTCCAAGGCTTGAGAGCCTGGGGGGAGGAGGCAGGGCTGGGGATTTGGGGAAGGGGCGGAGCTGAGGCGGGGCCGGGGGTGGGGTAAGAAAAAAATGGGGGGGGCAGCCAAAATTGTTTCTGCTTGGGGCTGCAAAAATCCTAGAGCCGGCCCTGCCCTGGGCTCTACTAAGAGGCAGTAAGCAAGCACTGATTCTGTGTATAACACAAGAGAACTTTTATTAAAAGGGAAAACATCACAATCACATTCAAAATGATGTGACCATAAGCAACTTCGACCTCTCAGAGCATTCAGCTGTGTCCTTTGTGTCAGTTTTCCAGCTGGCTGTGGGAAAGTCTGAGAAATGAATGTCCCTTTAACACAGTGGTCCCCAAATTTTTCAGGGTCATACCGGCCCTTTATCCCTGTTTACCCACCCCCGGGAGCCGGGGCCGGAGCAGAGCTGGGGAGGGAATGGGGCTGGTAGCAATCCCTCCCCTCCCCTTGTGTGGGCTGGCCCAGGCCCTGCCACTCCCCCAAATGTTCCTCCGTGCCCCCCTAGTGTACCGTGCCCCACTGTTTGGGGACCACTGCTTTAACATATCACTCCCCTCTCCCTCTGTTGCATCCCACTCGTAGTTGGCTGCCCTTGGCTAGCGAAAAGCCAGAGTTCAGAGATGTGTTCATGGGATTTACCTCCCACACTGGTCGGGAGGTGGGGGGAAGCTTTGAGCAATGCTCCTGCAGCCACCTCTGCAACTGGCTCACACCTGCCACTCCTCTGCCCCCGCTGCTGTGACATCGCATTCTGAGGCTCCACCACTTAACCTAGCTCTCAGTGATTTCACAGTTTCTGTGTTGTCTTTCACTGTTCCCACACATGGTCTACGGCTTAGCCCCTAGACTTGCTCAGCGGTGAGGACAGTTCTTGGAAACAAGGACTCTGGAGAGGGGCAGGTCAAATTGTGTCTAGCACTCTTTAGGCACAGTCCACACCACCAGGTAGGAACACCTGTCCCCACCCACTCTCATCTTCACTGGGATCCTTACCCCCTGCTTAGCAAGAGAGGTTCAGTTTAGGGAGACCCCTTCAATGAGCTCCTGCTAAGCACAGTTCTGTGCCACCTACTCCAACATGTTGCACACCTAGGCAGACCAGGCATCTCCAGGCAAACAGTCTGCTCCTGAAGTCTTTTTCCCGAGAGCATCACTAGATGTCAGGGGAGAGCTAATTCAGACCCTGATCACATAAGCACTCCATGGTATGGGCCTAGGATATATAAAAGACCATCTAAAGCTCCTGGAGCAAGACTGTGATTGACAGCACAGCTCCTCTGGCACAACGGAATTCTCAGCAATTAGGGTAAAACTCGCCTGTGCAGGAGATGGAACTTTCTCTGGGGGCGGTGCAAGTGGTAGAATGAACTCCCATAGGAACTAAGGGGTATCACAAACCTCACCACTTTCTGTGCTAAGTGCCAGGCACAGATCTTTGACCTTGCCTGCTCAAAACAAACAAACAAACAGCAACACAGTGTATATATATTAAAAAACAACCCCTGTCCAAATCCTACCAAAACAAGACTCTCCACTGCATGTTCTTCTCCCCTTTGGGAGAGGATGAGAGAACAAATGTGACAGATGTGTAGTCACACTGCTTAATGCACTATTGGAAGGTGTTCAGACAGTAATGAGTGTGGTAGAAGAAGCTACAGAGAACAGAACAGTGAAATTTATATTTCTTCTTCCTATGATTTATTTTGCAGTTTCATAAAAATATCTCAACTACAGACTGAAAGCATTTAACTTCTTTGTGAATTTGCAAACTTAATTTTTCACAATGAGGAAAATTTTTATTTTCCATTAGATGTACATTTTAGCCCCTGCACCCCATTCAGGTAGCTGACACATTGCAAGGTATTTAGCTGCAGTGTTTCAGCATATCTAATAAACTTCTAATCAGTGCCTATCCATTACACACAGATACTTGGTGCAGTCAGCAAAAGGATTCAGCATTTGAGAATTTCTAGAGAGCTCTCACCTTCTTTTCTTTCCTAATCAAGAAGAAACAATCTGAAGCATTCTTTTCTCATTTCCAAAGGGTCCTGAGGGTGTAGTCGCAACAACTATGCTAGTTACAATTCAATTAAATGACAATCTATGCAGAATAAATTACTGACATGCACATACATTTAAAGTTTTCAAATTATCCATAAAACCTCACCAAAGGACAAAAAACTCTTATGAATTTTGCAAGTGTTCATCAAAGAAAGTTTCAAATGTTTCTGGCTTGATAACCCTTCCTCATGTTGTACATTTCTTGAAAGAACTGTAAAATCATTGAATTGCAAAGCTCTGATATAACCTTGTTTTTTCATTCCAACATTAAATATTAATTAACTTTCTTATATAATCTCCTCAAGGCTACATGCACATATATTTATTTTTTATTTTAGGGTTTGTCTACACAAAAATTTAGTTTACAACAAGCTGGAGTGTAAATCTACCCCACACTAACCGGCTGTGCACTAACTGTCCATGGGACCCTGCTGGCATGCATTCACAGTTCCTTAGTGTGCTTTAATCTAGTCCTATGTCAAAAGGGGTAGATCAAAGCTTACTAAGGAACTGTTAGCATGCATCAGCAGCGTCCCCACGGTCAGTTAGTGTGCAGTGGGCTAGCGTGGGGTAGATTTACACTCCAACTTGCTGCAGACTAAATGTTCGTGTAGACAAACCCTTAGAAAATGAATTGAGCCAATAATCTCTAAGTGCATTTGCAAAATTTAAATCACACAACTCGCTAACATTAACTAAATAGCCTCTCTCCCCAATATGGAGTAAGTATGGGGAGAAGGTAGAGCTAATACTCACTTCCTTTGTCCCCAGACAGAAGCATGAATGAATAGATGAGATTTATATGGTATACAGCTAGGGCACTGGACTGGGGAATCTATTTCCCGCTCTGCCACTGTGACCTTCAACAAGTTCTGGGTTTGACGCAGGAACCACTGGGTGAAATTCTATGATCTGCATTAAATAGGTCAGACTAGATGATAAAGCTCTTTTCTAGCCTTGAAACTGATGAATGTGTGGCCAATTCTATACTGGAACTTCTGCTTGCATGGTAATGTTGGTTAGGGGTGCAATTTCCCACAACATTTCTACACCAGAAAAAGGCCTAGTGTACATACAGTTACACCAGCAAAAAAGTGATTCTGTCAGTACAGCTTATTTTGTTTGGGGAACTGTATAAGCTATAGAGGCAAAAGCAGTCTTTTGTTGGTATAAGCTGCATCACAGATCTTAGCAAGTGCTGCTTTCTAGCCAGTCACTAGGACTGCTATGACAAGGACCCAAGTTTTGGCTGCTCTGAATTCCTGGGGATTTTTAAGGTTACAGCCACTGCTCCAATAGACCTGCTGTCTAGCAGCCATCCTGAGAGCTGGCACCTGCTGTCCAGCTGCCTAGTGCCTCTTGGTGACCCTTCAGACTCCCGTATACTTAAACACAGCCTCTCCGTGAACTCCACCCCAAAGGTGTGAAGCTTCTGGTAACCGTTTAACTCTTTCAGGGGCACACAGTAGTTGTGAAGCAGTTAACACATACTTTGCACAGAATCTAAGGCCTGGCCTACACCAGAAAATTAGGTCAGCATAACTAAATCACTCAGGGGAGTGAAAAATCCACACCTCAGGCAATGTAGTTAAGCTGACCTAGGTCTTCTTATTCTTCCATTGACCTAGCTACCGTCTCTCGGGGAGGTGGACTACTTATGCCGATGGGAGAACCCCTCCCATTAATATAGGTAGTATCTACCCTGAAGAGCTACAGCTGCGCCACTGAAGTATTTTAAATGTAGAGAAGCCCTAACACATCAATGCTGTTTTATACTTAGACACATAAAATACAACACTAAATGTGTACCCTTGCCTCAGTATCTTCACCACTCCAGAATGTTCTTGGGGCTGGGATCAAAGTCCCTTGGGTTACCCCAAGTTCTTCTGCTTATTCGAATGACTCGCGGGCTGAAACATGCTTTTCCCTCATGGACTAGAGGAAAATGGCCCCTGAGAAGATCAGCTTCTGTCCTTTTAAAACTTTCAGCCAGTTTCTCCACATGAGCACAAACGCCTACCAGGTGTCTTTGGTGCCAAGGCAACATTCTCACCTTCCTCCCTCAGCAAAACCAGTTCTTCTGGGCCGGGAGCAGTGACTAGATTTCCAACTTATGGGTACTAACCTCTATTGTCAGCCTCATATCTCTGTGTGTTGAGACTTCAGCCCATCACAGAAGCAAACAGACAACAGAGAAGGCAAAAAACTACACATTCAACATGGAATTTGCAGCCTGACAGATATATAGAGTTTCAGTTCAAAAGTTGTACAGACAGATTCCAAATTGTCACAAGCTGCATCTACACTCAGAGGGTTTACTGATATAGCTATACCGGCAAATAATTTCTACTGTAAATGAGGCCTATGAAAGTCACTTCACCTCTCTGCCCCACTCCTCTCTCTCCCACATTGTCTGTCTTGTTTATTTAGATTGTAATCTAAATAGACTGATCTCTTTGGGTCAGGATGTGTCACTGTGTTTGTACAGTGCCTAAAACACAAAGACACCCCAATCTCTAAGAGCAACCAGAGCAAACAACCATCACCAACCACCAAAACAACAGGGAATTTGATGCACTGGCAGGGGAGTGAGTTCCAGATCTGCAGGCTCACCTTTTGAATGTTAGCTACAACAACTCAGCTGATCAGTTGCTGAGGCAGTGCAGAAGAAGAGAGGTATGTCTCAAACCACATAGTGATTTTCACAGGGCACTCCCTCAGCTACCTGGTGTGCTGCATTGCCTGGCCCATTTGGGTGGTCTCTTACTCACAGTATATACAGTCCATTTCTTTTTCCTTTAATCTTTAGATTCCCATCATTGCCGAATATAGTACAGGCATGCGTTAGGAGAAGGCTTCCACCCAACTTTCTCTGTACTATCCCCAGCTTATTCTTTGAGCTCCCTGCTTATTTCCTGGTCTTGGCAGTTATATATCTTGCCTTACTGAGTTAGTTACCTCATTAGCCCAATCATTGCCCCCCAGTTCAACAATCTCCATCATAATAAGTTGATTGCCCCCAGTTAAATCTATAATCCTCTCTGTTACACAGTTACTTAAGTGACCAGGGTGCTACAGCTGGCACTCTGTCACAGGGATTTACAGATCAAAACGAACACCCCAAATATGCAGGAGAGAACAGGAGCCCTGTGGAGAATGGGTTTTAAATTCCCGATGACTGACCTCACTAAGCAAGTTGCCTGCTACATCTAGCACTAGCTGAAGCTTCTGTATAGTCTTCAAATGTAGCCAATGTGGCAAGCATTGCATTAATTCATTTGAGAGGCCCCAAACCTGCAGATAACTGTAGCAAGATTAAAATAGGCAAAAGAAACGATGCAGTAAATCCAAAAATATTGAGAGCCTCCTATTCCCTATCCCTTTTTTTTCAGTGTTGGGTTAGGTAAAAGGAAATGTATTTGGCTATGTGTGTGTAAAGTGATCTCAAATGTGCTCTTTAAACAGTTTTTTAAAATGTGACACAGCTATCATGTCTTCTTGCTAATTTTCTTGCCAGACAACTCAGAGATAGATGATATATGCGTTTCTTCTGCAAGTTTGATTATATTTCCTGGTAAAATTTTGCACACCCCCAGCTAATTGCAAGGCACGTTAGTGGCCATTGGCTGCTTTTCTTCTAGAAACAACAAGAAGCTAAACACTCAGATTAAAAAATCAATTTATTCTGTTCACTCTCCCCTCTCTTCTGGCAATGTCATCCAGTGCACACAAAAAATCTCAGTGCCTTATTGGCTTGCCAGAGAAATGAGCTTATCATATTTAACATGTCTATGCTTAGGTAAGTCTGGTAAAAATATATTCCTATGTCAATTGAAGGCAGGGAATATGAATGCTGAAGTCACATGCAGAGAATGCTGTTGGGAGAGCTTTTACCTGATTTCCTGAGAGATAGTCCTGAACTGCAAAGGATTCAGATACAGATGTCAACACCCAATGTTCAGGGTGTTTGGGTTTGGGTTCAGCTTTATGCCCATCACTAGTGATTACCCCCCCAAAAAACAAGAATTCAGTGTTAGTCGTGCATGAGAAAGGAATATGTTCCTCTGTACTAACAGTATGTACAAAAGGGGGGATGGAAGAGGAAAGACAGAAAACATGTTTTCACTATATATTGTTATAACCAATAGCTGTGCCTCATCATATATATACATTTGCTTCTTTATAATGTCACATTAAAAAGAAACTCAAAGTTTTTTTTGACAGGTTTCAGAGTAGCAGCCGTGTTAGTCTGTATAAGCAAAAAGAACAGGAGTACTTGTGGCACCTTAGAGACTAAC
>NW_020664393.1:37783965-37797367 GCF_002925995.2 Terrapene triunguis
GTAATAAATTGGTTAGTCTCTAAGGTGCCACAAGTACTCCTGTTCTTAAAGTTTTTTTTGTGCAAGCTTGCTCCTCAAAAGGGGAATCAGGTTTAGATATATTATCACAAATTTGCATTGGAGGGGCATGTGGAAAGAATGACCTAGGCTTCACTGTATAAGAGACAATCTCTGCCAGGAAGACAGAGAGAAATATTTAGGCATCAACCCAACAAGCCCATCAGCTGAAAAGGACAAATACAAGCTCAGGCAGTGAAGTTAACGCTCATTATTATATCAGGAGTCTCATTATCCTGAGTGTTTTTCCTTAAAGCCTGAGCTCTTGGAGTCATGTGATTATGGGACAATCTCAGCTTTCATTAAAAAAAAAAGATTTTGGACCTCATGGTTACAGAGAAAAAGGTTGAGAACATGAACCCTAAAGGCAAAAAAATCAAAAGGCAAACAATAAGAAACACAAATGTATTATTTTTAATAATATCATGATTTTTTTAAAGCTGGTCTCATTATTCTGGGAACCTTGACTCACGACTTTTGAATGTTTGGGGTTGGACAATACTGTATTAGTAACAACATATAAGAATAGCAGTCTGTGACCTTTGTAACTTAAGTTATCTTGACCCATGATTGTGCAGTGCTGACCAATAGGCGTGTCTACACAAGAATACCTTGTTTGTTTGTTTTACCTCTATTTCTCAAACTATTGTTTAAACAGAACTGTAACTGGAATTTGTCTGATTTGAGCAGTGTAGCTGCTGCCTGGGAATGAAGGCTCTTCTACCTTCCCAGCAGGAAGAGGAACCAATGGGATTAACTGACATATAAGGTCAGTGGAAAAGGAAATTGGAGGGTCTGCTGTACCTACCCATAAAGGTGCCACAGACAGTGGATGGCGGTCTGGGCTGATATTTACAGACAAATTTTCAGTAACCACTGATTTTCAGTGCCTCAAGTTTGGTTGTCCAAGTTAAGACACCTTGAGCCTGATTTTCACGGTTCACCTGCAATTCTCATTGGCTTTAGCCAGAATTGTGAGTGTTCAGCACTTCTGGAAATCTCATCTACTGTGTGTTTCAAATTGCACATCCAAAACTGGGGGTACCTCAAAATCAGTGGCCACCTGTGAAAATTTTGGTCTTGGGGCACAGTAAATAAGGGACAGTGTATCAAAATCTAAAAACCTTCACCTACAAGTACTATTTGCTGAGATAGTTAATTGACTGATTATACCTTTAAAGTATGTAGCATTGCTTTCAGCTTTTGTATATTTTAAAATATTTTTCCTCTACTGGATTATTTTATTTTTATATATGCTAATTATATGTACCAATTAGGATTGCCGGCATTCAACCGGCACACCTGGTCAAAAAGAGACCCTGGCAGCTCCGGTCAGCATTGCTGACCGGGCTGTTAAAAGTCTGGTTGGCAGGGCACAGAGTGGCTGGAAGGCTCCCTGCTCAGCTCTGCGCAGCTACTGGGAAGCGGACGGTATGTCTCTCTTGCTTGGGGGTGGCCATGGGGGCTCCATGTGCTGTCCTCTCCCTGAGCTTCAGCTCCACAGCTCCCATTGGTCAGTGCCACCTAGGAGCCGGAGGGACATGACGCCGCTTCCTGAGAGCCGCCTGAGGTCAGCACCACCTAAAGCCTGCACCCCAAAACCCCTCCTGCACCCCAATCTCCTGCCCCAACCCTGAGCCCCCTCCCGCACCCAAACTCCCTCCTAAATCCTGCATCCCCTCCCGCACCTCAACTCCCTGCCCAAGCCTGGAGCCCCCTCCTCCACCCCAAATCTCTCATCCCCAGCCCCATCCTAGAGCCCGCACTCCCCTACTCCAACCCACTGCCCCAGCCTGGAGTCCCCTCTGCACCCCAAACCCATCATCCCCAGCCCCACCCCAGACCCTGAAACCGCAGCCAGAGCCCTCACCCCCTCCCGCACCCCAAGCCCTGTGCCCCAACCCAGTGAAAATGAGCAAGTGAGTGATGGTGGGGGAGAGTGAGCGTCGGAGTTGGGGGATGGAGTGAGTGGGGGCAGGGCCTTAGAGAAGGGGTAAGACGGAGGCGGGGGCGGGGCTTTGGGGCAGGGGCGGGGTAGGGCAGGGGCAAGGCACGGATGTTCGGTTTTCTGTGATTAGAAAGTTGGCAACCCTAGTACCAATATCTAATACAGAGGAATACATATTATGATGCAGTGCCTGAGAAGACTGCTAAAAAAATTAGCACAAATCCATGCTTATGATCATATGGTATAAATATAAATTATGTATTGAGCACTATCGTTGCTGGCATTTTGCAACAGAATCAAAACGCAAGCATTACACTAAATGAAACAGTCAGTTGTGGGTTCATTTGATTCCTTTACACATAGTTATAACTACCTACACAGTAGGAAGAAATAAGAATTTAGCTCTGAATCATAATTATATCATAAACCAGCTATTCAGTGGAATACAATGTATTCCTTTTCAGCCACTAGATAGAGCTAGGGGACTTTATGCATCATGGTGCAGCTTCTAGGTTTGCTTCTTTTATCGCAGTTAGAGCAAGAGACCTGATGCTCTTTTTGTGCTAACACGGAAGTTTGAACATACAAGCTTTTATGGGGTCATGTAGGTCCCTTGTGTTTAGAAATAACAGGTTGAAAATTCATGTACGGTATGTGTTTGATCTTATGTTAAAATGGAATAAAAGATATTAATTTGCCTTAAGTATTATGTTTTTTTCCTGCCCCTGCCTTTTTCCTCCCCATTAGTTAGAATATAGTCATAGACCTTTTCATTACAAATATTTTCCTAAGCAACTTTCTTCAGTGTTAATATTTGCATTCAAAATGTTCTGTAGTCATAACATGTTTTTTTATACTTTACCTTGCAGAAAGACTAGATAGAGAGACAAGAACTTAACGTTAAAAAAAGTATCATTTTTGTAAATTTTGTAGTTTGTAAGTTAGGCTCAATTACTTCTGCAGTCATCTATTACTTCACAAAAAATGTGAAATTGACCCATTTCCCACTAAAATTAAGATTTTCATAGTAAAATATGAAATTCAAACTTAAGTTTTGTTGTTTGTTTTTGTTTTAGAGCTGGTGATGGAGTTTTGTTTGTTTTTAGATTCCTTTATAGAAAAGACCTATACAAGTAAATTGAAATGAAACTAATAGCATCCCATAGAAATTACTCAAAAAATTATAGCCTTTCCAATTACTAGACAGGGCTAGGGAAACAGATTTTTTTAAGCCATTTCATTAAGTCTTGTGAAGGGCTATAATTCTCGATTAAATTCAATAGAATGGTTCAAAAATCCATATATTAAAAAGTTATCTGTTACATTCTGTAGGGCTGTCTCATAAAGTTATGCACATGCACAGAAAAAAGCCTGAGAGATGTAGATGTGATTAAGCAATCCATCTCTCTGAGGCAGAGGGCAGATGGAGCTAGGACTTTGTCTGGAGCCAGCTGGCTTCTTCTTTGACTCGATCAGACTGAGCCTATAGAGCAAGTAGGGGCAGATGGCACAAAAAAAAAAAAAAGCAGGCAGACGAAAAGGAGACACCTTTTCCAAAGAAAGAATGCTTGAGCAAATGGGAGGGCTCCATTTCTCCTACATTTCCATGTGTGCTTCTCTTTTTTACTCTGATGCATTCAGTCGTCTAGTCTGCAAAGTCAGTTATTTATTTCACATGCTTGTGGGGCTAAACCATTCAGAAGTCTGGGGGGGAGGAAGGGGAGAGGGAAGAGCCCCTTCATTCCCATCTCTCTTGACCCCAACCCCCCCAAAATAGTACTGTTAATAAGTACAAGTACTGTTCACTCTGTGGATCCCCATCTAACATTTGAGATTTTTCCTTGCCCTGACTTCTGCATTGGTTAGCTCTAGCTACCCTGCTTTCCCTAGGGGAGATGCTTCTTTAGACGAGACTGACTGACTATAAAGCAAGAGTTACAGCTAATGGAGTGTAAAGTGTTGAAGATGACAAAAGCAGATTCTAAATATTTCTAGCTTGTTGCAATTTTTCTGCATGGAAGGAGAAAATTCTGTGTTTCTGATGGTATATTCTGCACTGTGCTCAATATTCCAGATAATCATAAAAGAAAAGCTCTATGTGGTTGCCATCCAAAAGTCTAGTCACAGATTCACAAGAAGAGAAAGCAGATGACTAACTGAACACTTGGTTTTAGCATATACTGTATGATAATCTGCACTCCTTGAATCTGACCAGCTAAGAGGCTGTAGTATAAAGATAGGACAAAATGTCCGTCTAGCCATAAATCATGATTAGTCAGGCCAATGTCACTTTGACTTAAATAACTGCAAGAATCAAGCTAATGAAATCTGCAGTAAAGTTATGTACCAGGATCCAATGCTGCCATTGAAATCAGTGCCAATCTTGTCATTGACATCAAAGGACCAGGATCAAGACACATGTTTGCATAATAAATAATAAACTGAATAGATAATTATTGCTATTTTAAAACTATGAATTGTTTACAAAGTATATTGTGTGCAGCCTATATATCAATTTTAGGGCCCAGTCCTGCAGACTTTTACTTACATGAGTAATCATTATTCACAGGAGACATACTGACAGTGACTTCAGTGGGACTACTTACCTGTACAAATTTTAGGATTTGGTCCTTAGCTGTTTAAAAACTGAAATTGGCATTCAGATATCCCCACACTCCTTAAAGGTGGACCTTCTATCAATTAAACCTTTGTTAATTGATGAGGTCATCCTGGGCTCTAAAACTGAATTGTAGAATGCTGTCATGTAGCTCCAGGCACACTACTTGTAGCTGAAGAACTGTCATGGAACATGACATGCTGTGTGAGCAAAAATGCACACTGCTTTGTATCTCAATTGCTAACCTTTGTAGTGTGCCTATAGAATGGTGAGTCAGTATTGCTTCCTAAAAGAGAAAAAATCTGAAATAACTATCAGGGTAATTCATTTATCTCCAATGGGAAGAATACTGATTTTTTTAAAAACTTGATTTACAGATGGAACATAACATCCTCCATGTTGCTAAAAACCAATTTATATTTATCTAAATCAGTTGGCTTCCAATAATATTTCATGAATGTCCACACACGAGACCAAGCTGTTGCTGCCAAGACTGCTGACAGATTCACTCTCCTGTTCATTGCTTGAGACAAAGACGCTCCGTTGAGTAAATGAGTCCCCTATTTATTCATATCATATCCAGCCAGCCTCATCATGGACTTAATCCAGGGCCTGATGTTATCAATCCTGGCAAGCTGCAGTGGTCCTACTGATCATACAAATAAACTACCTGTGCTGATCCTTTTGTCTTTTTACCTAGCCAGATATCTTTCCAGACATTTAGCCACACACAAAGAAATACTCTGATCAAGCCTTGTTATTAAATATAATCAGAGTGGAGGAGATGACTTTGGTCCAGTGAAGCTGTACTGACTTAGACCATCTGTAAATCCGGCCCTCATTTCTTCAGTGCAGTAAAAGCTCAAATTTTGTAAGATTGCCCTTCATACAAGGTTCAGATAGCAGATTAAAATGAGCTTCAAACCTGATTTGTCCAGGCTGGTGTCAGGAAACACACTGTTTAGAAGCTAAATGACGCAGGAGGTATTCTCGTTATCGATCCAACTTAAAAAAATTAGTAAAATATTAATTCAAAGCTCAGCTTCAAAACTTGGCTTCAAAGGATTCACAAGGCTGTTTGGCAGAATTCAGAGTTGTTACTTTTAAGTCACCTGTTCCACCACCTACTTGCTTCTTTTCCCCAGTTTGCAACTTTCCATAGCGGTTCTTTCAGGCTTTGGAGGATAGGATTAAAATTCAAAATAATCTGGACAAACTGGAGAAATGGTCTGAAGAAAATAGGATCAAATTCAATAAGGACAAATGCACAGTACTCCACTTAGGAAGGAACAAACAATTGCACACACACAAAATGGGAAATGACTCCCTAGGAAGGAGTACTGCAGAAAGGGATTGGTGGATCCCAAGCTAAATATGGACATTAGGAAAAACTTCCACTGGAATAAATTGTCCAGAGGGGTTGTGGAGATTTTTAGGAGCAGGTTAGACAAACACCTGTGAGGGATGGTCTAGATCAGGGATCAGCAACCTTTGGCATGCGGCCCATCAGGGAAACCTGGCAGGATTGGGCTTTGTCTCTAACCCTCTTCCCCCATATATAAAGCAGAGCTAAATAATATTTTATTGAAACATATTGAGTGCTTCTTGCAAAGTGCTGAGGGCCATCTCGGTATCATCTGCACACTTTATAAGTGAACTCTCTATGCCTCTTGAATTATCAAGGACATACATATTATGCTATAACTTTACTTAAAAAACCCAAAACATATTCAGACTGGACACCTGATATTTGGACCCAGAATAGTAATTCAAAGGAAAGGCTTGTTTTTAAACTGTACTTGTCTCATTGAATTACTTTATTTAACCCAATGTCAACAAACTATGAGAGAAGGCATTAACCAGACATGAGAGCTAGAGGAAAATCTACTTATTTTCAAACTGAATACCCAAGTTTTAATTTGGGTAGGGAATATATCCAATGCACTCTTTTTTCGTAATAGTCAGAAAGGTCTTGACTAAGAAATTATCCTCACAGCACAACTTACAACATCACACAGTTCATTGATCACCAATATCGAGTAGTTTAGTTTGCTTGGCAATCTGCATGTACATCTTTCTGACTCTACTTCGTCAGAGTTAAATGAGTTCAGAATGTTATGAAAAGTTATATTAACAATGCTAACAAGTACTGTAGAATGTGCTAGGAAAAGAAGTGTTTTTAACCTCTACTATCTCTTCTTTCAATGTTTGAATACCCCACACACTAGAGAACCCCCCATATCTGTAGTTGGGTTCACTAGAACATGAAATAAATTGATAAAACCAAATGGAAAATCTAAACTCTTTTCTTTAAAGCAAAAGATGACAAAGAGATCTAAAAACCTCATGTAATATGCATATTTGCTGTTCCCTAATTAAAGTCAGGATGCTCAGAACATCACTGGAATGTAGTTATTGAATTCTCTTTTAAAACTATCACAGAATTCATGCTTGGCATGTTTCATCTCTGTTTTCTCATGCACTTGGAAAAAAAATCCCGTTACCTCTGCCATTCCAGAATACTTGAGTATGGCCCGTGTCATTATAAATATATGATATTTCACCCATGAAGGGTGACTATAATGTTTCTTTCACAAGTATGAAAGATACATTACAAGTTTTGAAGGTCTTTTCCTAAAGTGACTGTAATGTATGCTTCGCACAGGTGACCTGTTCTATTTGTTCTGTCAGGAAGCATTACAACTTGTTAATTCAAACAAGTAAACTTTCAGAGCTTGGCATTAGGTTATGCAAAGAGAAATGGAAAGGAGCTAGGTGGATTATGCAAAGAGTGTTCTGAGGACAGTCTTTATTATGATTTATGTTTTCCAAGCATTTAAACGTCATTATCATTAGGTGGACAGTGAAATTACTATTCAAATTTAGTAAGAGAGAATGGTGGTAGAGCTGTTCTAATAATAAATTTAAAGTTACTTTCTTGACATAGGAAAAACATACATCTCCACTTATTTCAGGGAATCCGAGACAAGGATTGATCTAAAGACTTTTGAAAATGAAATCTTACTGTGCATATATAATATTTTGCTTTCAAATATTTCCATAAAGCTGGTGGCATTGGTCCTCACTGCTATGGATCGTTATCGAGCAGAACCCATCATCAACAACGATGCATGTCCCCTGGAATGGTGGTTGAAGCATGAAGGGATATATGAATCTTTAGCACATCTGGCACATAAATATCTTGCGACGCTGGCTACTACAATGCCATGCAAATGCCTGTTCTCAATTTAAACAAGAAGCGGGCAGCATTATCTCCTGTAAATGTAAACCAATTTCTTTGTCTGAGTGATTGGCTGAACAAGAAGTAGGACTTAGTGGACCTGTAGGCTCCGAAGTTTTACATTGTTTTGTTTTTGAGTGCAGTTATGTAACAAAAAAAATCTACATTTGTAAGTTGCACTTTCACGACAAAGAGATTGCACTACAGTACTTATATGAGGTGAACTGAAAAATATTTCTTTTGTTTATCATTTTTACAGTGCAAATATTTATAATAAAAATAATATACACGGATTTCAGTTTGAACACAGAATACAATATATATGAAAATGTAGAAAAACATCCAAAATATTTAATAAATTTCAATTGGTATTCTATTGTTTAACAGTGCGATTAAAACTGCGATTAATCACGATTAATTTTTTTGAGTTAATTGCATGAGTTAACTGCAATTAATCAACAGCTCTAGTTGTTATTTGTGCTAGGATAATTTGATCTCTCTAAACATTTATGTAAATCAAATACAAAAGGTGCACAATCATGTCAAATAACAAATTCCTTACAAAATTCAAGCAGTTGTGAAAATCAGAGGCTCTAATGAAAACTATTTTGCAAACTTGAATTGTGCTTGCTTCCAACAAGCTTTCCAACAGTTTTTTTTAAAGAATGAAGAGGGGTTTAGAAAAAAGTTCATTACATATGAGACTGTATAGTTCATTATTGATAATTCATTTACCATGTATTCAAATTATGTTAATATTTAATTTTTAAACATTTTTTTCTGGTCTATATTCATTTAATTTTTGGAACATGGGAAAGATTTAAGTATTTTGATAAAAGCCTAGATCATGCTTGCCTCATAAAATGAAATAGCTGATTAAATCCTGTAATATTTCTCATGTGTTAAACTTTGATAAAGCCGTACCAACTGGTGGCTTCCAGTGAAGGCTGCTTCACATCTTTATGATCTTTCAGAAACTATTAGTCAATAACTGCATTATTCAAACTAGCAAATGACTGCTTAGGAGAAAAAATAGTTTTCTGTGAAAGTGTTTCTGCAAACTCACATTTGCAAAATTATTGGTGCATGTCAAGGTAATATCACTGATCTCATATTTTCACATTGTCCGAGGAAGCTCTTCAGGCTTGGGAACTTGCTCCTCTATAAACCACTATGCACACCACGAAAGTCCAATCCTGCTCCTATTGAAGTCAGTGTTAAAATTCCTATCGACTTAATGGTGCAGAATCATGCTCCAATAGTTCTTTAAAAATAATAAAAATACAAAAAATCTGGTGGGACTCTTTATAGTGAAGTCAATTCACTATAAAGGGACTCTTTAGAGTGAAGTCAGTTTTTTAAACAGAACAATTTCAATGTAAGCAGTGTTAGTGTAGCCTTCATTGTTTCTGAGAACAGCTAGTTCTAAAGCACAGAAGATGACAGGAGGAAAGAGAAAGAACATAAGGAAATAAAAATAACACCCAACCACCACCACCACCACCAACCCCTTCTCCTCCCTCCCTCCCCCTGCTAAGCTGCACACACAATTCTTCCCAGGGGAGAAGATGAGAGAGAGAAAAGAAACATATGCAACAGATGTTAGTCACATCAACTAATGCATTTAACGGGCAGTGTTCAGGTACTATAGTGATGAGGGTGGTATAACAACCTATGTAGACTAGAACAGAAGACATTCTTAATTTAATTTTACATACAGCTAGGAGTTGGCTTAAGTAGTAACTGACTCAACCATGAATGTACAATGATCACAGAACAATTAAGCTCAACAATTTCAGGGACTGTTCATATAACAGAAAATTTAGGGATGGTCTACACTTAAAAGTAAGGTTAACATAACTATGTCGGTCAAGGGTGTGAAAAATCCATACCTCTGGCTGACATAGTTGTGCTGATCTAATCCCCATTGTAGATGCAGCTATGTTGACAGAAGAATGCTCCCATTGACATAGCTACTATAATTTGGGGAGGTGGTGTTCCTACACTGACAGAAAATAAAACTTTCATTGGGTAGGCTGCCTCTACACTACAGAGTTATCCCAGCATAGCTGTGGGGACATAGCTATATCAGTAAAGTCTCCATAGTGTAGACGTACCCTAGCAGTGTGACAAACTTCTTTAAAGGAAAATCATGCCTCTCTAATCTTATAGAATTCTTTGAGCATGTCAGCAAAATAAAATAAAAAGGAGAAGCATCTCACATAATTTATTTTTTATTTGGATTTTCAAAAAACTATGACTAGAAGCAATCAACATTCAGAATTTCCATCCTAGAGGAAATTCTAACATTAAACACTTGTTTTCATCCCAAACTGGAATAAAAAATTAAAATTTTGAAATGTTTTGTGGAATGGAAATTAAAAAAATATATTCAGAAATGTCTAAATGTATCATTTTGCTTTTATTTGTTGAACTGACCCAAAATGCTGTTTTTTCAGTCAGTTCACCATTAAACTTAATTTTCCCATTCTGACACATTGCCTTATAGAAACGATAGTTTGGGAGTATGATGCGTCCTCACTGCCATATGGACCAGGCTCCGTGGATGGACTACATCTCTCATGATGCACCACCTAAAGCTTAGTCAAAGGTTAATTTGCATTGCCTTATAGGAGATGAGTTAAGGGAAAGTGGGTGGGTCAGCTTTTGTGGCCTGCATCATGCGGGAGGTCAGACTAGATGACCATAATGGTCCCTTCTGACCTTTAAGTCTATGAGGGTATGTCTACACTACGCGATTAATCCGAATTTAGATAATTCGAATTTGGGAAACAGGTTGTATAAATTCGATTGTATGCGGCCACACTAAGCACATTAATTCGGTGGTGTGCGTCCATGTACCGGGGCTAGCGTCGATTTCTGGAGCGTTGCACTGTGGGTAGCTATCCCATAGTTCCCGCAGTCTCCCCTGCCCATTGGAATTCTGGGTTGAGATCCCAGTGCCTGATGGGACCAAAACATTGTTGCAGGTGGTTCTGGGTACAGCCTCACCCCTCCCTTCCTTTCCCCCCCCCCCCCCGCATGAAAGCAACGGACGGCAGACAACCATTTCGCGCCTTTTTTCCTGGGTGAACGCAGCAGACTCCATACGACGGCAAGCATGGAGCCCGCTCAGCTCAAGACAGCAGTCATGAACATTGTAAATACCTCGCGCCTTATCGTGCAGTTTATGCTGAACAAGAACTGGGAAAACCAGGCGGAGAGGAGCAGGCTACAGCAGCGCGGCGTCGAGAGTGATGAGGATATGGACATGGAATTCTATCGAACCGCGGGACCCGGTGCTTTGGAGATCATGCTGTTAATGGGGCAGGTTATAGGCATGGAACGCCGATTCTGGGCCCGGGAAACAAGCACAGACTGGTGGGACCGCATAGTGTTGCAGGTGTGGGACGATTCCCAGTGGCTGCGGAACTTTCGCATGCGTAAGGGCACTTTCATGGAACTTTGTGACTTGCTTTCCCCTGCCCTGAAGCGCCAGAATACCAGGATGAGAGCAGCCCTCACAGTTGAGAAGCGAGTGGCAATAGCCCTGTGGAAGCTTGCAACGCCAGACAGCTACCGGTCAGTCGGGAATCAATTTGGAGTGGGCAAATCTACTGTGGGGGCTGCTGTGATACAAGTAGCCAAAGCAATCACTGAGGTGCTGCTACACAAGCTAGTGACTCTGGGGGATGTGCAGGTCATAGTGGATGGCTTTGCTGCAATGGGATTCCCTAACTGTGGTGGGGCGATAGATGGAACCCACATCCCTATCTTGGCACCGGAGCACCAGGGTACCCAGTACGTAAACCGCAAGGGGTACTTTTCAATGGTGCTGCAAGCACTGGTGGATCACAAGGGACGTTTCACCGACATCAACGTGGGGTGGCCGGGAAGGGTTCATGATGCACGCGTCTTCAGGAACACTAATCTGTTTAAACGGCTGCAGCAAGGGACTTACTTCCCGGACCAGAAAATAACCGTTGGGGATGTTGAAATGCCTATAGTTATCCTTGGGGACCCAGCCTACCCCTTAATGCCATGGCTCATGAAGCCATACACAGGCAGCCTGGACAGGAGTCAGGAGCTGTTTAACTACAGGCTGAGCAAGTGCAGAATGGTGGTAGAATGTGCATTTGGCCGTTTAAAAGCACGCTGGAGATCGCTACTAACTCGCTCTGACCTCAGCCAAAGAAATCTCCCCATTGTTATTTCTGCTTGCTGTGTGCTCCACAATCTCTGTGAAAGTAAGGGGGAGACCTTTATGGCAGGGTGGGAGGCTGAGGCAAATCACCTGGCTGCTGATTACGCGCAGCCAGACACCAGGGCGATTAGAAGAACACACCAGGAAGAGCTGTGCATCAGAGAAGCTCTGAAAACCAGTTTCATGACTGGCCAGGCTACAGTGTGAAATTTCTGTTTGTTTCTCCCTTCATGAAAACCAGCCCCCTTCATTCTCATTCATTCTCTGTAAGCAACCCACCCTCCCCCCAGCTTTCTTTCAAAGGTAATAAAGTCACTATCGTTTAAAAATCATGTATTCTTTATTAAGTGATTATAAACATAGGGAGAGAACCAAGAAGGTAATCTGGGTGAGGTTTGGGAGGAGGATAAGAGGGAAGTCTAAGGCCACTGATCAAATTCAATATAATGACAGCCTTTTGGTTGGGCTGTCCCCTGGGGTGGAGTGAGAGGGTGCACGGAGCCTCCCCCCCCGCGTTCTTACACGTCTGGGTGAGGAGGATATGGAACATGGTGAGGGGGGAGGGAGGTTATACAGCGGCTGCAGTGGCAGTCTGTCATCCTGCTGCCGTTCCTGAAGCTCCACCAGACGCCGGAGCATGTCCGTTTGCTCATGCAGCAGCCCCAGCGTTGCAGCCTGCCACCTCTCATCTCGAGCATCCCTCAAGACCTCACGTTCACTGGCATCTTTCCTAAATTTAGATACAGTGTCCTTCCACTCATTCAAATGAGCTCTTTCATTGTGGGTGGATTTCATTATTTCTTTGAACATGTCGTCTCGCGTCATCTTTCTACGACGCCTTATCTGAGATAGCCTTCTGGACGCAGGAGGGAGGCTTGAAACATTTGCAGCTGCTAGAGGGAGGGTTGAAAAAAAGTAGAGAAGTTTTTAAAATGATACATTTTACAGAACAATGCTTGTACTCTTTCATGGTGAACACTATTCACATTACATAGCACATGTGATTTCAGTACAAGGTCGCATTTTCCATCTTAATATTGAGTGCCTGTGGCTTTGGTGTTAGAGATCACAGACGCAGGTCCGGGCAACAGAATTCAGCTTGCAGGCAGCCATGGTAAGCCATTGTCTTTCGGCTTCTGCGCCCTCCTTTCCAACATACCAATCAAAGCCTGTTGACTGCTGAGATTTTCCTGTTAACCTTCAGCAGCAGAAAACAAACTAACCCCCCCGCCCCCCCCTCCCGCCATAAATTCCCTGGAATGATCAATGTACCCCTCCCCCGACCGCGTGGCTGGTAACAGGGAAAATCCCTGCAGAAACCAAACTAACCCCCCC
>NW_020664393.1:37797467-37822295 GCF_002925995.2 Terrapene triunguis
CCCCCCCCCCCCCCCGCCCCTGCGCTTGGCTAACTGCAGGGAAGGATTTCTTATCAGCCACAGGCAAACAGCCCAGTAGGAACGGCCACCTCTGTCCCCTTAATTAAGTTCCCGTATTTCAAGCAGGTTACCATGAGCGATATCACTCTCCTGAGGATTACACAGCGAGATAAAGAACGGATGTTGCTTGAATGCCAGCAAACACCGGGACCATACGCTGCCAGGCTTTGTCAGGCAATGATACCAGATTACTTGCTGCAAGCATGGCGTGGACAAGTGTCCTACCATGGAGGACGGAATAAAGCGGCACTGCCCAGAAACCTTGTGGCAAGGCTTTTGGAGTACCTCCAGGAGAGCTTCATGGAGATGTCCCTGGAGGATTTCCGCTCCATCCCCAGACACATTAACAGACTTTTCCAGTAGCTGTACTGGCTGCGAATGCATCCCAAGTCCTCAGGGCAAAATAATCATTAAAAAACCTTGCTTTTAAACCATGTTTTATATTTTAAAAGGTAAACTCACCTGAGGTCCCTTCCATGGGGTCATGGTCTTGGCTACTGGCTTGGGAGGCTTGGGAGGGTACTTCAGTCAGACTGAGAAAAAGCTCCTGGCTGTTGGGGAGAACGGAGTGCTGGGTGCTCTCTGCAAGATCCTCCTCCTCCTCTTCCTCCTCTTCCCCATCCTCAGAATCCTCAGGTGTAGAGACTATCCCAGACCCGGTTTGCACGATCACAGGTGGGGTAGTGGTGGCGGCCCCCCCTAGAATTGCATTCAGCTCTGCGTAGAAGCGGCATGTCCGCGGCTCTGACCCGGAGCGACCGTTTGCCTCCTTTGTTTTTTGATAGGCTTGTCTGAGCTCCTTCATTTTCACGCGGCACTGATCTGAGTCCCTATTGTGGCCTCTCTCCATCATGCCCTTGGAGATTTTTTCAAAAGTTTTGGCATTTCTTCTCTTTGAACGAAGTTCTGCTAGCACTGAATCCTCACCCCATACAGCGATCAGATCCAGTACCTCCCGTGTGGTCCATGCTGGTGCTCTTCTTCGATTATCAGCCTGCATGGTTACCTGTGCTGATGAGCTGAGGTATCTGTGGTATCTGTGGTCACCTGTGCTCTCCACGCTGAGCAAACAGGAAATGAAATTCAAATTTTCCTGGGTCTTTTCCTGTCTACCTGGGCAGTGCATCCAAGGTCAGATTGCTGCCCAGAGAGGTCAGTGGTGCACTGTGGGATAGCTCCCGGAGGCCAATACCATCGATTTGTGGCCACACTAACCCTAATTCGAATTAACAAAATCGATTTTGACGCTACTCCGTTCGTCGAGGTGGAGTACAGAAATCGATTTTAAGTGCCCTTTAATTCGAATTAACTGGCTCTGTAGTGTGGACGGGTGAAGGGTTAATTCGGATTAACGCTGCTAAATCCGAATTAAAGTCGTAGTGTAGACCAGGCCTGAGTCTATGAGTCTATGAGATGTAGTCCTCCAGCTAGCTAGGCCCACAGAAGAGAATGGTGTCTAAACTACAACTCCCGTAAGTCAATACTCACACAAAAAAAGATTCAAGACTAAACATTCTTACTCATACAAAAAAATTAACTATTCTGGGCTAAACCAACCCCAAACAAATTATTTTATTTAGATTTTTCCTGACAGAAACTTGAATTTTCCCAAGAAAATGGAGATTTTCCTGTGGAAATTTTCAATTTTTCAGAAACTGCATTTTCCATTGGAAAATCATTCAAATGGGAATTTCCTGACCACCTCTACATTTGACATAATCCATCAAATGAACCTATAAAGGAAACTGAAACTAAGTAGTCTTAGGATGGGAGGTAAAATTCTGTCATGGATGAGAAACTGGCTAAGAGACAGAATATAGAGTAGAAAAAAATAGTCAGATTTCAGCATGGCAAAAATTAACAACTGGATACCCTAAAGAGCCTTACTAAAACTGATCTTTAATCTATTTATTAATGACATGGAATAGGAGTTGAACACTGAGGTTTCAAAAGTTGCATTTGTGTCATTTGGTCAAGATTTCAGAAATCTTGAGAGAGCTAAGAAAGCTAAGTGAATGCTCAGTATGATAGCAGATGAAATTCACTGCAGACCAATGTAAAGTAATGCACTTTGGAAGGAATAATTTAAATTGCTTACTCACAGTGCTGAGTTCTAAATTGATTGTAACCACCCAGGATAAAGATCCGGATGTCACTGTGGACAGCCTAATGCAAACATTTCCTCAATGCTCAGTGTTGATTAAGTAACCCAAAGAAAATACTATGATGTATAAACAATAGAATAGAAAATAAAAGAGACAATTTTTTACATTATAATAAATCAGTGGTAGGTGCTCACCTTGAATAATGGCTTCAGTTTTGGGCACCTCATCTCAAATGTTATGGAATAGCAAAACTGAAAAGGGTCCAGAAAAAGGTTATGAAAGATTTCCATATGAAGAGAGATTGGAACATTTTAGTTAAGGCGGAAGATATATAAGAGGGGAAAAGATAGAAATGTATACAATAATGAATAGTATAGAGAGTGCCCATTTGCACTCTTATATAATACAAGAACAAGGGGACAACCAATTAAAGTGAAAGGCAATATATTAAAAACAGATAAAAACAGATAAGATTCCCCCCCCCCCCAAACTCACACCCACATAGCATGTGGAACTCACCGCCACAAAATATTGAGTCCAGAAATCTAGCAGGATTCAAAACAAATGTTAGACATTTATGGGGATAATGAGAATATCTACAGTTACATTAAATACAGATAAAAATAAGGGGTGCAACCCCCTCATGACTCAGGACATAAATCAAACACTGTTGGTTTTAGGAAGAAACCTTCCCTATGGTCCTTAGAAGGTGCTTTGCTCCTTTCTCCAAAGAATTGGATACTGAGGCAGCACACTAGACTAGATGTGGTCTGGCAAGTCTCAAATCCCTGTAACCACAATTGCAATTTATATACTACATTGTAATTAAGTGAAACAGTTTGGAAATTTCATTTTACTTTGCTATCAGAGGAGTTTCACTATATATAAGTTCCATTTGTTGGAAATTTGCACTTTTTAGTTATGGTGCAGGATACAATTTGGTATTTAGCATTCCACTCTTCTCTCTGCAGATCTGTTTCATGGAAACAAACTCCAAGCTACACAAAGCTACATGGGAAAATCTTTTTTCTATATCTATGGGTTCTCAAAACTTAGACCAACCAGTGAGGAATTCATTCTTTTTGCAGATTTTTTTCTCTCATCCCAGTCTAGAATTTTATTTTCACCTTCCTCTTGTTGTCTAGGTTCTAATAAGATCCCTATCACTTTAGTATCCAAACACACCGAAGTATCAATCTCTGCCTTCCTTTTATGCTCCCCAGAGGATGAAGTCCAACATGCTAATGAAGACATTAGTTATGCAGACCTTATTTAAAGGTATCTGTATACACACTTAAAACAATTTTCACAGGCTATACTAACAACATTGCAATGCAGCCTGGTAAAGAAAAGGTTGATTTCCTCGTTTTACTTATTTTTCCTCCTAAAATTGAACCAAATACCCAAATGAGACTGGAGATGGAAACCTTATTACTATCTTATGCTGACAAACCAACAGCCCAATTCAGCAACTCTTATTTTTGTTGCCTAGCACTTATTCTTGCAAGTACTGCCATCAAAATGAGATGCCAAAATACCACTAAGAAAGCTGTTCTCATGGTATTTCTAGCTTAACTAGAAGTTGGAAGTATTGGAAGTCTCATAAAGTGCCTGTTTACAGAAGATTTCAAATCCAACTGTGCAGATCCCAGAAGTCTGGATATTTAACTTAAAGTTCAACAACTAAACTCCCAACCTTTTCTGTGCTATCTGAACCTCACTGTTCTTTCAAACTATTTGATCTTCCTCCATCACTAATTAATTATAATATCCCCAAATTGTAAGGATGGATGGAATAAATAACTGTGATGGTCAGGCTAAGTTTTTGGAATACATTAAGCAATGAATAGATCCTTTATCTATGGATGAACAGTAGTGTGCCTAAAATGACAGAAAACAAAAATTTGAATTACAGAATATATTTCTTCTCTGTGATTGACTGTAGGAAATTGTATACAAAATAAAAGCAGACATTTTTGTTAATTACTTGGTAGAAAGGGTTGACATTAATGTTTTTTAAAACCCTCAGTTTTGAGCATTCTGTTTTATTTATTGAAGTCAAATTTTACGAAAGACACGAAGTGATTTTTAATATGAATTCTTTATGTCCCTGTCACGGGTCTCATAATATACTTTGTCACATGATTGGCAACAGATAGCTTCACTCTTTATGACTATAAGTCACATCTGATTCTGCTGCAGTTAGATTAAAAATGTTATTTTGGCTGCAGAGACAGTCTCATTTCAAGTTACAACAACATGTGTGTGATAAGGTAATCACACAACACATTTCTGTCTCATTATATGAACCTCTGAATATTTCCCACTTCCTCTAAGCATCCTCCTGATGAATGGTGGTTATATTATGGAAGAAAGTGTTTTGTTAAGGACCAGTTTTGCAATCTTTACTCATATCGAGTATCTCCTTAATCACATGAATAGTCCTATGCTTCTCAATATAAGGGTTGCAGGATCTGGGATATCATTGGCCCTGTGAAGTGGTCTGGGATCAATTGGAGATGTCACCTGTTTCCCTGAAATTTTGTTCTGTTTTCATTTGGAATGGCCATGGACAGAACTTTTTCCCATAAGAGCTTTGACTTTGAGCCTCACTCAGCCTATAAAAACCAGTGAGCTTTCTTGGTCCTTCTGCCTGATAATTCAGTAGTCCAGCCATTTATCTTGTAAATTCTCTTACAGAGTGAGAAGAGTTTGGGTTTAACTTCACATTAATATTTGTGCTGGGCTAGTTCCGTGGACTGCCGTAGGAGTGGTTCTGCCTGAGAGCTAGTAGGAGATCTTTCTGGTGTAATAACTTATTTTCAAGTTAAACTGCTTGGCATTTTTCTTGGCCTGGGTAATGAGGGTTCACAGTTATATGCTTGAAATCATACTCTGCAGCAAAACACTGAAATTCAAAACTAATACACCTAAGTCCATTGTCTCTTCAGGGAAGCCACAATGGCTCAAATACCTTTTAGCTTCTCAGTAACCTGGCAACGTTGGGGTGTATGGGGTGGCCAGGAAGGGGTAGTACCTCTGATGGGGAGACTTGTCGTACCCTTTGGGGGTAGTCCATCCACTTTGGTCCCCACCTGTCACTCAGCTTTCACCTGTGGCTTCAAGTAGCTGCAGCATGCGCAGCGGCCACACCCCGGGCAACGGCTTCGACAGGCCGTCCAAACCAGGTGAGTGTAACTGATGGGACTCAAACCCTCAGTGAATTTGGGATATGCCTACCCTGCATGCGACGTCAGCTCCGGCGGAATGTGTGAAAGAGATCACTAAGATCCAATGGCCAAGAAGGCGGTTCTGCAACACTTTGTGGAAAGCGAAGGACTTGACGAGGCACGAAAGACGTCAAGGCCATCCACTGCAACCAAAGAAGTTACCAGTCATGACGATTTTTCGTACCATTGGTGTCTGGCTTCTAAGTTCGAGAGAGTGGGATTGCTCCCATGCAACGGCTCTACCACTCAAAAGCTTTCACACATAGGTCCTGTGCAAATCATCAAACATCATCATCATCATACTACCCAAGTCCTGCGGCGATGAGGCAGGGGCAAAGCGACAGGTGGAGGTTACCACTGGGAGTCGTAGTCCCAATCCTGCACGCAGGCGGCCTGTGGATAGGTGGTCGTCCAGCTCTGTACTTGGGGCAGCAGAGTTGTCCGGCAGCATCCCAGGCATCTGAGCAGCCCTCTTCAGGACAGCACTGCTCACCCTAGTAAGGGAGGGGCCTAGAAAAGGTGGCCTAAAAATTGCCTGCCCTACAACAACTGGCCAGCAAGCTGCGGCTGGCAGTTCAACCCAATCTGCGGCCGAAACCAAAAGAAAAATTTGAGAAAACTTACCATTGGTGTATGGAATGTTCGTACCCTCATGGATCGAGAAGCTGTTGCAAGACCTGAGAGAAGGACAGCCCTCATTGCTCGAGAACTAGTCCGTTATAACATCGATATAGCGGCATTAAGTGAAACAAGATTGCCTGGGGAAGGTTTCTTGTGTGAACCAGGAGGTGGTTACACCTTCTTCTGGAAGGGTAAGACTGAGACAGAGGACAGAATACACGGAGTTGGTCTGGCAATAAAAACCTTATTGATGCATCAACTCCCAGACCTTCCAGTGGGTATCAATGAAAGATTGCTGAAGCTACGCTTCCCACTAAATGCCAAACGTCATGTCACTATCATCAGTGCATATGCACCCACTTTAACATGCTCTGACAACTCAAAGGAACAATTCTATGAAGATCTTGACAGACTGATCAAGGCCACACCTGTAACAGATAAACTACTCCTACTTGGAGATTTCAATGCCCGAGTCGGGGCTGACAGCAAGAACTGGAAAGGAGTAATCGGGCCACATGGTGTAGGCAAAATGAACAGTAATGGATTACTTCTTTTGAGTCTTTGTTCTGAAAATGACCTGACCATTACCAACACTCTGTTCCAACAAGCAGACAAATACACAATGACGTGGATGCACCCTAGGTCCAAACAGTGGCATCTAATAGATTATGCCATTGTTAGAAGGCGAGACATCCGAGAAGTACTGATTACCAGAGTAATGTGAGGCGCAGAGTGCTGGACAGATCACAGATTAGTCAGGACGTCTCTTCAACTCTACATCGTTCCTTCTCGGCACAAACGCCCTAAGCATGCGACCTGCTTTCAATATAGCCAAACTGAAGGATGCTCAATGTTTCAACAAATTCCAGAAGAGTCTTGATGACAAACTGACATCCCACGGACAACTGATCGGTACTGTAACCGAAAAGTGGGACCAGTTCAAGCAGACAGTGACTGACACAGCAATAACATCTCTTGGACCAAAGAAAAGAACACATCAGGATTGGTTTGATGAGAACCAAGAAGAAATATGCTCAGCACTGGAAGTAAAGAGAAAAGCCTTTATCGAATGGCAGAATGACAGCTCCTCAGTCTCTAAACGGGACTATTTCAAGTACCTTCAGAGCAAAACACAGAAAGACCTCCGTCAGATACAAGACAACTGGTGGGAGAGCAAAGCCAAAGAAATTGAGCACTATGCTGAGACCCACAACTTAAAGATGTTCTTTAGTGCTATTAAGACTGTTATGGACCCTTTAAACCAAGGACCACCCCATTGCTCTCATTAGACAACACAACACTGATTAAAGATAAAGAAGGCATCAACAAAAGATGGCGAGAACACTTTAGCAACCTTCTCAATAGACCATCAACCGTGAATAATAATGTCCTTAATGAAATTCCACAATAACCTGCTCTGACAGATCTTGACTTTCCGCCCACTATAGATGAGATTAAGAAAGCTGTTAGCCAGATGAGTTCAGGGAAAGCTCCTGGAAAAGATGGGATACCAGCAAAGATATATAAAGCAGCAGGTCCAGCAGCACTAGCAGCATTCCACAGTGTGATCATCAACATCTGGGAGGATGAAAACATACCACAGGACCTTCGCGATGCTACTATTGTCTCTCTTTTCAAGAAGAAAGGCAGCAAAGCAGAATGTGAAAACTATAGAGGCATATCCCTCCTCTCTGTTGGAGGGAAGATCATCGCCCGCGTCATCTTGAACCGCCTAATAGCCAGTATTTCCGAGGCAAATCTACCTGAAAGTCAATGTGGTTTTCGACTTGGCCGGAGCACAGTCGACATGGTGTTTGCTGTCAGACAAATACAAGAGAAGTGCATTGAACAGAACATGCACCTGTATGCTGTCTTCATAGATCTGACAAAGGCGTTTGATACCGTCAACAGGGAAGCCCTTTGGACCATTCTAACACGACTTGGCTGCCCAAGAAAATTTGTCCAGATTATACGCCTTTTTCATGACAGCATGACAGGCGAAGTATTGTCTGATGGAGCCACATCAGCCCCCTTTAACATCACCAGCGGCGTGAAACAAGGATGTGTTCTCCCTCCTGTCCTATTTAACCTGTTCTTTGCATGTGTCCTTAACCATGCACTGAAAGATCTGGACCGAGGTATATACTTGAAATACCGGCACGATCGTTCACTTTTTGACCTCCGTCGCCTGAATGCAAAGACTAAGACAGTGCAGAAACTCCTTCTTGAGGCACTCTTTGCTGATGACTGTGCCCTCATGGCTCACACTGAAAATGATCTACAGCACATTGTCAACAAGTTTGCTGAGGCCTCGCAACTTTTCGGACTAACTATCAGCCTCGGAAAGACAGAAGTTCTCCATCAACCTGCACCTGGATCAAATGCTTCTGTCCCGAGTATCTCCATCGACGGCACTCAGCTGAAAGTAGTGGAGAACTTTAAATATCTGGGTAGTGTCATACCCAGTGATGGATCACTGGATAATGAGATCAATGCACGAATATCCAAAGCAAGCCAGGCACTTGGCTGTCTGCTTGTCAAAGTTTTAAATCACCACAACATCCGGATGTCAACAAAACTGCTTGTGTACAGAGCTGTTGTTCTTTCATCTCTTTTGTACGGGTGCGAAACATGAACACTATATAGGCATCACATCAAGCAGCTTGAAGCATTTCACATGCGCTGCCTCCGCAACATCATGAAGATCTGCTGGCAAGACAAAGTGCCCAATCTCGAGGTCCTCGAGAGAGCCCAGATGACAAGCATCGAAATGATGATCATGAAGTCACAGCTACGTTGGACCGGTCATGTCAGCCGCATGGATGCCAACAGAATCCCCCGCCAGCTTCTGTATGGTGAGCTCTCCCAGGGCATCCGGCATATAGGTCGTCCACGGAAACGTTACAAGGACACCATCAAAGCCAATCTGCACTACAGCAGTATCAAACCTAGGGACCTTGAGGACGCCGCCAGCGACAGAACACAGTGGCGTGCAACAGTCAGAAATACCTGCATCGCCTTTGAGGAAGACTGCTGCCAGCGTCTACAAGAGGCACGCGAACGACGTCACAGAGCATCAGCAGCGCACAATCCACTGACCGCGAACTTCCCATGCACCATCTGCAGCAAAATGTGCACCTCTAGAATTGGCTTGTACAGTCACCAGAGGGCACACCATAAGACCAACAACTGATGATCTGCACAGATTTGTCATCATCGGATTCGATGGACTACCAAGATGAACCTGGCAGCAGATAGAAGATGGTATACGTATTTTCTCAGTAAAGATAAAAAACAGTAATAAGTAGGTAGATGGGTCCTTACTGTTTGCAAAGCTCCACTGCAATTTTCTGATTGGCCTTCCTATCAATAGACTATAAGGAGTGGTTCCATTTGCCGGGACCTTCATAAGCCTCTATCTTTAGTTTTTACCCATGCCTGACCACTGCTGAATTGCTGATGGTGCTTTGCCATTCCTTCTTTATTGTTTGTATCCAAACACATATGCTCCTATATGCCTCTTCTGGGGTCTAGGCCTGTGAATCTGTGCAATAGTGGATCCATTGGACACTCCTATGCTATTCCCCTCACTTTGTCCAACCTACTCCATCCCTCTCTGCACATAAAGAGGAGGAAATCTCAGCAAGTTTTTCACATGGAGATTTATCTCAATCATTCCATCAGAGGCAAGGGGTTTCTCTATGCATGTGAACAGGCCATGGGACACACCCACAACCCCCTGGAGCCTTCAGTGACCTTAGTATTATTGGTGATCCATGCTGCAAAGGCTGCCTGGGACTGGATTAACTTTCCTGTGTTATCCCTGCAAGTCAAACCCCTGGCCTGTTCACTCCTCCCCCCTCCCTACCATTCTCTTCTATGGATCACTGACCCGCAACACAGCCTTTCCAGAGTCCAGGGCAAGCAAAGGGAGGCTACAGATTCTGCAGTCTTAATCCCAGGATAACTCACACTGAAATCTCTGACTTTGTATAATCAGGACTGTGGGATCAGGTCAGCACTGAAGCTTTTAAAATCAGAAGAGTTGAGAAGTGAACAGGCATGGTGCTCTGGCACCATGTCTATGGTCACTGTCTACTCATAACACTCGCTTTGGGGCAAACTGAACAAGCTCCTGGAGTATATTGTAACGGTGGTTTTACAGCATTAAGAGCTGGTTTATACACGTGCAATAATTTCAGTTATCATTTTTTTGCCAAGTTGTATCTGTTTCCTTAGCCACAAGTCCATGGAAGAGGCGGCAGAGGAGTCTCTCTCCTATGTGCAGGGCCTGTGTGAGGGCCAGCAAGAATAATGCAAGGACTTCTTCCCTCCTACTGTACCAAGGTGCCTGTGCCTGACATTGCACTGGACTGGCCCATGAAGTGATGCGGGAGTAAATACTTAGCCTCTTTGTGCAGAAATGGTTCCTGGTGCTCCTTCTGAGGTAGCACTGTTGGCTCCGCCTAATAGGGATGATCTAACCCTCAGGGCTGAGAATGTGTTTTTTAGTTATGAGTCCAAACTAAAACTCTGGCCCTGAACACCCAAGAGCTTCTGGCAGATGTTCTAAATTTGAACATGGGTCCAGTTATGATAATCCCAAATGACCTCTCTCTTTATAGTGGCCCAAGCCAAAAAGTCTAGGTCTGATCATCTCCAAATTGGATCTGGACATCATGGGCCCAGTTCTAGTATTTATCAAAATCACATAGAGAACCCAAACAGCTGTACTGTATATTAACAAGAGGATTTAAATTTACATCATAAAACATCATCTGTTTGATCCACGAGACTATCCAGAAAGTTTAGTAGGGAAGGGAATAAAAAAAATTCACTGGATGAGCTTATAAAGTCCCATGACTATAACAAAAATGAAGATAGTAGTATTATAAGTTAAAAAAACAAAGTATATTCCACACAGTATTTCTTCACATCAGGTTGTATATATCTGAAAAATTCATGAAAACCAAACAGGTCTAATCCTGCAGCCTCCAACATTCAAAACCCCTAATAAAGTTAATGGGAATTTGGCCTGTGTAAAGACTGCCAGCTCAGACTAAAAACTTACCCCTCTATTTCTCTACTTCAACTAAAATAGGAAAAATATGAGATTATTCCCTTTGACTATATAGTTCTCCTTAACTGTAATGTAATTAAAGCATAACAATTAAAACATAAAACATAAAAAGGATATATGTCGAGAGTCTGACTCATCCCTGGTGAAACTCCACTGGTTTCAATGGAGGTGAATTTAGCCCTGGGTTTTCAGAATTGTCATCACACAGGGTTTTAATATATTAAAGAGAGAGAGAGAGAAGCCCATGGGTCTGTTGGGATACACAAGTTCAATTTACTGTAGGAGCTTAGGAGAATTTTGATGAAAGTGGCTGCGAAATGGAGTGCTCAGATGAAAAGAGGAAACAGCTTTTTTTTAAAATGATAGCATTGGGTTTTGAAATTAAGCACAGCAGGTAGGAAGTTCTTGCACAGATTTAGAAAGAGTTAGAAAGAGTGCTTCTAAATCTTGTGTCATTAGCAAACCCCCTGCACTGAACAATAAGTTTGACTATATACAGACAGTACTAATACATAATAATACCTAGCAGTTGTATAGCACTTAACATGCTCACAGCATTATACAAACATCAATAATGATATTTCTGACTAAGAAAGTATCAGTACTAAGGGCTCTATCCTGTTGGCATTGTAGTCAGTGGCAATATTCCAGATGACTTCAATAAGAGCAGGATCAGGGCGCAAGACTTTTAATGTAATAATCTCTACCACTTACTTGAATTTAACAGAAAATGGAAAATAATCAATAACAAAAATTTGCATTAACCTAATATTATGTTTCTAAGTTCAAAGTATGAAAATTCAGACTTTCCAGAATTCATCTCACTGTGCCTTAGCATTACAGCACGTCTGGTGTCATACTTATCACACTGTTCTGAGCCCATTGCCACACCTAGTAAAATATGGTGATTGAAAGATGGCCATAACTTTGAGTTTCCATATTACAGCCTTTTAAAATTGGCACAGAACCCATCTTTCTGCATTCCTAAATCCTTCCTTTTAATAATATGATCAATTGAATTCAATTTAGTTTTATATAGCACCTTTCGTAGAAGCCACCACAAAGCACTTTACAGGCGGTAATAAAATAATGAGATAAAGCTTTTCTGAACTGAAGACAATGGCTCTCAAACTGACAAGTAAGACAGAACAGTTAACTGAGATGGACAGGAATAAAAGAAAAGAAATCTGCAATAAATCACTCATATAAATCATCATTATTAGGAACCAAGCAGGACAGCTGGTGACCCTTGTAGAAAATCTACAATTTCATAGTAGGCTTTAGAAGCACTATTGGAGGCTACAATCGACGACTGTTTGATCCTTACAGACACTTACTGTTTTATAGTAAAGGAATGTTTATGAAATTTTAAAAGTATGTGTATTAAATAGAATTACAGCTTAAACATTTATTTAATGGATATTTTGGTTTTAACTATTTGTCATATGGCCAGAGGATGCAGCAACCTGAGCTGAAAAAACTCCCAGACCTTTGGGTTTAATTTTAATAGTAATGAAGACAGCATGAGGATTCCAAGTGAAACCTGAATGGTGTTGTTCATAGTGCTTTTTGTAGAGTGAGAAAAACTGATATGGGGAGGAGAGAAATGATACTAGGAGTAGAGAAAGTCAGAAAAAAAGCAGAAACATGAGCAGCAGAAATAAATGGAAACATAATATTATAATTAATCAAAGCCACAAAGCTCTTAACACCAGGACAGTGCCATAATTAGCCTTAATTAGTCTCTTGTTCTATACACACAGTCTCAGGTCAATTTGCAAGATTCCCCAGTAACCCTTTGAGGCTCCCATCCTGGTCTCCTCCCTTGAAGGCTGCCTCTCGCCAAAGATCCATCATACTGCAAAGGGAAACATTGAGGGAGGTGTCTTGTTATTTTTCCTTAAATAAACCAGACACTCCCTCTACCACCAAAATAAACATGCAATTACATTTTTACTCACCACTGATTCAAACAGGAATCCTAAATTTTGCTGTTAAAAGGTGTTCCCAGAATCGGAGAGAAGCACATCTAATCGCATTCTCTAGTCTTCCAGAGAAACTGCAGTCATTTGTGGCACAATGGTAGACCAGAGCAAATAAAGCATGACCAATCAACTGGCATTTCCTGGTCATAGTCATGCCACATTGTAAAGTATCCCTTCTTGGAGATATCATCAATGCTATTAGCAACCAAAGTCAAGAACTGTGGAACTACACTGGTTTAACTGAAGGCAGAATTTGGCCATATGTTTATGGTTCAGCTTAGACTGCAGCAGTAGAGTTAGTCAGCTTCCAAAAGGCATCCTTGATTGCCAACATCATTGTTCTCATAGAGGCATTACATTAGTTATGGCCAACTTCTATGCCTAGGTATGTAGAACAGCGTGGCTCTTTATTCTGCACTAGTCAAAGGACAGTTGCCAGTGTTCAAATTTGAAATTTCATTGAAATAGACTGAAAAAGAAGTTGGCTCCTGAAACAAGTTCTATTGTTGACAAACTTTGAGGAAAGGATCCTGAATATTGTTCTATGCAGGACCACATTTTAGCAATGGGATAAAAGTTCAGCTGTTAGAATGAAGTCAATTAAAGATTTTAAAACTTATTTTAATCTCCCAGGCATGATGCCATTTGCTGGCAAGACTATACAACTGTTAGGTAGCTGCACTGTTAAATACTTTTCAAGAGAACAAAATCCTACAACTTTATGTAGGAACAAGTATAGATATAGGTTGGAACCAAACCCCTATTCCAAACACCCCTAAAGCATTAGGGGCATTTGAATCCTGATCTGAATTTTGCAAATGGATGTTGGCACTCAGTTTGTTCGCTATGGTGGGAACAAGTGAGCAAACAGACATCCTTAGAAAATGGATATTCTAATACACCTCTACCCCAATATAACGCGACCCGATATAACACGAATTCGGATATAACGCAGTAAAGCTGCACTCCAAGGGGGCGGGGCTGCGTACTCCAGTGGATCAAAGCAAGTTCGATATAACGCAGTTTCACCTATAATGAGGTAAGATTTTTTGGCTCCCAAGGACAGCGTTATATTGAGGTAGAGGTGTACTTTTTGTTATGTCAAGACAATGTATCCCTATTCAGTGGATTTGAAAAGGCTTGTTTATAAAGGGTGACACAAAGGAACTGGCACAAGGCCTTCTGGTAAGGTGAGCACATTTTCATAAACAAAAATAGGGACCCTTTTTTGGGAATATATTTAGGGGCCTTAAGCTCTCATTCAAAATACTCTTATAAATAAGTGTTCTGCTGTCACTACAGCCAGCTTCTGCCTCAACATTGACACATGCATATTTATTAGACTGTAGCATTTTTTCCTCTTAACTCAATGTTCTGAATGAGTTTATCATGAAACACTGAGCAATTGTAATCAACAATCACTTTAGAATCATAGAATCATAGAATCATAGAATATCAGGGTTGGAAGGGACCTCAAGAGGTCATCTAGTCCAACCCCCTGCTCAAAGCAGGACCAATTCCCAACTAAATCATCCCAGCCAGGGCTTTGTCAAGCCGGGCCTTAAAAACCTCCAAGGAAGGAGACTCCACCACCTCCCTAGGTAACGCATTCCAGTGCTTCACCACCCTTCTAGTGAAATAGTGTTTCCTAATATCCAACCTGGACCTCCCCCACTGCAACTTGAGACCATTGCTCCTTGTTCTGTCATCTGCCACCACTGAGAACAGCCGAGCTCCATCCTCTTTGGAACCCCCCTTCAGGTATCAAAGGCTGCTATCAAATCCCCCCTCATCCTTCTCTTCTGGAGACTAAACAATCCCAGTTCCCTCAGCCTCTCCTCATAAGTCATGTGCTCCAGACCCCTAATCATTTTTGTTGCCCTACGCTGGACTCTTTCCAATTTTTCCACATCCTTCTTGTAGTGTGGGGCCCAAAACTGGACACAGTATTCCAGATGAGGCCTCACCAATGTCGAATAAAGGGGAACGATCACGTTCCTCGATCTGCTGGCAATGCCCCTACTTAACCAGCCCAAAATGCCGTTAGCCTTCTTGGCAACAAGAGCACACTGTTGACTCATATCCAGCTTCTCGTCCACTGTGACCCCTAGGTCCTTTTCTGCAGAACTGCTACCTAGCCATTCGGTCCCTAGTCTGTAGCAGTGCATGGGATTCTTCCGTCCTAAGTGCAGGACTCTGCACTTATCCTTGTTGAACCTCATCAGGTTTTTTTTGGTCCAATCCTCTAATTTGTCTAGGTCCCTCTGTATCCGATCCCTACCCGCTAGTGTATCTACCACGCCTCCTAGTTTAGTGTCATCTGCAAACTTGCTGAGAGTGCAGTCCACACCATCCTCCAGATCATTAATAAAGATATTAAACAAAACCGGCCCCAGGACCGACCCTTGGGGCACTCCGCTTGAAACCGGCTGCCAACTAGACATGGAGCCATTGATCACTACCCGTTGAGCCCGACGATCTAGCCAGCTTTCTATCCACCTTACAGTCCATTCATCCAGCCCATACTTCTTTAACTTGGCGGCAAGAATACTGTGGGAGACCGTATCAAAAGCTTTGCTAAAGTCAAGGAATAACACATCCACTGCTTTCCCCTCATGCACAGAGCCAGTTATCTCATCATAGAAGGCAATTAGGTTAGTCAGGCACGACTTCCCCTTGGTGAATCCATGCTGACTGTTCCTGATCACTTTCCTCTCCTCTAACTGTTTCATAATTGATTCCTTGAGGACCTGTTCCATGATTTTTCCAGGGACTGAGGTGAGGCTGACTGGCCTGTAGTTCCCCGGATCCTCCTTCTTCCCTTTTTTAAAGATGGGCACTACATTAGCCTTTTTCCAGTCATCCGGGACCTCCCCCGATCGCCATGAGTTTTCAAAAATAATGGCTAATGGCTCTGCAATCTCATCCGCCAACTCCTTTAGCACCCTCGGATGCAGCGCATCCGGCCCCATGGACTTGTGCACGTCCAGTTTTTCTAAATAGTCCCGAACCACTTCTTTCTCCACATAGGGCTGGTCACCTTCTCCCCATATTGTGCTGCCCAGTGCAGCAGTCTGGGAGCTGACCTTGTTCGTGAAGACAGAGGCAAAAAAAGCATTGAGTACATTAGCTTTTTCCACATCCTCGGTCACTAGGTTGCCTCCCTCATTCAGTAAGGGGCCCACACTTTCCTTGACTTTCTTCTTGTTGCTAACATACCTGAAGAAACCCTTCTTGTTACTCTTAACATCTCTTGCTAGCTGCAACTCCAAGTGTGATTTGGCCTTCCTGATTTCATTCCTGCATGACTGAGCAATAGTTTTATACTCCTCCCTGGTCATTTGTCCAATCTTCCACTTCTTGTAAGCTTCTTTTTTGCGTTTAAGATCAGCAAGGATTTCACTGTTTAGCCAAGCTGGTCGCCTGCCATATTTACTATTCTTTCTACACATCGGGATGGTTTGTTCCTGCAACTGCAATAAGGATTCTTTAAAATACAGCCAGCTCTCCTGGACCCCTTTGCCCTTCATGTTATTCTCCCAGGGGATCCTGCCCATTCGTTCCCTGAGGGAGTCAAAGTCTGCTTTTCTGAAGTCCAGGGTCCGTATTCTGCTGCTCTCCTTTCTTCCTTGTGTCAGGATCCTGAACTCGACCATCTCATGGTCACTGCCTCCCAGGTTCCCATCCACTTTTGCTTCCCCTACTAATTCTTCCCTGTTTGTGAGCAGCAGGTCAAGAAAAGCTCTGCCCCTAGTTGGTTCCTCCAGCACTTGCACCAGGAAATTGTCCCCTACACTTTCCAAAAACTTCCTGGATTGTCTGTGCACCGCTGTATTGCTCTCCCAGCAGATATCAGGGTGATTAAAGTCTCCCATGAGAACCAGGGCCTGCGATCTAGCAACTTCTGCTAGTTGCCAGAAGAAAGCCTCATCCACCTCATCCCCCTGGTCTGGTGGTCTATAGCAGACTCCAACCACGACATCACCCTTGTTGCTCACACTTCTCAACTTTATCCAGAGACTCTCAGGTTTTTCTGCAGTTTCATACCGGAGCTCTGAGCAGTCATACTCCTCTCTTACATACAACGCAACTCCCCCACCTTTTCTGCCCTGCCTGTCCTTCCTGAACAGTTTATATCCATCCATGACAGTACTCCAGTCATGTGAATTATCCCACCAAGTCTCTGTTATTCCAATCGCATCATAGTTCCCTGACTGTGCCAGGACTTCCAGTTCTCCCTGCTTGTTTCCCATGCTTCTTGCATTTGTGTATAGGCACTTAAGATAACTCATTGATCGTCCCTCTTTCTCAGCATGAGACAGGAGTCCTCCCCTCTTGCGCTCTCCTGCTTGTGCTTCCTCCCAGGATCCCATTTCCCCACTTACCTCAGGGCTTTGGTCTCCTTCCTCCGGTGAACCTAGTTTAAAGCCCTCCTCACTAGGTTAGCCAGCCTGCTGGCGAAGATGCTCTTCCCTCTCTTCGTTAGGTGGAGCCCTTCTCTGCCTAGCACTCCTCCTTCTTGGAACACCATCCCATGGTCGAAGAATCCAAAGCCTTCTCTCCGACACCACTTGCGTAGCCATTCATTGACTTCCACGATTTGACGGTCTCTTTGACCAACACAACAACTTCGATGGTGTCTACATGCATTTGATTTCTCTCTTCACTCCAAAGATTGTTCACCACATTGAACTCTTACTCCACTGACTGTCTGCACCTGATAAATACAAAGCAAATCCTACTCAGTTTGTAGTTATAAAAGGAATGTTTTTAAGAATAAAAAAGTGGGACATTTCAGGCCCCTCAAAAGTTTCCTGGGACAACACATGAAAAAGCAGGACTGTCCTAGTACAGTCAGGGGACATGGTCTCTTTACCTGTCTCACCACTTCAGCCTCATGTAAGGGCTTCTGGGGAATGGTGAACTTGAGTTGGCTGTTCAGCTCCTGTGTGCCATGAAACTGGTCACCACATCAGCTTGTGTTGATGTGAAAGGTGAATTAGATTAGGGGCAAGCTATGGGAGGGGCTGCAGATAAAAACCTCTCTTTTGTCTACAAACCAATTGACAGAGGTTAACAGCTGGTGTGCTGAGAGTACTGCCTATCATGCTGACCAGTATGGTCCACTGTTTTCTTGTGGTCCTCTCTCTGCCTGTGTCTCTCCACCAGTTGCCTCTTATCTTACTTAGACTTTAAGCTCCTTGAGGCAGGAACCATCTTTTTGTTATAAATTCACATGGCGCCTAGCACAATGGTGTCCTGGTTCATGACTGGGGCTCCTAGTGCTTCAGCTTTACAAATATTAATAAATTATAGTGCAACTTTGATGCACTAACCTCAGCATCTTGTGCAGCTAGCACAAAGGGATCACAGATGCTGCTACATGGACCAGATGCTGCGGGGGGCGGGGGGGGCGGTGTACTAGCTCTGCACCCTGAACCTGAGTTGGGGGAGGGTTTAATTTCAATTTTCCATCCTCCTTGTACTCCCCATGAATAAATCTGAAATACTCAGACTGGCAAACTGATTTTCAACCAAAGACAGTCTGGATCAACATTGTAAAATAAATGAGAAATAGCGACCATTACAGAAATATAAATACTAATCCCCTGCTCCAAGTAATGGTTAAATAATAGAAGACAATTCACCAATAAATCCTGGAGAGTAACATAACATGCCTGACTTCACTGGTCATCCACCTGCTATTGTTCATTCCCTTCCCCATATCTCATCCACATGTCAGCTCTTTAGAAAGTCAGATCTTTGGTTCAGAGGACTGTGTCTTCTTTCTTATTTATAAAAGCACCGAACACACACCTGATGCTATAAAAAAAGTAATGGCTAATCTCATCACACACATCAAGGCCTTGAATTTGGAGGTGGGAAAGATTTGAACTCTGTTTAAGTACAATACCTGACTATAACTTAGATTAGCCAACTTTAGTGAAATTGGTTTTATTATTGCTATTCATTAGGGCTAGTTGATTTTTTTAACAAAAGATTTGTGTGGAAAAATGTGTTTCCAGTGAAAGTGAAATTATTTGCAAAAAAATTCCTGTTGGCAAAGTTTTTCCTTTTTCAAAAGATATTAAAAATGGACGTTTTCCTAATTTAAAAAAAATATATATATATTGTTTTGAAATCGTGGGAAAATTCCACCTCTCCTGATTTGTTCTAGGCCTAATACAATGGGGCCCAATCTCAGTTGGTGCTTTCAGGTGCTACTGTAATACAAATAACAAAGCTATTACAATTTGTTTCATGAACCCTGCCCCCACCACATGCACACATTGACAAGCTTTGTTATTTATTATTTGTGTTACAGTAGCACCTGAAGATGCCAACTGAGATTGGGGCCCCATTGTGTTAAGCCCAGTACAAACACTTAGGCTACATCTATACTGGCGACGATACATGCCTTCACGCATGTAGTTGTGCCATGACCCCCCTATTTTCCGCATCTGAACCCTGAAGCAGATGAATGAAGGAGAGCACACAGTGAGAAAGCTAGCACACATGAGGGGGTGTGGGCAGGTACACGATTCTGATGTGGCATGGCCTTGTACCCATGCTACAGTTTTGTGTGGATGGGGGCCAAGAGCGTGTACCAAGTCCTGAGTTTCAATAGTCCTCCAGTCCCATTCTCACACTGCTTTGAACCATTTTCTGCCTGACCCTAACTCAACACATAAATGTCTCTGCCCCACCCCCCATTGTCAGTGGTAGTAACAAGCTGTGCTGACCATTTAAGAACAGTTTTCTTCTACACCCCTTGATCAGTATGGAACGCTTAACGTGGAACATGTTGTGAGAGAAACCATGTGGTCTGCGGAGTAATCATCTGGGTGTGGTTGTACTACACTGTCCAACATGAATTCGCCGGGAGCTGCAGGAACATTCACCAAGTACTAGAGAATTTCGCAAGAAATAGCAGGAGCAGAATCACATCATCCTGGACTTGTTCCATGTCTTCCATCCAGTTGGGCAGAAGGGAGAGATGACCAGTAGATGCCATCACCAAATGTATGAAGGTGGTGGGCAGTACTGGAAACCCCGCAGCAAGGCAGTTCCTAGAGTGTCTCCTGTGATGCACAGAACTCTGGGATACCACCCCTGATATGATAGTGATAATGTCGCATATCAACAAGGGGCAGTGGACGTGGGTATATGCAGGAACATAGCACATACCTGTGCCCAACACAGCATATGTGGACAATTGGTGCAGTACAGGGTTCATGCACTAGCAATATACAGGCAACTACCAGGGAACTCATGCAAGTGTAAATGTTGCCATAGAAAGAAACAGTCCCTAACCCAAAGAACTTACAACCTAAACAGAGAAGAAGGAAAAATGGAAGGAAGGGAAACAGAGCAGAGGTTATCAGTTGTTAGGGCACTAACCTAGGAGTTGGGAAACCTAGGCTGAAGTCCCTGTGCCTTCACAGACTTTCAGTGTGACCATGGGCAAGTGACTTAGCCTCTCTGTGCCTCGGTTTCTCATCTCTAAAATGGGGCTTGAAGCATTTCCATATCTCACAATGGTGTTGTGGGGTTAAATATGTTACAGATTGTGAGGTACTCAAATACCATGCTAATGGTAGCCATATAAATAGCTAAGATGGAGAGTTCGATAGGTCAGGAATTACTAGATATATTGACTTCCTATCTGCTGCCTCCGCTTTTTTGTTTATTTATGGCTGGAATATCTTTATCAGAGTCACCTGCTCATCGGAGGTTTGGTTTAAAGGAGACCACATACTCTGTAGCGTTGTTCAGCGAAGATGATGAACCATTTACTCTTATTTTGCTCAGTTTGAGAGTTCTTTAAAAATACATATAAAAATAAAAGAGACCCTTCCATTTTAAGGTTAACTTCTATTACCTTTTTATTCTTACAAAGGGATGAGAGTAACAAGTGTATCAACCATGTCCTGCAGCGTGTTCTGCACATCACCGTCCAGTTTTTCAAACAGTATTCAAATTAGTTTCAACCCTTGCAATTACATTTTCTTCTGAAGTAAGGTAATGGAATTTTTATCTTAATTTTATTTCCTCGTCTATAAATGTAATATTACTTCATGATATATCCTTCACATTAGACCTTGGGATGTGAGATCATTATAAGTCCAGCTTTACCATTGAGGAAATATACTTTGCTGCATCACACAGTTCAATTTAGATCAGGAGAGTGAAAACAGTATTTGGCAAGAAGGCAGACTCTCATACTAAAAGTTATTAATCTAAATGAAAATATTGTGGAGATACAGAGGACAGTTTTAAAATATTTTCAGGTAGACCACAGAACACAGGTTCCCATATGTTCTGCCTACCTGAGCACTTCTCCAATTTCAGCTCTGATTTGCAAAACTGGGTACCTAATGTTGGGGTTGAAAGACCAGATTTGGATTTCTAAATAAGTGGCATGATTTTCAAAAAAGTGCTAAGCACCCAGCCACTCCCATTGATTTCAGTGGGAACTGATAAGTGCTCAGCACTTTTTGAAAAGCAGGCCATTGTTTCCCCAGTCCTCCATCATGAGCCACATGGGAAGACTGTGGGAAATCTGCTTAGGCACCCATGTAGATCACAAAGCCAGACCGGGCCTTTATTTAGGTTTCTATACATTTAGGAGCTGAACTTCAGTTACCCATTTTTAAAAACCTCAGCTTTTGATGAAATGAGGCAGATAAACAGCATTATATCATTTCATATTGAGTTACATTCCATCATCTGATGTGACATCTGGGGATGTAATTTTATGACATCACTATTTCCCTGGCTCCTCACCAGAGCTGGCCCTAGACCAAATGGTGCCCCCGGCGAGGAGCATCTTCAGTGTCCCCACTTTCATTTGCTAAACTTTTGAATACTTGCCCAAGCCCCTCAAGTCTAGTACCCAGGCAGTCGCCTGGATTGCCTGCCCCTAAATCCAGCTCTGCTCCTCACCCCCAAGATTTCTCATGGAAGTTATTTTTCGATGCTATTTCTCTTCTGCAGTGAGCTGTTTTCCCTTTGTATTCCGGGATGGCTTGTACAGTCTTCTTTCTGGGGAAAAAAAAATCAGTATTTTGACCTTTTAAAAATGTATCAGCCAGAAAAAGCTTCTCTTCTCAGAATAAAATCTGAGTATCATGTGCAAAATGTCAGCTATTATCCTATTCCTTTAAAACAACAACAACAGCAGCTCTAAAAGTACTGATATCAGGATACCTCCAGTATATCTTTTGAATTTCTATTTTCACAGTGGCACAAAAGCACCACTGTAGCTAAGGTTTTGCCAGTATTTCTATGTCATGTTCTTATTTTCAACTTTTAGGCCTGACCTTATAAACCCACATTCACAAAAACAGTCCTATCACCTGATTCAGGACTAATTGCTAGAATAAAAAATTTGCAAGAGTAAAGCTAAGGGAAGGATTGGGCATTTATTTTGTGTAACACCTTTCAGACAAACTGCCTTTGGAATCAATGGACACAACACTACATAGTGCACTTCCAAATTTAAATTAAAAGACAATAGCAAAGGTAGAATAAATTAATTGTAATAGATAAAGGAGAAGTGACAGGGCAGTCTAGGATGTAAAAAGACAGGGAAACTGTTATAATTGGGCAGCTGAGGATTCCCCCAGCCAGGGGGAGTCCCCGGATGGTGTAGGATGGGCATAGCTTAGAACAGGCTATTAAAGGGTGGTGCAGCTGCACCCCCGTGCATTCTTGCAGAACCATTCAGGATGCTTGGCCACAATATAGTCCATTGTATATTACAGCATCCACAGTAGCGGAAGCTACCAGCACCCTATTTCAATTTAGAAAACAAGTCAGTGCTGCCTTCTGACCTCACAGAGCCACCACCTGAAAACATAGGTCTCAATGAGCAAGTACAGCCAGAGCACTACATGAGCAGGAAGGCACCCATCAGAGCCAGAGGCTGGATTGCAGATTCTCCAGAGAGGATGCTGAATTTAGATTCTTCTGATGATCTGGAAGCAGACAAGCTTAGCCTGAGTGAGGAGAGTGAATAGCAGCAATAGTGCACTGATGAGGAGAAGAGGTCAGGGGAAGTACTGGTTGAAGAGCCCATTCCATCTTGATATATTGGACAGTGTTGTGGGGAGGAAAGTTGGAAGTGGAGAAGAGGGGCTGTACTACCAGAATGCAGCATGACACTGTGATGAATTGGGGCGATATCTGTACTGCTTATGATTTCTGATTGATGTCATGGAGTTTTGTTATGAAAAACTGTGTATTATGAATGCCTATATGTATGTGGCTCCACCATGGCTGACAGGCCCTGTAGCATGTATACCCCAGACAGATACAAAGGAAAATACTTAAGGTTAATGATGATACTTAGACCTCATAAAGATTATGCTAAATAACCCAGCTGCATCCTTAGAAAACCAATGTAGCTGATTCCTCTGGAGGGAGAGGAGAAGGTCTGAGCAGTGGAAAGTTACCAGGATGATAACAAAAGAGGCCAGGTGACCAGGATGTGTCGAAAATAAACACACAGGAATAGGGGCCAGACAGGAAGAGGAAGGATGGGACAGGAGAGAGCATGGCCACAGAAGCCGGTTAAGGGGCTCCACGAGGGAGAGGTCACCCAGCATGTAGCAGCCTCTAGAGGCAGGGTGTCCTGCCTGCTTTTCTGAGTCCAGGGGCCCCAAAGAAACTGAAATGTACAAAAGAGCATAAAGTTGTTAGACTGTACAACGTGTATGTGTGCTGATGGCTTCACAACTACTGCATATCCCTAAGAAAGTTAAACTGCAAACCAGAAGCTTCACACTTTTGAGGTGGAGTTCTGGGAGATGGGAGTGTTTAAGCAACTGGGGTATCTTGAGTGTCAGTGCTAGTCCTTAGGCCCAGGCCCTTAGGCGTGGGAGCTCCAGATCTGAGAAGGGGTTACAGGCTGAGAGTCACTGCCCAGGAAATGTGCTGGAAAGGCCCAGAGAGGAACCAGTGGTGCAGCCGGCTGAGTTCTGGTGGCTTGCATTCCCCTCAGACAGGGCCGGCTCCAGCTTTTTTGCCGCCCTAAGCGGCGAAGCGGAAAAAAAAAAGAAGAAGATAAAGCCGATCGGTTCGGCGGGAGCTCAATCTTGCTGCTTCATTTTTCGGCAGCAATTCGGCGGCGGGTCCTTCGCTCCTTCTCTTCCTCTTTGGCGGCACTTTAGCGGCAGCTCTAAGAGGAAGAGAGGGACTAAGGGACCCGCCGCTGAATTGCTGCCGAAGACCCGGACGTGCCGCCTCTTTCCATTGGCTGCCCCAAGCACATGCTTCCTTCGCTGGTGTCTGGAGCGGGCCCTGCCCTCAGAGCAGTTGTACTGGGAGGCCAAGAGGGGGTGCTCGCTAGGATCTCTGACAGTACAAATTTCACTTCCATAAACACACACTTCATGAAGTCATAGTTGCACAAGATGAAAGGAGTAATAGATGAGCGGGTGACCAGCTCCCCTCTACTACCTGGTTCATGGCCTCAGCCAATGGGGCATATCCTGCCTGGCACCCAGTTTTACAAAGAGATGACAAATTAGGAGGAATTTCATAAAAAGAAAGAAAAAGAAAATGTATCGCTTCCACTTCAGCTTAAGATTCCACAACAGCATGTTTTTTGGGGTGAAACTGAATTTTCATTTCCTTCAATGGCAAAAATAATCAATTTCCCCCAAATTCACAGTACAATAAAATTTCAGACAGGAAAAAAAGTCACCAAAAATGGGTTCACAAATTGTTCATGTAAAGCTGTT
>NW_020664393.1:37822695-37948995 GCF_002925995.2 Terrapene triunguis
AGGGACCCGCCGCTGAATTGCTGCCGAAGACCCGGACGTGCCGCCTCTTTCCATTGGCTACCCCAAGCACATGCTTCCTTCGCTGGTGTATGGAGCGGGCCCTGCCCTCAGAGCAGTTGTATTGGGAGGCCAAGAGGGGGTGCTCGCTAGGATCTCTGACAGTACAAATTTCACTTCCATAAACACACACTTCATGAAGTCATAGTTGCACAAGATGAAAGGAGTAATAGATGAGCGGGTGACCAGCTCCCCTCTACTACCTGGTTCATGGCCTCAGCCAATGGGGCATATCCTGCCTGGCACCCAGTTTTACAAAGAGATGACAAATTAGGAGGAATTTCATAAAAAGAAAGAAAAAGAAAATGTATCGCTTCCACTTCAGCTTAAGATTCCACAACAGCATGTTTTTTGGGGTGAAACTGAATTTTCATTTCCTTCAATGGCAAAAATAATCAATTTCCCCCAAATTCACAGTACAATAAAATTTCAGACAGGAAAAAAAGTCACCAAAAATGGGTTCACAAATTGTTCATGTAAAGCTGTTTTTTTTTTTTTTTGCTACAGCTCTGGCTATTATTGATGTATAAATACATGGATATATTTGGGTATTATATATTATTATCTCTTTAAGTATAATAAAATCATCATTATTTATTTTGTGAATAAACTAAAGTGAACTGAGGGTACGTCTACACTACCCGCTGGATTGGTGGGTAGCAATCCATCTATCGGGGATCGATTTATTGCGTGTAGTGTAGACTCGATAAATCGATCCCCGATCACTCTCCCGTCCACTGCTGAACTCCAGCAGTGCGAGAGACGGAAGCAAAGTCGACGGGGGAGCCACGGCCGTCGATCCAGCGCCGCGAGGACATGAAGTAAGTAATTTTAATTCGATCTAAGATACGTCGACTTCAGCTACGCTATTCTCGTAGCTGAAGTTGCGTATCTTAGATCGATTCCCCCCCCACACCCAGTGTCGACCAGGCCTGAGACCTTGCAGTTAAACTGTCTCTGTTTTATGCAGGTCATTAAAATAGTTTACAAAAGAAATTTGTTATATTAAAAAGTACTGAAATAACATATCAAGAAACTATTTAAACACCTACATTGAACATTTGTGCTATTACTTTAGGGGAGTATAAATAAAAAGATAACATAAAAAGTCTGATACTTGAAGCATTCTCCTTAATTTCTTGCTGGCTAGAACATCTGTCTCCTTCCACAAATGGAGTTATATACTTGTTTGCACAGCACATCATTTAATTGTGAATCAGAACAAGAACACCACTTGGAAACTTTAAACATAACTTTGTCACACTCTGTCCGAATATAGCAACTTCTTTGTTGTTCTCAGCTCAGTGAACAAGTGTTTATTGGCAAGCCACCAGATCACTAGCATCTTCGTTTGTTTAGTGATTTTTATAATTTTAATTATTTACATGCACTATACTTCAACTGCCAGAGGTATTTAGACTTCTAAATGGGGCCCAGAAGGATCATTTTGATAACAGTCAGATAATTAGCTGAACAAAGGCCTTTTTTCTCTTAATTGGTTGCAGGCACAGAGTGTGATAAAGTCCCTTTACAAGCTTGTCACTCAATTAGAGACAATGATGTAATAATATTACCCAAATTAGCTGAAAAAATACTGTACAAGAGTTTTCTTTTCTTTTTGTTCTTATTACAGAGTGATAAACAGTGTATGATTAACATACTTTACCTAGGAATAAAATCAAAGGCAATGAAAAAATTACAACTGTTCCAGAAGCCACAGCTTATCTACTCAATGGACCCGGTTGGATGGAGCACATAATTTCAGTGCTTCAAATCCTGGGCTGTTTCCTTGTTTTGTTCCACATCTTTTTAAAGATGCAATCCCCCATCTTCTAAAATCCTCAATGAGATTGACTAGGTTCCTCAGAGATGACCTCTCCTGCAGCAATTCACCTTGGCAAATAGAACACTACAGCTGACAGATCCTATGGTGACACTTATGGATGTCCAAATCTTTCTTGACAGAAGGCTATAGGGGTAGTAACTGTCACCAGAGATCAGCCTGAGTCTTAGTGTTGCCACATTCAGAACATGCTGCAAGACCCATCTCTTTATGCAGGTTTTCTTCTGTAAAGGACTGGGAATAAGGTCCCAACAACATCCTCTTGGATTAAAAAAAAAGAAGACTAAAAACAAAGTAAGACCTGAACTCACACCTTCTTCCCTTGTATAGATTTTGTGTGATTTCTAGTTTTGCAATAGGATTTCTATGTTTTATAGTTGATGTAATCACAAATATAGTGATGTGCCACTGCTAATTACCTACATCATAATTGTCTCATTGTTACCTTGTGCTTGTCTAGCTGTTTATTGTATCCATTTGTTCTCTCATCTTATACTTACACAGTAAGCAATTTCTGGGTAGGGACCATATTTTTGTTATATGTTTGCACTATGGACCTGTGATCCCCAGAGGGGGATTTATGGCATTGCTGCAGTGCAAATAAATAATAATAATAATAATAAAATAATTAAGTGATGGTCACATTATATATTCTGAGTAGACAGACTAATTAGATATATCCCTTTTGAGTTAGTAGGGAAGAACAGCCAACAGCCATTGTTTCTCTTTGGGAATACTTAGAGACTCAGATGAAAAGAAACATAAGGAGATGCATACAAAAATCAACGTAGTTTTCCCTTTATTCCAGAGTTCTCAGGATGGTGGTTAAGAGTATGGGGGGAAATAATTATGGTATACTTAAAGCTGGTTGTGTGCATCACTGGTCAGCAGAGATTGGCTGAGAGAAAGTAAATAATTTAATGTAAATATGAGCCCAGATTCTTTTGTGCTAAATTCATGGTGGTTATTTTCTTTTCAAAGTCAGCTTGTTAGACTAAGGCTATAGCTACGCTACAGAGCTGATAGCGGCACAGGTGCACCAGTTCAGCTGCACCACTGTAGCACTGCTAGTGCAGCTGCTCTAAATTGATGTGCAGTTGGTCTCCTGTCAACTGAATTACTCCAGTCTCCACGAGTGGCGATAGCGATGTCGGTGGGAGAAGCTCTCCTGCCGACATAGCACAGTCCACACCGGCGCTTAGGTTGGGGTAATTTACGTCGCTCAGGGGGTGGCTTATTCACACCCCTGACCAACATAACTTACACCGACATAAGCTGTAGTGTGTACATAGCCTCAACACAAGATCTTCCAGCTTTAAGAGAGTCAAGGTACTATGGTAAAATCAGTGAGATGTTGCGGATAGATGCAAAGCCAGAGCTCTTGGGGAATTAAAGGAATTATTTAATTCTCTGTCACCATAGGACACAATGATACTTATCTGATAGGATCCATTTCATATGGACTATGAAAGGAGCATCAAATAATGTTTGGAGGTTTATACAGCTACTTGGATCATCCAGTATTCCTAACATTCTCATACAATGAAAGGAGCGTTGGTGCTATTTTTTCAGAATGTATCATCCAAATAATATTATTTTTCAGTTTTTTATGTTGTCCTTTTTTCAACACTGATTGACTGTAGTCTTTTCAAATTCAATATCAAAATCCTCCATTGGATTTATTTCCCACTTGTTCTTGTACATTAAAAATTTGGTTGATCTTGTGAAAGAATTAAAGAAAAAAAGCACTTTCAGCCGCAGACTCATGAATAATGCTCTGGGTTTGAACAACAGTAATTATTCTCCTCTTTGAAAAACTGAGTCTAATACTCGTGAGACCCTGGATCATTTTCTGTATGTTAGTGGGCACTTTAACATAGTATCAGTGAGCAGTAAGAAATCACAGCAGAGTTTAGAACAATAAGGAGGAGTTTTTAAAGTATATAAGGAACTAAAAGACTTGTAACAATGGTATTGGTCCATTAGTAGATGGAAGTAGTAGAATTGTCATTAATAATGCCAAAAAGGCAGAAGCGTTCAATAAAAATTTCTCTTCTGTATTTGGGAAATAGCAGATGATGAAGTCATATCATATGAAGATGATGAAACACTTTTCATTCCAGTAGTAACTTAGGAGGTTGGTAAACAGCAGCTACTAAAGTTAGATTTTTTAAAAATCAACAGGTCTGGATACGTGGCAACAAAGAGTGAGTTAGCTAAGGAGTTTTCTGGAAAACTAATGTAGATTGTCAATATCTCTTGGAACACTGGGGAAGTTCCAAAGAACTGAAAGAAAGCTAATATTGTGCCAACATTCAAAAAGGGTAAATGGGATGACCTGGGTAATTTTAGGTCTGTCAGCCTGACATCGATCCTTGGCAAAATAATTTGATGACTAATATGGGACTCAATAAATAAAAAAAAAAAAAGTAAGGTAAGATAATTAATGCCAATCAACATTAATCCTGTCAAACTAACTTGATTTTTTAAAAGAGATTACAAGTTTGGTTGATAAAGGTAATAGTGTTGATATAATGTAATTAGACTTCTGTAAGGCAGTTGAATTGGTACCACATGACATTTTCATTACAAAACTAGAATGAAGCAAACTTAACACAGCACAAATTAAATGGAATAAAAGCTGGGTGACAGGTCTCAAAATGTAAATGTGGAATTGTTATTGAGTGGGTCTGTTTCTAGTGGGGTCCTGTAGGGTTTGGTTCTTAACATTTGACCTAGAAGAAAACATAACATAATCAATGACAAAGTTCACGGAGGGCACAAAGATTGGGGGAGTGTTAAATAATGACGAGGACAGAGCACTGATACCCCAATATCTGGATCACTTTGTAAGCTGAGCACAAGCAAACAATATGTGTTTCAATACAAACAAACATAAAGCCATACATCTAGGAACAATGAATATGGGCCATACTTACAAGATGGGTGTATTCCATCTGAGGAAGCAGGGATTGTAAAAGAGATAATGAGGATAACGAGCTGAACAGGAGCTTCCATTGCAAAGGTATGGTCAAAAGGGCTAATAAAATCCTTGGATGAGTGAACAAGGGACTATCAAGTAGGAATAGAAAGGTTATATTAATCTGTGTGATGACTACTGCAATACTGTGTCCAGTTTTGGTACCCACAATTGGTACCCACAAAAGGGTTCAGTGACAAGCCACAAGAACAATTAAGGGAATGGAAAACATGCCTTATGGTAATAGACTCAAATTGCTTAATTTATTCAGCTTAACATATAGAAATTATGGGGTGACTTGATCACAGTTTATACATACGTATGTGGGAAACAAAAATTTGATAAGCTCTTCAATCTACTAGACAAAGCTATAAAAAGATCCAATGGCTGGAAGTTGAAGCTACAAAAATTCAGATTGGAAATAAGGTGTACATTTTTAATAGTGAGGGCAATAAACCACTGAAAGAACCTATCAAGGTTTGTGGTGGATTCTCCCATCATTGACAATTTTAAAATCAAGATTGGATATTTTTTCTAAAATATATAGTCTAGTTTATTAACTAACTGGGAAAGAGGAGGATCTGAAATCCTAGATCTGTTTAATCACTTTCCAACCACACGTTTCTTCTCACAAAAAAATGATTTTCGCATTGCCAGCCTCACTTTCAAGAGATGCACCTGTTGGGTGAGATGAAGCATTGTCTAACAGGAGCAAAACTTTCCCTTCATTGTCTGTCTCAGTTTGGTGTTTCTTCACGGATGGGATGAACGCAGAAGAGAATTGCTGTTTGAAAACATCAGAAGCTAATCATGTATTCCTTTGGTTTATGTAGGTATGAGATACAGCATTCATGCTATGTATTAAAGCAATGTGACTTTTCATATGTCCCTATGAAAAGATATGCTCCTTGCTAACTGTAGTGTGAGGATATAAACACAAAAAGCCATGGCTTAAGAAGCAACTAGAAAACTCCAGGACCAGGACATTCTGACATTTATTGAGCTCTCCATTACAACACATCCTATTCCTCTCTGGTAACTGTGGAGGATAAGGAACTCTATAACCACTCCACATCTCCCTGTCTTTATATTAAATGATTAAAACTTAAATTATGAAGCAACATATCTACACACAACAATTCAAAATAAACTTAAAACTGCTTATGCTATTGTGTCGCCTTATTAATTCCATTTAAGTAGTCGTGAGCAGTATTTTAAAGATCAAGTCTTTGAGTAGGTCTGATCAGTCTTCCAGACTGTGTTCTCTCTTCTGTTGAATTTGCGTGTGGTGAGCCCGTGAAAGTAGCTCACTTCCTGACAGAGCACCCATGGTTTCCCAGAGACTCTCTTTGTTGTGTTGGGAAATACTGAAGATGAACCTGAATCCTCCAGAGAAGTCCTTCTGGATTTACCAGTAGGTAGGATCTGGGAGTGTCTGCTGAGTTTGGAAGAGTTCCTAATGTCTGGGAGCTTTGGAGCCAAACTTTCCCTGGTTTCAATTCAGTTAATGCTTTTGTTCTGTGCCAAACACTGAAGTTCTGTCGCTGCTGAATTTTTATTTCAGCATCCTATTTTCGCAATTCCTTCAGGCTGGGTCACTTAGGTTTATGCTGTATCAGTGCGACAGGTAAACACAGTCTTAGTCTTCTTCCCTTCAGAAGTTCTGCTGTAGATCTCCATCCTGGGATTGAATATAATCTTTTTTTTTTTTGGAATTGCAGTGACTGCTGCCCCAGTATCAATTTTAAATGTAAGGTTTTGACTGTTTATATTCATGGTTGGGTACCAAAGCATTTGTTATATTGAGAATATAATCCCTAGAAGTATGGACTCATTGTCAAAGGATGATAACACTCCCTCTTGGATTGTTTCCACTGTTCCTGGTGACCTGCATACTAATGCAGAATGTCCCATTTTGTGTCAACTCCTACATTCTACATCTTTTGCTGGACATTGTTGCCAGCTGTGCATTGGTGTCTTGCCACAGCTTTTGCAATGTTCCTTCTTCTTAGGGTTCTTTGGTCTCCCACTTTCTAGCTGTGCACTGTTCTTATGCTGTAAGTTTGTTTAGAGTGCTCCTTTCACATTTGTGCCTTTTCTCTTTACTGTGTCAGTATTCTCTGATGCAGTCTCCCTTATGCTGCTAACATGTAAGTCACATTGCTGTTTCTTTATGATTTCTTGCATTCCTGTTTTTGCTATGACTTTGGCTAGTGTGAGCTCTGAATCAAACTGAAGCTGCGCTGAGAAATTTGTGTCTCTTATACCAACAACTATCTTATTAGTTCTTCTTTTAACATTCCATATTTGCAATGTTCAGCAAGACTATGAACTGCAGTGATAAAACCCTCCGCTATTTCCTATGTTCCTGGCACTGCCTATTGTATTTTCCTCTTTCATATATAATATTCTGACTGCCTATGTTATGGGCATCAAAAGCCTCTTTTGCTTTGGTGTAGTCTTTATTTTCCTTATCAATCGGGGCAGTGCACATAGGATATCATCAGCAGCATCACCAATAGGAAATATCAGAGCATTTACCTGATATTCTTGTGCTCTCTCTTTTAAACTAGAAGCCACCCAGGATCGCTCAAATCTCCAGATCCAGCAGGCCAGCTGCCTCAGTTGCCAAAATAAAATTCCTCTAACTGAGCCATTTGCTCTCTGGGCTCCATTTGTGCCCTGAGACAGAGCTGTGCCTCACTCCTGCTGCTGCTTTCTCAGGTCTGCTCCCTGGTTTTTCATTTTCCCCACTCACTCACCACTCTGGCAATGTGGGGTTTTCTTTTCATCCCCTTACTCTTTTAGAGAGAGGGATTCCCTCACTTCACTCACACCACCTAGTGTGAGACATAAACACAAAGACCCATGCCTTTAGCAGCAAATAGAGAACTCCCTGACCAGGAAGTTCCTATTTTTATTAAGTTCCCTGCTGCAACACATCTTGATCCTCTCTGGGAACTGTGGAGGATGAGGAACTCCTTAACTACTCCACACTAAATTTTTTTGAAGAGAAACAAGTGTTTTGCTTGGCAGGACTTTCCAGTTTCATCTGCGTTGAAAATATTATCAGCATTGTAGCCTTCCTTTGTATACAAATTTGTATACAATCTGCAAATTTCTTCTTGATAGAGTAAGCTGCTGGTTGACTGGCAAACAGTTTCTTGAGTGTTGAGCTGGCATATACTGTTTCAAAACTTGAATCATCCAAGTCATTATGATCTAGTCTTGAAATCAGGATCACGATTCAATTTCTTGATCGTGTCCAAAGACTTTTCACAAAGGAGCAGCCCCGAAATTGGTTTGTCAAGACTTCTCTTCTGAGAAAACCAACTAGAGACTGGGTTTTCTAGTGTGGCATTCTCCGTTTTTTTCATTGTTTCTTGCTTCTACTTTCCTGATCCATTTACGAAACAAAATTTAAGACTTTGTCTTTATTTTTCTTCAGTTGTGAAATCATGGATTACACTACACCAAACTCTTGCACTAACATAGTTGCTGTTTCACCTCTATCCAGTTTTTCAGCAATTTCTACTTTTTTTTTTAAACACCGATCACAGTTCATTTACGTTTTTGGCCATCATGAAAAAGAACACTTAAGAACACAAGGGTACACAAGCATAAGCTTGCTGAGGCATGACTCACCTCATACTAAGGCACTTTTACCAAAGTGTGGGAAGGTCAGTACACCCACATTGAGCATGCACACTCTCTGCTCAAGTCCACCCACACACATCTTTTTGACTAAGGGATAAAAATGTTTCATATAACTGTTCATTCATAAAATCAGAGTATTGCTGTATTTCAGGGAAGTCCTATGGCTGGTGTTATACAGGAGGTCAGACTAGATCAGAGGCTCCCAAACTTGGTTCGCGACTTATTCAGGGTAAGCCCCTGGTGGGCCGCGAGATGCTTTGTTTACCTGACAGTCCGCAGGTATGGCCGCTCGCATCTCCCAAACTAACCTGTGGGAAAATTCTTTCCAGACTCCACAGACCCTGAGCATGAGAGCAAGAACCAGCCAGCCAAGCACCCAAGAGACAAAACAGAATCTGTTTGGGTCAAAATAATTTTAGGGAAGGATTGTAAAGGAGGTTCTATTGGGCTAGTACTATAAACCCAGGAAGATAGGGCTCAGATATGGATAGAGATCGCTTTAATATTATTAATTACTACCAGGAACTGTCTATTACTGGGGCCTGGTCTACACTAGGCTTTTATGTCGACTTTAGCGCCGTTATATCGAATTAACCCTGCACCCGTCCACACCAGGAAGCCATTTAGTTCGACATAAAGCTCTCTTTAAATCGATTTCTGTAATCCTCCCCAACGAGAGGAGTAGCGCTAAATTCGACATGGCCATATCGAATTAGGCTAGGTGTGGATGGAAATCGACGGTAATAGCTCCGGGAGCTATCCCACAGTGCACCACTCTGTTGACGCTCTGGACAGCAGTCAGAGCTCGGATGCTCTGACCAGCCACACCCCCGGGAAAATTTGAATTCATTTTCATTTTCCTGTCTGGGCAGTTTGAATCTCAGTTCCTCTTTGGACATCGAGGGGAGCTCAGCAGCAGTGGCAACTATGCAGAGCTCTCCAGCAGAGATGGCCGTGCAATCTAATAGAAAGAGGGCCCCAGCATGGACTGATCGGGAAGTCTTGGATCTCATCGCAGTGTGGGGCGATGAGTCCGTGCTTTCAGAGCTGCGCTCCAAAAGAAGGAATGCTAAGATCTACGAGAAGATCTCCAAAGCCATGGCAGAGAGAGGCTACAGCCGGGATGCAACGCAGTGCCGCGTGAAAATCAAGGAGCTGAGACAAGGCTACCAAAAAACCAAAGAGGCTAACGGACGCTCCGGATCCCAGCCCCACACATCCCGTTTCTACGAGGCACTGCATTCCATCCTGGGAGCGGCCGCCACCACTACCCCACCCCTGACCGTGGACTCCGAGGATGGGATCATGTCCGCGGCCGGTTCCTCGTCGGACATGACAGCGGACGGGGAAGATGAAGAAGGAGATGAGGAGGACGAGGCAGTCGACAGCGCTGGCACCGCTGATTTCCCCGACAGCCAGGAGCTCTTCATCACCCTTACCGAGATCCCGTACCAACCGTCCCCATCCCTTACCCCGGACACAGAATCAGGGGAAGGATCAAGCAGTAAGTGCTGTAAACATGTAAACATTTATTTAAAACAGAACGGTAATATTTATACTATTAACAATGTACATTTATAAAAGTTCTGTAAACTAGTAAAAAAATAATCAGGTACAAAACAGGAATATTTACAAAGGTAACAAATGGGTTTTCATGATTTCTCTGTCTTAGGCTCTTCTCAATTTAGTCCCAAGTGTTTTAAAAAATTTTCACAATGTCCGTTACTACATGATTCCCAGGCCCAAGACGCTCCACTCCAAAGTCCCAGTGCACCTACGCGAAAATCCGGTCAATGTGGCCGGGGATCGACGAGAAATCCTCGTAGGAGAACTCCTCGTAGGTCTCGTGGAGGTAGAGCTCAAGCCTGTTGATCAGGTTCCGGGGTAGGGCGATCTTAGTGGGCCCTCCGTGGTAGCAGACATGTCCCCTCCACGCCACAATCAAGTACTCCGGGATCATCGCACGACATAGCATGGCGGCATACGGCCCCGGTTTCTGCATGCTTTCCCGCAGCATGCGTTCTCTCTGGGTGTCCGGGATCCTCAGGAGGGTGATGTCGCTCATGACGCCCTGCTTTGAATTAGGGAGGGGAATGTTAGTATTGGGACTGCTTGACAGCCACGCGGTGGAGGGAGAGGGGCAGCATACAGGGATCTTTCCCTGGGACAGCCGCGAGGGGGTGGGACAGGGGCAGAGTTCATGCTGTCCTGATTGCTGGCAGCAGAGACTGGCATTGCTTTCAATGTGAAAGGAGGCCAGTGCTACTGCTGGAGTTTTAAGCAGCCACAAGTCTGCGGCTTACCATTATTGCCCGCTCCAGAAGTTCAGGTCTCCAGCCACAGTTCTCTGAACACTCCAAGACCTCCGCAAGTCCACAGGCACTGAAGGCGACGGCCGAAAATTCGACCTTGTCCTGAGTGCGCATGTGAGAGGTTCAGTGCATGGTCTTGTTCACAGAGAAAGACTAGGTTCTTTGTATACAATTTCATTTATCTGTCTCAGGAATTCACTCCCTTTTTACAATTCACACAGACACATCTGCGACTGTCTCCCAACCCAGCCTGTCAGCACACTCCCAGAGGCTAGCGCAGATTAGGCGGAGGAAGAAGAAGACGCGTGAAGACATGTTCTCAGAACTAATGGACTGCTCCCGAGCCCAGGCAGCCCAGCAGACACAGTGGAGGGAGAACTTGTCACAAATGCACCGAGCAGTCATGGAACGGGAGGAGAGGTGGCGTCAGGAGGACCAACAGGCTACTGAAAAGCTGCTTGGACTAATGAGGGAGCAAACGGACACGCTCCGGCGCCTTGTGGATGTTCTGCAAGACCGGAGGCAGGAGGACAGAGCCCCGCTGCAGTCTATCTGTAACCGCCCTCACCCGCCACCAAGTCCCACACCCCCCTCACCCAAAGTCCAAAGAAGGAGGGGCGGCAAGGGCCGTTAAAACTTTCAGTCAACCCCTGCAGACTGCTCTAGCACTAGAAGGCTGACATTCCCCAAAATTTCATAAGCCCTTTCCTACCCACCTCACACAAGCCCCCGTCCAAGTTTCACACCCCACGTTTCATGTCTGGTTCGCAATAAAATGTTTGTTTCTCTCCATTACTGTTTCAGTCAGGTTCTTTTGAGGGAGAGTCTGTCTGGAGGGGGGGAAGGGGCTTGGTAATTGGACAGGACAGTGACCTTTAGCAGGGTACAGAGGCGGTGTCAGGTCCAGCATCAGGACACATACACAGTGCAGTCACTGGTTACCCTGGTCAGTCTGGGAGGTGTTTTTCATGTTCTGGGGGGGGGGGGGGTTGCTCTGTGACTTTGTGGCGGGGGGGGGCAGTTACAGATCTTATGCAGCGGTCCTTATCCTGGCTCACAGATCCACGCAGCAGGGGATATGTAACCCTACCCCCCCCTGCCAGAAAGTCACATAGCCGACACATACACACAGTCCCCCCCAGGAGTGCTGGCAGGCTCCATTGAAATAACCAGTCCACCAGTGCGGAGCCTGTCATTCCGGGAGTTTAGAGGCATCATTTGCATCCGAACACTGAACCCGCCCCCCGCCACAGTCTGCGTCCCCGGTTTAAAATATTCCCGCGAAAACAGCAATACAGACAACGGTGTTCATTAACAAAATCGAAATGATTTTATTTTTTGGGAAGGGGAAGGGGGTGAAGGGGGTATGTAACTGGAGAGGATAGTCAAAATGAACTGGGTAAAGAAACGGGGGCAGATTCAGCTTTTCTGTCCACAAACTGAAAAGTCACTGGTTGCCCTGCTCACTCAGGAACCTAGCTTTCAAAGCCTCCCGGATGCACAGGGCGTCCCGCTGGGATCTTCTAATGGCCCGGCTGTCTGGCTGGACGTAATCAGCAGCCAGGCTATTTGCCTCTAGCTCCCACCCCGCCATAAAGGTCTCCCCCTTGCTCTCACACAGATTGTGGAGCACACAGCAAGCTGCAATAACGATGGGGATATTGGTTTCACTGAGATCACAGCGAGTGAGTAAGCTTCTCCATCTCCCTTTGAGACGGCCAAAAGCACACTCCACCACCATTCTGCACTTGCTGAGACGGTAGTTGAACAGTTCTTTTTCTGTGTCCAGGGCGCCAGTATAGGGCTTCATGAGCCAGGGCATTAGCGGGTAGGCTGGGTCCCCGAGGATGACTGTAGGCATCTCCACATCCCCAAGAGTTATTTTGTGGTCTGGGAAGTAAATACCTTCCTGCAGCCGTCTAAACAGACCAGAGTTCCTGAACACGCGAGCGTCATGAACCTTGCCCGGCCATCCGACGTAGATGTTTGTAAACCGTCCCCGATAGTCCACCAGTGCTTGCAGCACCATTGAAAAGTAGCCCTTTCTATTGATGTACTGGCTGGCCTGGTGGTCCGGTCCCAGGATAGGGATGTGAGTCCCATCGATAGCCCCACCGCAGTTTGGGAATCCCATCGCGGCAAAGCCATCTATGATGACCTGCGCGTTTCCCAGGGTCACTACCTTTGGGAGCAGTACCTTCACGATCGCGTTGGCTACTTGCATGACAACAACCCCCACGGTAGATTTGCCCACACCAAAGTGGTTCGCGACTGACCGGTAGCTGTCCGGCGTTGCAAGCTTCCAGAGGGCTATGGCCACTCGCTTCTCAACTGTGAGGGCTGCTCTCATCCTGGTATTCTGGCGCTTCAGGGCAGGGGACAGCAATTCACAAAGTTCGAGGAAAGTCCCCTTCCGCATGCGAAAGTTTCGCAGCCACTGGGATTCATCCCAGACCTGAAGCACTATACGGTCCCACCAGTCCGTGCTTGTTTCCCGGGCCCAGAATCGCCGTTCCACGATATCCACATGCCCCATTGCCACCGTGATGTCCTGGGCGCTGGGGCTCGTGGTTTCTGACAGCTCTGTGCTACTCTCCGACTTCAGGCCATCACGGCGGTGTCGTAGCCTCCTCGCCTGATTACTCTTCATCTGCCTCAGGGAAAAGTGTATGATAAGCTGCGAGGTGTTGAGAACGGCCACAAGTGCAGCGATGGTCGCAGCGTGATCCATGATCGCAGTGCTGTGGCGTCCGCGCTGTCACTGACCAGAAAAGTGCGCGAACTGATTTCCCGCCGGCGCTTTCATGGAGGGAGGGAGGGCGTTAGTGACGGACGGATGACGACAAATTTTTTTTACCCAGAAGGCATTGGCGGCTCGACCCAGAATTCCGATGGGCAGCGGGGACTGCGGGAACTGTGGGATAGCTGCCCACAGTGCACCGCTTCCAATATCGACGCTCGCCCGTTAGTGTGGACTCACAAAGTCGAATTACTGTCCTTAGTGTGTCCTTAGTGTGGACACACACGTTCGACTTTGCAATATCGATTCCACATATTCGATTTAAGTAAAATCGAATTAACCTCGTAGTGTAGACATACCCTGGGAGACTTTAACTTCCCAGATATTGATTGGAGAATAAATGCTACTAATAGTGATAGGGTCCAGTTATTCCTGGATGTAATAAATGACAGTTTTCTTTTTCAAATAGTCATTGAACCAACAAGAGGCAGTGCAATTTTAGACTCGGTTTTGGTAAGTAGTGAGGACATCATAGAACAGGGATCAGCAACCTTTGGCACACAGCCCAACAGGGAAATCCGCTGGTGGGCTGGGACAGTTTGTTTACCTGCAGCGTCTGCAGGTTCGGCCGATCGCAGCTCCCACTGGCCACGGTTTGCCGTTCCAGGCCAATGGGGGCTGCGGGAAGCGGCATGGGCCGAGGGATGTGCTGGCTGTGGTGAACTGCGGCCAGTGGGAGCTGCGATCAGCCAAACCTGCTGACGCTGCAGGTAAACAAACTGTCCTGGCCCGGCAGTGGATTTCCCTGATGGGCCACGTGCCAAAGGTTGCCGAACCCTGTCCTAGAAGATCTACTCATAGGAAATAACCTTGGTGAGTGCACATGAGTTGATTCAGTTTAAATTAAAGGGAAGGATAATCAAAATCAGGTTGTCATCTACGGTTTTTAAATTCAAGGGAAGACTCTGGGAAATTAAGGGATTTAGTTATAAGAAGTCAACTGGAGAGCTCAAGGATTTAAATATAGAGGAGTTTTGGAAATTCTTTAAATCAAGTGTACAAAAGCTATGTTTAATTTTCATCCCAAGCAAGAGAAAACAACTTGCAGGAAAATGCTCCAGACCCAGCATGATGAACAACTACCTCTAAATGTTATTAGCAGTAAGCAGAGAGCCTACAGGGAATGGAAAAAAAGACTGATCAGGAAAGAAAGCTACATCTTCGAGGGTAGAAAGTGTAGGAATAAAGTGAGATTTGCTAAAAGTTAAAGTTGAATTAGGTCTCGCTGAGGAAATTAGAACAAACAACAAGAGTTTTTTAGTTATAGAAATAAAAGATAATAAAGAAGGATGAGGCTGGGCTGCTGCGCAGTGTGAACAGGGAGATTAAAGGCCCCCAAACTAACTGAAAACCAGGAACATGGGCATGGAGGAAGTATGGCTGATTGAAAGGAGTGTGTAGAAATGGAAATTACAACATCTGAGATGGAAGAAAAACATAAAGAGCTTAATGTGCTTAAATTGGGGGGACCAGATAATTTCCACCCCAGAATACTGAAAGATTTGGCACATGAGATTGCAAGCCCAGTAGCAAGGATTTTTAATAAATCTGTCTAGTAAAGGGTTGTACTATATTACTAGAGAATAGCTAATGTCTTATTTATATTTAAGAAAGGGAAAAAATGTGATCTGGGCAATTACGGACCCATCAGTTTGACCTCAATGGTAAGCAAGATTTTAGAAAAAACTGTTAAGGAAAGAATAATTAAATTCATGGAGGTAAACAAAAAAGGGGATGGAATGCAACATGGGTTTACCAAACGTATATCATACCAGACTAGCCTGATTTTCTTCTTTGGAAACAATCAATTTTTTAGATAAGGGAAATGAAGTAGATCTACTTGGACATCAATAAAGCATTTGACATGGTACCACGTGGGAAATTACTAGTTAAAATAGAGTAGAAAGGGGGTTAGTACAAGAATTGAAAGGTGGGTAAGGAACTGGCTAAAGGGGAAAAAAGCAACAGGTTGTGCTAAGAGATGACCTTGACACAAAGTAGGACTGTGATGATGACATTTGCTGATGAGATAAAGTTGGGAAGAATCATCAGTACAGAGGAGGATTGGAATATTAGTCTCTCTAGGGTATCTAGTTTGATCTCCTGTACCAGTAGTTCCAATTCCTCTGTTTTATTGCCCAGACTTGTTACATTTGTGTACAAGTATCTCAGTTATTTCCCTTGGACCTCACCTAGTTTTGTAGCTGGATTAGGGATAGTCCTTTCACTACTATAACACCTACCTGACTGCTACTCCAGTCAATATTTGTACTTTCTCTTTGCTGTTCATAGTCTTACCTTCCCTCCCTTCCCTTATCCCTTACTATAGATTCATTTAGCTCATTTTCCTCCTCCTGTATTGAAGCTAGGCATGGAGATTACATGAGTATCTCCTAACCTTCTCCTCTCATTTCCTTGTTTAAAGTCTTTTTTATAAATCATGCCAGCCCTGATCCCAGAAGGTTAATACCACAAGTACTCAAGTGAAGTACATCAGTTGAGAAGAGTTTTTTCTGTGAATGCCCCTCAGTGGTCAATCATCCAGAAACATTGCTCAAAGCACCTGTCCTCAAGCCATCTGTTGATCTTCATTATCTTATCAGTCCATCTTCCTTCTCTAGGGGCCAGAAATATTCCACTGAAGATCACCTGACCTTTCATTTCTTTAGGCATCTTATGCAACTGAGCATAGTCATCTTTGATCCATTCCAGTGGGAATTTAGTAGTGTCATTCATCCTGACATGTAGCACAATCAGATTTTTCCCTCCGCTCCCATCAAGATCTTTTTCAGCCTCACATCCACATCTTGGATTCTTGATCCTGACAGAGAACACTCTTCTATTTTCTGGATCTGGTCTGGTGACAGACCTAACATTTCTTCTTAGTATGAAGTCCCCAATCACTCAGACCTTGTCTCTTCCTGTGTTGCTCTGAAGCTTCTGTCCTGTCTTGCAATCCATTGTACATCAGCCTTATTTTTCCTTGGGCTCCAATCTCTGGCTATCTCCATAATCTCTTTGCCACCCCATATTCTGCCTGTTTCTCTTCCTCATCCCCCAATGCAGCAAATCTGATACTAAATTCTATTTCACCTCCACTAGCTCGTCTCTTTCTCTGTCTTGTCCTCATGGTCATGTTCTTCCATGGTTCACCCTCCCTCTTCACCAGTCCGCCTTTTAGGTCCTCTTGTTCTGCAGGTGTCCACAAATCTTGAGTTGGCTGTACCACCTCCTCCCTTCTCTCCTGCATTATATCTTCAAATCCTCATTTGAATTCCCTCATCATCACTTGCTGCATCTCTTATCCTTGGATCTTCTCTGGCATGAACTCTATCAGGCAACATTTAATGCATAAGTAGCTTCCCTCAGATACCCGCTCAAGAATTATGTACATCCCACAGCTTCTGCATCCAACAATTTTCTTTGTCTCCTCTTCTCCTTGGGTCACTTCTAGTATTGCCTCACTAGCCATTGCCATTGTCTTCTCTTCCTAGTCCCTCTCCTAGAGAGAAGGAAAGGACAAAAATTCCCTCTCCCCCAACTCCCACAGAAACTGCACTGCTGTAATAATCTCTTCTAGCTGTTGGCAACTAGAGTGAGTCTGAATTAGAACCTCACTGCATGGATCAGGCCCAGTGTGTGTATAAGCAGGAATGTAGTGCCACACAGCTACTGGTCTTTCAGGAAGCATGAATGAGTAACTTATTCACTGATAGGGGATGAGGGTAAGCAGTGCAGAAGGAAAACAATTAGAGCTGGTTGAAAAGACCCATTTTTTGTTAGGAAATTCCAATTTCTTTCTCTGTCCCCCCTTGCCTCCTCCCCAAATCCCATAAACATTTTTTTCTGTGAATAAACAACCTGAAAAATGTTGGTTTTCAGAAATCATTTTGGGAATTATTTTGGTTAAAATTTCAATTTGTATCAATTAATATTTTTTTTTACTAAAACCCCAATTTTTTTAACCACAAATGTTTCCATTGTTCATTTTTGTGTTTTCATCAAAAGGACAAACAAAGAAAAAACAGGCCAAACTGAAATTTTTTCACAATTTTTCATTTTGATTGAAAAGCCATTTTTCATTTAAAAATGTGTGGATGAAAAAATGTCACCCAGCTCTATAAAGAATTTAACAGGAGGATGTAAGATAAAGCAGTCACCCTCTACCTTAACTTGCACCAAAATTTATGCACATTATACCTATTTTATGACCCACTTAAATGCAACTGTGCCAAGCCACTATTCAGGATGCTGCTGAATTTAGATTTTGGTTTTTAATGCTGAAAATTGTATCATAGAGAGAATTCTGCCTAAATCAGTAGGGAAAAATATAGGCTTTTTTTATGTGCAGCTTTTACCAAGTGTGATGGGTTGCAGAAGAACAGTTTAAGGGCCCTGTGACTTTACCTACAATGGGTAGAATATTTCCTATGTGCTTGTGTTTGCCTGCGAACCCTCCCTCCCCAATTAGAGGCAATAGTCCTAGAGGAAAGGGAACAAGGAATTTACTATTTAGCAATCTTGATGGACAGCTTCTCCAGCACATTCATGGCACTGTGGGATTTTTCATGTTTCCTGTCAACAAACACTGGTCTGTGGGCAACAAATCTTACTGCTTCTTGCTGAGGTTCAAAGGAGAAGTCATCCAAGTCAGTAGTTATACACATATAGGCAGCGATCTGCATTGTTATTACAGTATCTGTTTTGCTCCAAATGTTCTCAAGGTATTGTTAGAGAGGTCTATCCATGTGTTGGGCTATCTTCATGATAAATAGCGTATTGCATGCTAGCTGACAAAATATTTCTATCATTGCCCCTAGGTCATTAGCTATTTCCAATGGAGAAGATCTGCAAATCCACTACAAGCAATGTATCTTATTTAGCATGTGGAGGGCAGGAAGTGTGTTTGAAAAATATTATTAATATTTGTATTGCAGTAGCACCTAAAGGCCCCAATCAGGAACTCTACACATATATAATGAGAAGAAAGACCCTGCCTGAAAGAGTTTACAGTTTAAGTTAATGAAATCTACAGACTGTTTCTTCCATAGTCAGGTGTAAACCTGATGAGCAATTTGGTTATATACTAGACATGGGCTTCAACCTAAAACCCCAAACATGAGGGAGGATCCAAACTCAGATCCAAATTTCACAGCTGGTCTCCTATTTCTATAACTGACTAAAGTAGACCTGACCACCCCTGCACAATGTTGTGAAGGAGGAGCTGAGGGGTATTTAAAATCGAATTTGTATTCAGATCAAAATTCCTTAGCTTAAAATCATCTACTACATTCCTTCGGTAATCATAGCTTCAGGTAAATGGATTCCAGTAGCACAGGGTGCTCTCTCCCTTGGAAGATTTCCTCTGCATTTGAGTAATTGCTGCATTTTGTTGGTCATTCATACATAGATATATATATTAGGGCTGTCGATTAATCACAGTTAACTCACGCAATTAACTCAAAAAATTAATTGCGATTTAAAAAATGTATCGTTATTAATCACAGTTTTAATTGCACTATTAAACAATAGAATACCAATTGAATTTTTTGAATATTTTTGGATGTTCTTCCACATTTTCAAATATATTGATTTCAATTACAACACAGTATACAAAGTAGACAATGCTCACTTTATATTGTTATTTTTTATTACAAATATTTGCACTGTAAAAATGGCAAATAAAAGAAATAGTATTTTTCAATTCACCTCATACAAGTACTGTACTGCAATCTCTTTATTGTGAAAGTGCAGCTTACAAATGTAATTTTTTTGTTACATAACTGCACTCAAAAACAAAACAATGTAAAACTTTAGCACCTACTAGTCCACTCAGTCCTACTTCTTGTTCAGCCAATCGTTAAGTCAAAAAAGTTTGTTTACATTCATGGGAGATAATGCTGCCCGCTTCTTGTTTACAATATCACCTGAAAGTGAGAACAGATATTCGCATGGCACTGTGGTAGCTGGTGTTACAAGATATTTATGTGTCAGATGCATTAAAGATTTATATGTCCCTTCACGCTTCGGCCACCATTCCAGAGGACATGCTTCCATGCTGCTGATGCTCGTTAAAAAATAACGCATTAATTAAATTTGTGACTAAACTCCTTGGGGAAAAATTGTATGTCTCCTACTCTGTTTTACCCGCATTTTGCCATATATTTAATGTTATAGCAGTCTCAGATGATGACCCACACATGTTGGTTTTAAGAATACTTTCACTACAGATTTCACAAAATGCAAAGAAGGTACCAGTGTGAGATTTCTGAAGATACATCACTCAACCCAAGGTTTAAGAATCTGAAGTGCCTTTCAAAATCTAAGAGAGACGAGGTGTAGAGCATGATTTCAGAAGTCTTAAAAGAGCTCCGATGCAGAAAATACAGAACCAGAACCACCAAAAAAGAAAATCAGCCTTCTGCTAGTGGCATCTGACTGACTCAGATGATGAAAATGAACATGCATCGGTCCGCACTGCTTTGGATCATTATCGAGCAGAAACCATTATCAGAATGGGCGCGTGTCCTCTCAAATGGTAGATGAAACATGAAGGGGCATATGAATCTTTAGTGCATCTGACACATAAATATCTTGCGATGCCGGTTATAACTGTGCCACACAAATGCCTGATCTCACTTTCAGGTGATACTGTAAACAAGAAGTGGGCAGCATTATCTCCTGCAAATGTAAACAAACTTGTTTGTCTGAGGCCTGGTCTAACTCTGAGAGGGGATCGATCTAAGTTACGCAACTTCAGCTACGTGAATAACGTAGCTGAAGTCGACGTACTTACATCTACTTACCGTGGTGTCTTCACTGCGGTAAGTCGACTGCTAATGTTCCCTGTTGACTCCGCCTGCACATCTTGTTCCAGTGGAGTACTGGAGTTGACGGGAGAGTGCTCGGCGGTCGATTTATCGCGTCTTCACTAGACGCGATAAATCGACCCCTGCTGGATCAATTGCTCCAGAGGTAAGTGTAGACATGCCCTGAGTGATTGGCTGAACAAAGAAGTAGGACTGAGTGGACTTGTAGGCTCCAAAGTTTTACATTGTTTTGTTTTTGAATGCAGTTTTTTCTATACATAATTCTACATTTGTAAGTTCAACTTTCATGATAAAGAGATTGTACTGCTGTACTTGTATTAGGTGAATTGAAAAAAACACTATTATTTTGTTTTTTATAGTGCAAATATTTGTAATCAAAAATAAATATAAAGCGAGCACTATACACTTTGTATTCTGTGTTGTAATTGAAATAAATATATTTGAAAATATAGAAAACATCCCAAACTATTTACATAAATGGTAATCTATTATTGTTTAACAGTGCGATTAATTGTGTGATTAATTGCGATTAATTTTTTTAATTGCTTGGCACTCCTAATATATATATATTAATTTTACTTAGAGGATGGACGTCCAGCTTCTGTTCCCTGTTGCTCAGAGTTGGGATAAAGGCTAAATAGGCTGCGGATCCCATCCAACCAAAGGCCTACTCCTGAAAAACAGACCAAGGCGCTCCTGGCTTTCTGCCCTGCTAATGTTACCTTTTTGTTCCCAGCCCCCTGTGATGAACTCCAGCTCTCTGTGGAGGTGGACTCCTCCTTAGATTCAAACTGTGGGTTAACAGGCCTCTTTCCAGCTAAGGGACTGGATTTGCAGGTCCATAAATCCTGCCTTAATCCACAACTATTTACTCCACTCGAGGTGTAATTTATTCTGTTTCTTTTTTCATCTTTCAGACATTGGCTTTACAAACAATTTCCTTTCACCCTTTACTTTTCATCTTAGTGCCCAGGTAGTACAAAGATGAGCATTATAGATCAATATTCAATTTCTCTTCCTTACTGCAATACATACTGAAAGACAGTGGGGGGGAGGGGGAGGAGGGGCAGGGGGGATCTGTTCAGTTTAGAAAAAGCTCACCTAATCTTCTGCATGTTTGTTTCTGAAAAGCTGTCCTACTAATTTTAGCCAAATGACATGGAAAAAAACCACTACTGCTGTAAAAATGGTGTACAGCAAAATTCAGTATTTTTCCCCAGGATTATTAGTCATCCTTGAACACTTAATTACCGATCTTTGGACAATAAGAGTAATCTATGGTCTCAGCTCAACAGCTCTCAATATTTTAACATGAAGGAGCAATGCACGGTTCTGTTCACACATAAGTGCTATATCTGTAAATTGTTTAAGTATGAACTGCTAGTAGCATTATGGTAACAAAATACAAAATCCTATTTGAATATTGCAGCAATTTAGATTAGAATTCTTCTGATAATATTTCACACTTCCCACAGCCATCTATATGCTAATGTTTCCAACAAATTATCAGATGTTACTTTTACACAACCTTTTTTCTGTAAATGACCTGTCATATTCATAATGGCCTCTGTGTTTGGTGACAGTTTTTTATTTTATCTAGCAAAAATTGCAGGTCCATAAAGAAACTAATTATATAGTTTCACAGTTGATAGTACGGTTTCTAGTTTTATAACTAGCAATAAGTAAACTGTTTCAGTAGAAATACTATCCCTAAACTCGGGGGACTTTTAAGCTTCTGGACCATTTTTAGAGACAAGCTTTCACACTTTTGAGTTTAAGGCAACAGTTGCTTGTTTATCTTCTCTAGGCCATCTCTAGGATAAATTTTGATCTTGCATTACAGAATTTCATCCAAGTCAAATTTCTATTTCACACTACATTTGCTCGTTAAGCATACACTGCCGCAACAATAAAAAATCAGGTCACAGGTCCCCAAACGCAACTAAGTATTACACTTTGAAAAATTCACAAGAACTCTCCTACCATGCAAAGTGGTAATTGGAGGGAAATGGAAAAAAAATACAAACAACCCCAGGGTGATCAGAAAACAAGGTTCTGTGGCAGCTTTGATCATCAGCCCAAATCCTTGATCAAGGATTGAGTGGCCATGGGCTAATATTGTTTGCACAGCCGTGGATCCCCTGGCATCCTCCTAGACAGCTTGCCTCCCATAGGCCCCATCCTGACTTTTGTGGTCTTTTAGGAGATGTGGTGGCCTGCCCTCTCTGTTGTGCCCTTCTGGGGTACTGGGATATCAGACCATCTTTATTTAGGTGCCTAAATATGAATTTAGGAGCTTAACTTTAAGATCCCACATTTAAAAATATTTATATATATGTACATATCACCACATGACATACATGATCCCTTCAAATTAAAAACTCAGATTGTATATCGCTTAGGGCAGAGACTGTCATCACATGTGTATCCAGCATCTAACACAACAGGGCCTGATCCCTAACTAGGGCCTCTAGGCATTACTACAATACAAATGCACAAACAGTGTAAAGCTGGTCTATCCGATCAATGTAGATACTCACCTTGTAAACACAATCAGGGGATCATTCTGTTCCCAGGCTGAGGAACACATTTTAACTAGGTTAGCTATTCCAAAGCACATTTTCATGAGAACTTGGTAGCATTTTCCAGTCTGTGAACTCATCCCCTATTCTGGATTCTGTTCTGAGTAGAATTCTGACTTTCAGACATATACAGAAAGATTGGCATTACCTCCTTGGATGGTGAAACATAGCCCACAGGTTGGCAAGTCATTTCCTTTGTTGCTACCAGCTGGTTCTGTGCTAGGAGAAACTGGAACTGCCATATACTTAAAGCATAGAAACAATTCATTGTCCATTCTCATTTTTTAGTCCTGGTGAATTTTTGTCCTGAGATCGCAATTCACTGTCGATATGTACATTGCATATTCAAAAGCCATTCTGAACCAAGAACAGTAATAGACCTGATCTCTTTGCAGTGGTTTTAAATTTTCATTCCTTTCCTGGAATGATTACACACTCAACCTATCAATGCTATTGTGTTCATGGAGTTCATCATGAAGTTTTCATGCTGGATATTTTGTTTCTATTGTATTCAGCAGATCAGATTTGAGAAAAGTAGACCTGTTTTTTAATTGTTGCTTTCGACACCAGGTGAATGTTCAGCTACTTGTAATATAGTTCCCCTGATGAATGTTCAGGAATATTTAGCTAACTGTAATATAGTTCATAACCCTTAACAATATATTTGAGGACAACTGGTTTACTGAATACATGGTTGGTTGCAAATTGTTTGCCTACCTCTAATCTACAGTTGCTATGGTAGGTATATACTTTCCCTCACATCGATAAAATAGAATTTTAGCTGACTTTCTGTTTTGCTTTTCTCTCTGCAGTTTTTTTCCCCATAGACACTGAATTTATCAAACTCCATCATTAAAATGTATTCCCTATTGCATCACTCTCATAGGAAAAGCCAGAAAGTTCTCCACAGAATTCCCAGAATACAGGCTGGAATGCTGGAGACAGATGCACTGTGCCTCAGCTCATTCAGAGATTGATTCCTTTTCTACGTCTCCTTGAAAGAAACCTGTAACACCCAGCAATTATTTCCAAGATGATATCCGCCTTGACCCATTTATATTTTCTCCATAAACGCTAAACACTAGATCAAATCATCAAAAACCTTTTGCAGAGAAGTGGTTGATTGGATACATTTACTTTTTTACTATGCTACGGAGCTGGTTTCTGCAAATGGACCATGTAGGATCTAATTCTTTAGAAACATGACCTGAATATTGCAAAGTTCACCTGCTCCCAATTAGCAGTAAGCAAATAGGGAGAAAGGGTGGTTTGGTGAGTAGGGCACTAGCCTGGTACTTGGGAGCACTGAATTCAAATCTGTGCTGCACCAAAGACTTGGTGTGACCTTAGGGAAGTCACTCTCTTTGTGTCTTAATTCCCAATGTGTACAAGTAGTACAATAGCACTTTCCTTCCTCACACAGACATTGTGAGGCTAAAAAATACACTAAAGATTGTGAGATGCTCAGATATGGTAATGGGGGGGGATGAGCAGGGGTGGCACAGAAGTACCAAAGAGAGCTATCTACTGAAGATAGGATTTTCAAAAGCTCTCAGCATTGGACTAACTCTATTCCCATTAAAATGAACAGGAATATTACCACTCAGTTTAATGGGAACAGAGTTAGGCCAATGCTTAGGGCTTTTGAGAATCCCACCCTTAGAGTGTTTCATCTTAAAATAGTTGTATGCAGTACAATCTGTACGGTAACCCATCTCTTGTTCACCTGACCCATGTATAGTTAGTAGTGGAAAGTGAATCAGCAGGACAGGAAAAACAGCAGACATCTCAAGGTTTTTCTTCAGTTGAATATCAGTGAAGAAAACAAAAGAGCTGACTAATGGTACAAAGGCGACCACATCTATGTAGACTGTTTTGGAAATAAATACTTAACGCCACATATTAAAATGCAGTCACACTTGATGCCAGCCTTTGACTAGACGAAGAAAGGAATCAGGATATTTAAATGAAGAAAGAAAAAGAAACCTCATGATGGGAAGATAAGATAAAGGAAGACTGAACACGAAGTGAAAGAACTGAAAGATAAAAGATATGATAGCACTAGAAAACCAGAGGGAAAAAAATTACAGAGCATGATGCAACAAGAGATTAAAAAGGCTGAAGTGGAACGTACATGAAACTTATTAGAAAGCCTTTGGGTATTTTCTATGCATAAAAGAAATATGGAAGGCAAATTCTAATTTTTTACTTCACCTCCATTTCCAAAGATGCTGGCAATCCATTCTCCTGTTTCAGAATCATTAACTCTCTCTCCCCCGGCTCAGCTTTTCTCCAGTTATTGTTGTGAGTAAGGTTCATTTCTCTTTCCATTAAGATTGCCTCAATTCATAGTAACATCAAATGTTGCCTTCACTCCCTGGCTTGGGTTCATCCTCTTTTCTATCCTTTGCTTTCTCTGGATCTTCCTGATCTTATTCAGTGCCTTAAAATATGTACCTCTTATTCTTACTGATTTCCCCTCTCTTGTTGATTGGTCTCATCTTTCACCCATGACTCCATTAGAATTCCACCTGGATTTCAACAATTTCCACCCCACCATTAACCTCAGCCTGGACCAGTCCACACAAGATATCCACTTCCTGGACACTACAGTACAAATAAGCGATGGTCACATAAACACCACCCTATACCGGAAACCTACTGGCCTCTATACTTACCTACTTGCCTCCAGCTTTCATCCAGACCACATCACTCGATCCATTGTCTACAGCCAAGCCTTAAGATACAACCGCATTTGCTCCAATCCCTCAGACAGAGATAAACACCTACAAGGTCTTGAGAAGTGAAGAAACAGATTGACAGAGCCAGAGGGGCACTCAGAAGTCACCTACTACAGGACAGGTCCAACATAGAAAGTAACAGAACACCGCTAGCCATCACCTACAGACCCCAACTAAAACCTGTCCAGCGCATCATCAAGGATCTACAACCTATCCTGAAGGATGATCCCTCATTCTCACAGACCTTGGGAGACAGGCCAGTCCTCGCTTACAGACAGCCCCCCAATCTGAAGCAAATACTCACCAGCAACTACACACTACACAACAGGAACACTAACCCAGGAACCAACCCCTGCAACAAACCCCATTGTCCACTCTGTCCGCATATCTATTCAAGGGACACCATCATAGGACCCAACCACATCAGCCACACCATCAAGGGCTCGTTCACCTGCGCATCTACCAATGTATTATATGCCATCACATGCCAGCAATGCCCCTCTGCCATGTACATTGGCCAAATCGGACAGTCTCTACGCAAAAGAATAAATGGACACAAATCAGACATCAAGAATTGTAATATTCAAAAACCAGTAGGAGAGCACTTCAGTCTCCCTGGACACTCAATAACAAACTTAAAAGTAGCCATTCTTCAACAAAAAAACTTCAAAAACGGACTTCAACGAGAAACTGCAGAACTGGAATTAATTTGCAAACTTGACACTATCAAATTGGGCCTGAATACAGACTGGGAGTGGCTGGGTCACCACAAAAAATAATTTTCCCTCTGTTGATACTCACACCTTCTTGTCAACTGCTGGGAATGGGCCACATCCACCTTGATTGAATTGGCCTTGTTTGCATTGACCCCCCCCCCCCAGTTGGTAAGGCAACTCCTATCTTTTCATGTGCTGTATATTTATACCTGCTTACTGTATTTTCCATTCCGTGCATCTGATGAAGTGGGTTTTAGCCTACAAAAGCTTATGCCCAAATAAATTTGTTAGTCTGTAAGGTGCCACAAGGACTCCTCATTGTTTTTCCATTAGAACTGTCTTCCTTCTTGATTCAGACTTTGTCTTCACCTCCACTGTCCTTAACCTTGACAATGATCTCTCCTTCTCCCACCTCTTTTCTGCCTAATATATATATCTGCAATATTGCTTATTTCCACCGCTATCTGACTTTACACTCCATCATCGCATTGCAACTCCTTCCTGAGCCTCTGCAAGTGCCAGTTATAGGCACTCTGGCACACGCAGAATGTTGTTACCCTTCAGGCAATTCCATAACACTCAAAAATTGCTCACATGGCTATTCATTTATTTCAAGATCTTGTCAAAAATGCCTTTTCTTTTTTCAAAAGTCTTGGTGAACTTGTAGCAGCCTCCCGGATGGGACTCATCTAGTACCAACCTCTTCCCCTTCCCACAAACTCTCAATTAAGTATTGGAGTGATAATCTTCAAGGCTGTTCCTAACATCTAAAGCAGCTGAATTTTGTCTGACCTATGCCTCTCAGTTTTTCCTCCTCTGTTCATTATGCGAATACTTGCTGTAGATTGTTCATCTTTTCATTCTGTAAAGCACTTTTGGGTATGCCAAATGAAGGTGTACTGCATTTCCCTCTTGGAGCCAGAATGTGACTTTTTCTTTGGGTAAATAAAGGGGATGTTAAAGGATTAAGATCAAGGTACAAGGAAGAGTTGGGTGAATAATGGTTTTTTTTGGTTCATTGGCAATTTTGAAAAAAATAAATTAAAAAATAGTTACTGGTCAAACCAAACATGAAAATTTTCATATTTTTTGGTGAATCAAAAAAAAAAAAAAAAAAAAGAGAGAGTTTTGGGTGCACAGATGTTTCATTTTGATTTTGATCATTTTAAACTGTTTTTTATTTCTTTAGACTATAATTAAAGGAAATTTTTGAAACAAAGTCATTTCAAACCAAAACATTTTCAATTTTTTTTGTTTTTGTTCTGAAACAATTTGACACCATTGATATGAATTCATGACACTTTTTGGTGTTGACAAATCTACCTCTCCTCACCCCCCTAAAAGATGTTTTGTGAGTAAAATTTTGCCCAACTCTAGTTCAAAGATCCTCCATGTTGTAGTACCCACCACTGTAGTACCTGAGTTCATGGAAGTGCACCATCAGCTTCCTTTGTCTGCCCCCTGGGGTGCACATTGTCCTAGTAGGGGTGAGGAAGAGTGACACACACCCCTGTTTGTTCTAGTATGTGGAACATCACTTGAATGGTGCAGACCCATGTGTAACAGAGACCTGAGAGATTTGACAATCTGGGTCACATTTTCTGCACTTGACTTCTATTAAGGTGAACGGAAGTTGGATTACTGCATAGACGGGTGTCATGAGGTTTACAAACCTCACACTGGGCAACACAGGTTACTGAGCTATTGTGGGTTTAGTCAGCTCCACCCTGCCACACCTTTGAGAGATGTTTATACTGCTGTATCTACTATACACTAAAATAACAACAAGGAGTCCGGTGGCACCTTAAAGACTAACAGATATATTTGGGCATAAGTTTTGTGGGTAAAAAACCTCACTTCTTCAGATGCACTTCTAAGGTGCCACCGGACTCCTTGTTGTTTTTGTGGATACAGACTAACACGGCTACCTCCTGATACTATACACTGAAATGTAAGTACTGTACTATACAAGTACTGTACTGTACAATAGTTATATTCCAAATTACTTATTTTATAATTATATAGTGAAAATGAGACAGTAAGCAATTTTTCAGTGACAGTGTGCTGTGACACTTTTGTTCTGTGCAAAGTTACAGAACAAGGTATCAGATATCAGAGATAGGTGACTGACAGTAGGAATGTGGAGAAGACACAGTAGAAGAATACAGAGAAAAGTAATTGATAAGTTACCTCTCCTGGGGATAGGGTGACCTTTTTTTCAATTACTTTTCTTGCCCTATATGTTTTTTTGCATGTCTATTTAATTCAGAGGTGGTATTAGCATTTTCTTTAAAATGTACAAAATAAAGGCTATAAAAACTATTTAAGCCTAAAGTAGAGTGGATCTCATTTGTCACCCAACAGGATAATCTGGATATCCCCAGTAGCTTTAGGCATCAAAGAAACCCTGGGAAAGCCTATCCCAACAGGTATTCACTGAGGTATAAATTCATCTTTGGTGTAACTCCATTGGCTTCAATAGGGTGAAATTAGTTTTAAGGTTGTCTTGGTGTACATTCCAAGGATGTACACCATCTGGACCCATGGAAAAGAAGCCCTTGAGGAATTCCACCATGATTTCAATAATTTCCATCCCACCATCAACCTCAGCCTAGATCAATCCACACAAGCGGTCCATTTCCTGGACACTACTGTGCTAATAAGCGATGGTCACATAAATACCACCCTGTACCGGAAACCTACTGACCGCTACACTTACCTACATGCCTCCAGCTTCCATCCAGGACACACCACACGATCCATTGTCTACAGCCAAGCTCTAAGATATAACCGTATTTGCTCCAATCCCTCAGATAGAGACAAGCACCTACAAGATCTCTATCAAGCATTCTTAAAACTACAATACCCACCTGCTGAAGTGAAAAAACAGATTGACAGAGCCAGACGAGTACCCAGAAGTCACCTCCTACAAGACAGGGCCAACAAAGAAAATAACAGAACACCACTAGCTGTCACCTTCAGCCCCCAACTAAAACCTCTCCAGCGCATCATCAGAGATCTACAACCTATCCTGAAAGATGATCCTTTACTCTCACAGATCTTGGGAGACAGACCTGTCCTCGCTTACAGACAACCCCCCAACCTAAAGCAAATACTCACCAGCAAGCACACATCACTGAACAAAAACACTGACCCAGGAACCTATCCTTGTAACAAAGACCGATGCCAACTCTGTCCACATATCTATTCAAGTGACACCATCATAGGGCCTAATCACATCAGCCATACCATCAGGGGCTCGTTCACCTGCACATCTACCAATGTGATATATGCCATCATGTGCCAGCAATGCCCCTCTGCCATGTACATTGGCCAAACCGGACAGTTTCTACGAAAAAGAATTAATGGACACAAATCTGACATCAGGAATCATAATACTCAAAAACCAGTGGGAGAACACTTTAACCTGTCTGGCCATTCTTTGACAGACCTGCGGGTGGCTATCTTAAAACAGAAAAACTTCAAAAACAGACTCCAACGAGAGACTGCTGAGCTGGAATTGATATGCAAACTAGACACAATCAACTCAGGGCTAAATAGGGATTGGGAATGGCTGAGCCATTACAAACATTGAATCTATCTCCCCTTGTAAGTATTCTCACACTTGCTTCTTATCAAACTGTCTGTACTGGGCTATCTTGATTATCACTTCAAAAGTTTTTTTTCTCTTACTAATTGGCCTCTCAGAGTTGGTAAGACAACTCTCACCTGTTCATGCTCTCTGTATGTGTGTATATATATCTCCTCAATATATTTCACTCTATATGCATCCGAAGAAGTGGGTTGTAGCCCACGAAAGCTTATGCTCTAATAAATTTGTTAGTCTCTAAGGTGCCACAAGTACTCCTGTTATTTTTGCGGATACAGACTAACACAGCTGCTACTCTGAAACATTCCAAGGATGGAGAGTAAAGAGAAACTATAATGATAATTTGAGTATATTTTAATTTCTTAAATATTTAAGTCAAATTGCTGGACACTAGTGCACTTGCTTTGGTAGGTTAGATATGAGAGTGGTAGTATCATGACATTAGTGAACTATGTTACAAGTTATCATCACATACCACATATATTGGATTATTTTACTGTGCTTATAAAACCTATTCTTTTATAGAAATTGAGCTTCAGATTTCCCAGACTCCTGCTCAGCCCAGACCAAACTGACCACCCAGGCTGTGGCTTTGGACAGCCAGTCTCCTAAGCCAGTGGCTCTCAACCTTTCCAGGAGTCTGATTTGTCTTATGTACCTCCAAGTGTCACCTCATTTAAAAACTACTTGCTTACAAAATCAGATATAAACATACAAAAGTGTCACAGCACACTGTTACTGAAAAATTGCTTACTGTCTCATTTTCACTATATAATTATAAAAAAAGTAATTTGGAATATAAATATTGTACAGTACTTACACTTCAGTGTATAGTATCAGGAGGTAGCCGTGTTAGTCTGTATCCACAAAAACAACAAGAAGTCTGGTGGCACCTTAAAGACTAACAGATTTATTTGGGCATAAGCTTTCATGGGTAAAAAACCTCACTTCTTCAGATACACTTCTAAGGTGCCACCGGACTCCTTGTTGTTTTTGTGGATACAGACTAACACGGCTACCTCCTGATACTATACACTGAAATGTAAGTACTGTACTGTACATGTAATGTACTGTTCTATATTTATATTTCAAATGACTTATTTTATAATTATATAGTGAAAATGAGACAGTAAGCAATTACCTCTCCTGGGGATAGGGCGACCTTTTTTTCAAAGTCTGGTCTCTATATTCTTCTACTGTGTCTTCTCCACATTCCTACTGTGAGTCACCTATCTCTGATATCTTGTTCTGTAACTTTACACAGAATCAGTACTCAGTTACCTCGTGTGTGTGCCTATCCATTCTAAACCCCTGACTAAACAGTTTTATGCATAAATCACAATAGCCTAAACTAATACATTTTTGCTTACCCTACTAAAAGTTAGTTTTATTTATCTGCTTGTATCATCTATACTCTGCTGTTAATCCCACTGGCTACATCCAGTTGGTTTCATTTTACTTGTCTGTTTTTGTGGCCTTGGGTTTTTGCTTGTTAGCTTGTCTTGAGGAGCACCTGAAGTTAACAATTCCCTCATGATATTCTGTTTCACCTGGCTATTTACGCAGACCAAGGTTTTACAAAGTAAGACACACAAGCAAATTTCATGCTTTATGCAACCCTGAAGCTTTTTCAGCTAAGTTCTGGACTGCTATGTCATCAAGGACACATACAAAAGCAAAACTCCTTTATAATTTCCTATAATATTCATTTTCTAACACTGTTTAGTATATATACAATTTGACTAACACAATTCATTACACAGTTTGCCAACCATCACAAACTCATAAAAGCCTGATTCTTCAGTCCTGTGCAAGCAAAACTTTCATTAAAGTTGTGACCGGGGTCCCAGTGGGGGCCCGCTATAGTCACTCAATCAGGGAGAACTGCAAATAATGGGGCAGACAAACCCCCAAAAGCTGGTGGATATTCCAATACTTAGATTTACCAAGCCAGCATAAACCAGCTTCTTTATTACCTTACTAGTTTCTCAGAAGTCCAAACAACACAGTTCCCTTAAAGTGATCCAGCCTCAGGCCTCCATCCAGGTACCCACGTCAAATGTGATGATTTCTGAAAGTCTTATTTCATCATATAAAAGAAAAGGTTCTACCAATCCCAAAGGATTGGACACATTACCGCCCAGGTTAATGAATGTTTCAGATCTTACCCAAATACAAGCTACAGACAATTCTTATTAACTAAACTGAACTTTATTAAAAAAAAACAAAAGAGAGAGAGTATGGTTAAAAGATCAATATACATACAGACATGAGTTCAATTCATTGAGGTGCAGATTCATAGCAGAGATGGTGAGCTTTGTAGTTGCAAAGAGTTCTTTTAGAAATAGTTAATAGGTTATAGTCCAATGTCCAAATATCATATTCAGGGTGTACCAGCATAACTGGGATCTCAGATCTGCTTTGGCTTCATCAGGGGAAGTTTGAGTTTCAAGGCTGAGGTCCCAAGACTGAGGCCAGTACACTTTTTGGGGATTGTCTGCCCCATTCTTTGCAGTTCACCCTAATTGAGTGACCACAGTTGACCCCCACTAGGACCCTGGTTACAAAAGTCAGTTGGCATTTTGCCTGCATATGGCTGGAAGATCAGATGCACAGCTGCGAAGGCTCTGCAGACTCTGTCCATGCATATACCAAGACTATGATAGAGTAGCTCCTTTTGTTTAAATTCCATTCTGACTGTCACAGTTCAATTCCTGTATTAAATATCTAAAATAACTTAAATCTGGTCAATGTACATATTACACTCACAAAAGACACAGCTCAAAGCATTGTGCTTAAATGTAAGCACATGCTTAAGTTCATCCCTACTTAAAACACCAAACTCATTTAGTAAACCAAGCCCAAAGAATGCTTTAACATCCTCAGAAGGTGCTACTGAAATGAAAAGGTATATTCCCATATGCACACTCAACAATGAAATACATTGACACTTATTTCCCCCACACCCTATAGTTTGGGAGGAAATGTTATAATTTCTGAACATCAACCTCCCCTTTTTTTTTGGATGGGACTTTCATTTTTTGTGTTTATTCATGGGAGACAGAGTGCATTAAAAGTGTATATCATAAAGTCAATCTAATTCACTTGGGAAAAGTAGATTATCAGATTACATTTTTCTTTACATTTAATTTATCAGACATGCAGTTTGTCTGCAGGAGTATCTTGATTGTGCCTGACACATCCAGACCAAAACAAAAAACACCCCCAAGAACATCCATTTAAAAAGCTGCAGGATCATTATGATAAAGAACTCTGTGAACACTATAAATAAAATCAAATTGCCACAGAAGTTGGATTCTATCCTTCTCTACATTAGCCACAGACTCAATGAACAACATCATAAACACAGAGTTTTGTTGAAATTTTCAAATAAATAAGAAGACCTTTGAAAAATCTGCCGTCAGGCTTCAGAAGCCTTTCAAGCAGCAGATTAATATTTATTTTTATGATAAGGAAATAAAGAAAAAGACATTTCTGTTAAGTTGAATTCTTGCTGAAAAGCTTGACTGAAGTACTAGTTCCACTTGGGGAGAAATCACAGCTCAGAAATTATAACTAGCTAGCTTATAAAAGAAATCATAACATTCAAAGTAGACACAACTGTCTCCTATAGATGCCAGTAATTAAATTTCTTTTATCCAGTGGAAAAAGCCCTGCTAGCTTCCTATAATGAACTCAACATTACCTCAAGGCTTTTTAATCTTAGTACTTCTACAGCCATGCATCAAAGCTGAAATTATAGATCTCATGTATTTTATGATAGAAGAGAACACTATGCATACATGATAGGACTGTAGTGATGTCCAATCTGTGGAGCATCCCAAAAAGAAAACATTCTTGAAAGAGAATTTATATTGCATATTAACTATTGTGAACTGAAATTGCAGCAAAAATAAGACATACAACAATTCCATAGCAACACAAGCACAGTAGTAGAAACACATTTAATAATCCAAAATATTAAACATCAAGGGTTTGATACAATTTAAGTACCCTTTATACTACTGGAAAAGTGTAAAGTGGGTTTAGGGCTTGTCTAAATATGAAAATTAATTCAGAATATGACAGGATGTGATTTTAAAGCAGTTTAACTGTTTCTGATTAATTCCACATGTGGACACTCTCATTTCAGAATAGGAATGCCTTATTTGGAATTTGATTAATCCACCTCCATAATGGAATTAATCAGTCAGGAATAGGTATTCCAAAATAACTGCCTGTGTAGACAAGCCCTTGGGGTATTTAGAATCAGTTCTCCTGTTCCTCTTTTATACTTGGGAAATACTGATCTGTAGTGCCATGTATTGCCTGTAGTTTGTTACAGTCATATGGGTTTTATCTTGTAGCAAAATATTTGGTTATCAAACACGTTTGTTTTGCATTAAATGTCACTACATTGGCTGAGTGTTCTGTCTCCTGTACAGAATATATGCTGCCTGATAGTAGACTGTTTATGTTGATGATTAGTATCGGGGGTAGCCGTGTTAGTCTGTATCTACAAAAACAACAAGAAGTCTGGTGGCACCTTAAAGACTAACAGATTTATTTGGGCATAAGCTTTTGTGGGTAAAAACCTCAATTCTTCGGATGCAAGTGAGGTTTTTACCCACGAAAGCTTATGCCCAAATAAATCTGTTAGTCTTTAAGGTGCCACCAGACTCCTTGTTGTTTATGTTGATGATTGACTACCAAAATGTATTGGAAGAGTTTGCTGAAAGTAGTTGGAAGACACCTCAGCACAGCTGAATAGTTCAAGAAAGATGAGCCATTGAGCAGAATTTGAAAAGAGTTCCTTTATGAGTAGGATCCAAAGATTCAGATTCTTGCTTCATTGAGCAACATCAAATCACTCTGAGGCCTGGTCTACACTACAAGTTTAGGTTGAATTTAGCAGCGTTAAATCGAATTAAGCCTAGACACGTTCACACGACGAAGCCCTTTTTTTCGACTTAAAGGGCCCTTTAAACCGGTTTCTTTACTCCACCTCCGACGAGGGGATTAGCGCTAAAATCGGCCTTTGCGGGTCGGAATTGGGGTACTGTGGATGGAATTCGATGTTATTGGCCTCCGGGAGCTATCCCACAGTGCTTCATTGTGACCGCTCTGGACAGCACTCTCAACTCAGATGCACTGACCAGGTAGATAGGAAAAGCCCCGCAAACTTTTGAATTTCATTTCCTGTTTGCCCAGCGTGGAGAGCACAGGTGACCACGCAGAGCTCATCAGCACAGGTAACCATGATGGAGTCCCAGGATCGCAAAAGAGCTCCAGCATGGACTGAACGGGAGGTATGGGATCTGCTCGCCATATGGGGAGATGAATCAGTGCTAGCTGAACTCCGTAGCAGTAAACAAAATGGCAAAATATTAGAAAAGGTCTCAAAGGCCATGAAGGACAGAGGCCATAACAGGGACGCACAATAGTGCCGCGTGAAAATTAAGGAGCTAAGGCAAGCCTACCACAAAGCCAGAGAGGCAAACGGAAGGTCCGGGGCAGAGCCGCAAACATGCCACTTCTACGCGGAGCTGCATGCGATGCTAGGGGGTGCAGCCACCACTACCCCAACCGTGTGCTTTGACTCCGTCAATGGAGAAACACACAACAGGGAAGCGGGTTCGGGGTACGAGGAAGATGAGGATGAAGATAATGTAGATAGCTCACAGCAGCAAGGAAGCGGAGAAACCGGTTTCCCCAACAGCCAGGATATGTTTATCACCCTGGACCTGGAACCAGTAACCCCCGAACTCACCCAAGGCGTGCTCCCAGACCCTGAGGGCACACAGGGGACCTCTAGTGAGTGTACCTTTGTAAATATTACACATGGTTTAAAAGCAAGCGTGTTTAATGATTAATGATTAATGTGCCCTGGCAATCGTGGCCAGTACAGCTACTGGAAAAGTCTGTTAACGTGTATGGGGATGGAGCGGAAATCCTCCAGGGACATCTCCAGAAAGCTCTCCTTTATGTACTCCCAAAGACTTTGCAAAAGGTTTCTGGGGAGGCCTGCCTTATCCCGTCCGCCATGGTAGGACACTTTACCACGCCAGCCAGTAGCACGTAGTCTGGAATCATTGCATAACAAAGCATGGCAGCGTATGGTCCCGGTGTTTGCTGGCATGCAGACAACATCCATTCTTTATCTCTCTTTGTTATCCTCAGAAGAGTGATATCATTCACGGTCACCTGGTTGAAATAGGGTGATTTTATTAAGGGGACATTCAGAGGTGCCCGTTCCTGCTCGGCTGAACAGAAATGTTCCCCACTGTTAGCCACGCGGTAGGGGGGAGGGGTGAAGTGATCATCCCAAAGAATTGGGTGTGTGTGTGTGGGGGGGTATTTGGGTTTGTGCTGCATGTTAACCCGGAAACCGCAGCCCCTCCTTTTACATTGCAAACCCATTTTAAATGGCCAACCCAACGGGTGCTTGGTATGGGAAATGAGGGCGCTACTGTTTGAAACCATTCCCACATGTTAAGAAGGTTAAAAAGCCAAAAGACTGAGGCTTACCATGGCTGCCTGCAAGCCGAAATCTGTTGTCTGGCACTGCGTGAGTGATCTCTCACACCAAACCGGCAGGCCCTCAATAAAAGAGGAAAAATGCGAACTTGTAACGAAAGCACATGTGCTGTGTAATGTGAACAGCAAAATTTAACGTGAAAGACTGTACCCATTGTTCTCTAAAATGTGTCTTTTTTAACCACCTCTCCTGTCTCCTCCACCAGCTGCAAATGTTTCTCCTTCGCAGAGGCTAGTGAAGATTAGCAGGAGAAAACGGCGGACTCGGGATGATATGTTCTCGGAGCTCCAGATGTCCTCCCACACTGAAAGAGCACAGCAGAATGCGTGGAGGCAGTCAATGTCAGACTACAGAAAAGCACAATATGAACGAGAGGAGAGGTGGCGGGCTGAATCGCAGGATGAACAGAGCAAGTGGCGGGCTGAAGATAATAGGTGGCGTCAGCTTGCAGACAGAAGGCAAGAGTCGATGCTCCGGCTGCTGGAGCATCAAACTGATATGCTCCAGCGTATGGTTGAGCTGCAGGAAGGGCAGCAGGAGCAGAGACCGCCGCTACAGCCCCTGTATAACCAACAGCCCTCCTCCCCAAGTTCCATAGCCTCCTCACCCAGACGCCCAAGAACACGGTGGGGGGGCCTCCGGCCACCCAGTCACTCCACCCCAGATGATTACCCGAGCATCAGAAGGCTGGCCTTCAATAAGAGTTAAAGTTTTAAAGTTTTAAACTGCAGTGTGTCCTTTTCCTTCCCTCTTCCTCCACCCATCCCGGGCTACCTTGGCAATTATCCCCCTAGTTGTGTGATGAATTAATAAAGAATGCATGAATGAGAAGTAACAATGACTTTATTGCCTCTGCAAGCGGTGCTCGAAGTGGGGAGGAGAAGGTGGGGTGGTTGGTTTACAGGGAAGTAGAGTGAACCGAGTGCGGGGGAGGGCGGAGGGCTCATCAAGGAGAAACAAACAGAAGTTTCACACCGTAGCCTGGCCAGTCACAAAACTCGTTTTCAAAGCTTCTCTGATGCGCACCGCACCCTGCTGTGCTCTTCTAACCGCCCTGGTGTCTGGCTGCGCGTAATCAGTGGCCAGGCGATTTGCCTCAACCTCCCACCCCGCCATAAATGTCTCCCCCTTACTCTCACAGATATTGTGGAGCACACAGCAAGCAGCAATAACAATGGGGATATTTTTTTCGCTGAGGTCTGAGCGAGTCAGTAAGCTGTGCCAGAGTGCTTTTAAACGTCCAAATGCACATTCCACCACCATTCGGCACTTGCTCAGCCTGTAGTTGAACAGGTCCTGACTACTGTCCAGGCTGCCTGTGTACGGCTTCATGATCCATGTCATTAAGGGGTAGGCTGGGTCCCCAATAGGCATTTCAACATCTCCAACGGTTATTTTCTGGTCCGGGAAGAAAGTCCCTTCCTCCAGCTTTCGAAACAGACCATAGTGCCTGAAGACACGAGCATCATGTATCTTTCCCAGCCATCCTACGTTGATGTTGGTGAAACGTCCCTTGTGATCCACCAGGGCTTGCAGCAGCATTGAAAAGTACCCCTTGCGGTTTATGTACTCGGTGGCTTGGTGCTCCGGTGACCAGATAGGGATATGGGTTCCGTCTATCGCCCCACCACAGTTTGGGAATCCCATTGCAGCAAAGCCATCCACTATGACCTGCACGTTTCCTAGAGTCACTACCCTTGATATCAGCAGCTCTTTGATTGCCCTGGCAACTTGGATCACAGCAGCCCCCACAGTAGATTTGCCCACTCCAAATTGATTCCCGACTGACCGGTAGCTGTCTGGCGTTGCAAGCTTCCACAGGGCTATCGCCACTCGCTTCTCAACTGTGAGGGCTGCTCTCATCCTGGTATTCTGGCGCTTCAGGGCAGGGGAAAGCAAGTCACAAAGTTCCATGAAAGTGTCCTTACGCATGCGAAAGTTTCGCAGCCACTGGGAATTGTCCCACACCTGCAACACGATGCGGTCCCACCAGTCTGTGCTTGTTTCCCGGGCCCAGAATCGGTGTTCCACGGCATGAACCTGCCCCAGTAACACCATGATTTGCACATTGCTGGGGCCTGTACTTTGTGAGAGGTCTATGTCCATGTCAATTTCCTCATCACTCTCGTCGCTGCGCTGCAATCGCCTCCTCGGCTGGTCCTGGTTTTGCTTTGGCATATCCTGGCTTTGCATATACTCCAGGACAATGCGCGTGGTGTTCATAGTGCTCATAATTGCCGCGGTGATCTGAGCGGGCTCCATGATCCCAGTGCTATGGCGTCTGGGCTGAAAAAAGGCGCGAAACTATTATCTGACGGAGGGAGGGAGTGAGGGAGGGGGTGGCTAGTGACGACATGGCGTACAGGTACAGGGAATTAAAATCAACAAAGGTGGCTGTGCATCAGGGAAAAACACAAACAACTGTCACCCAGAATGGCCCCCCCAAAGATTGAACTCAAAACCATGGGTTTAGCAGGCCGTTGATTTCATGGAGGGAGGGGGAAGCAAATGAATACATCTATTTTTTACATCTTAAGCTGGCAGCAGATGGTGCAGCATGACTGATAGCCCTCGGCATCTTCTGGGTGCTTGGCAGAAGATACTGTACTACGACTGCTAGCCATCATCGTCAAGACGGTTCAATAGGACTGCTGGCAGGTCTCCAGGAGACAAAGCATGTCTGCCCAGGTGCCTCTGATTGAACTGGAGTACGACGACGATGGATACCAGTCGTAATACACCATCTACTGCCAAAAGGCAAGGGGCTGCTGCTGTGTAGCAATGCAGCCCCACGTTTGCCAGCACCCAGATAGCCGATGAAGGCTACCAGACATACTGCACCGTCTACTGCCAAAAGGCAATTAGCTGCTGCTGTGTAGCAATGCAGTACCACGTCTGCCGGCACCCAGATGACATATGGTGACGGTGAGCTGAGCTGAGCTGAGCGGGCTCCATGCTTGCCGTGGTATGTTGTCTGCACAGGTAACCCAGGTAAAAAGGCGCGAATCGATTGTCTGCCCTTGCTCTGACGGAAGGGGAGGGGCCTGACGACATGTACCCAGAACCCCCCGTGACACTGTTTTTGCATCTTCAGGCATTGGGATCTCAACCCAGAATTCCAATGGGCGGCGGAGACTGCGGGAACTGTGGGCTCTACAGTATGTCAAAAAGGGTACTTCATCAGTGTGCAAATCTAACCCCTGACAGCTTTTTAAACCATGCCTATAGCTTAAGTTTGTGCATGCAGTAGGCATTATACAGTGCATAGTTTTAATTGTATGAATACAGTATATGTTGAAAGCAGTTTGATTAAACAGGAAGAAGCTATTTGGAATTTAGACTCATGATCAAGCTTCCATCTAAAGAAAAAAAAATCTGGCTCTGAAATGAAGAAAAATGACCCGGGGCAGATTAAAAAGACAAAGTGTACTGATATTATATACAACATGAGGATTAACCACCTGACCCAGGTGATATCCTGGCCCACAGCCCATAAGTAATTAAATATAAGCTATTCTGACTTCCACATCACGTATGCTTGAGAGATGCATTATATCCCCTGTGAAAGTATTTGTCATGTGATTACAGTGGCTGTTCACATACATCAAGATGTACCTTGCACAGATATTCCTCCCACACTACAACATGGCTATTTTAAATGTGGCAGCAGTAACATCTTGCATTACATATTAATCTTCCTTTCCTCTGCTGACATTGCTTTACAAAAATAGCAGATTTTAATTGAGGTAGATAAATATTGCACCCAGAGAGAATCATTGCCTTTCAGAATATTTGGAAACTGTACATGGGTAGGAACCTTGGTATCAAAGGCCCTTTCCCATCTCAGTGGGGAAGGAAAGATGGTCAACTCCTAGGAGTGGGAGGGGAGGGCTCATGCCTGGACATACTGGAGCACAGCCCCTTCTCCTGCCTCAAAGTACCCATGGGAGCGCGCCTGGGGGAAGGGACTTCTCCACCTCATATTGGCCGACTGAGGGGAGAAGGGGGAAATGAGAGGAACTAATTGGTTCTCTCAGCCCCCATTTTCTCAATTTAAAGCCTTCTCAGGTGTCCATCTTGCCATATTGCTTTCCCATCCTCCCTCCTTGTAGAAGAGGTATGTTGAGCTGTGTTTCCAGGATGTTGTAGGTCCGACCAATTTCCTGTTTTGGAAGTCAGAAAGAAATGTTTCCCCTTAGGCCAAATTAGCAGAGGTCCAGAGGAGATAACAATCTCTCTCTTGTCCCTTTTCTCAATTTCAGTTCAAGTCAGTGATGACAAACTATACAAATATTGCCAAACTAAGAAAAAAAAATCAAGACTCTGCACTGGTCAGTCAGATAGGTATGACCTACCAGAATACTTTACACAGTAAGTTTGGGATTTGATCCTGAGTCCATTTGCCATTACTGTCCACTCCTGGCCTGGTGACAGATTACTATGTTGCACAATGCCATCTTTCTTCTTTCTCCCAGGGTCAGACAGTTTCTCATCACTTTTTGATGAGTTATCTTTCATAATTCCAAAATAACTGAGGGGCTGTCTCACACTCTCATAATTCAGACAGTGGAGTAGAAAGTGTCTCTGTTTCCATCTCTTTACTGTCACAGTGGCTACACACTTTTGCCTTTACACTTTTGCCTTTACACTTCGGCTTGTATCTGCCAGTTTCCACCTCTAGGCTGTGGTCACCAATTCTGTATTTAGCAAAAGTCTGTCTTAGTTTTGCAATTTCATTTTGGTAAGGTAGGCTGCTGATATGACAGTTCTGGGCAGGGATCTGTAACTGCCTACTTTTTTGCTGTTTCGGATTTAGTCTTCCTAGTAACTTGTATAATGATATTTTAGGTGCTAGTCTAACATGTTGAACACACTTTGGCTTTGGGCGGAATTGTTTGCTCGAGTGGTCAGGGAGTTAAAGTTGTTGAGACCAGGGAGCAATGATATATATAAGAGTAGGTTGTGTTTTCATCTAGATTTAGTTTTTGATCCTCTGGTGCCTTCTGGAGCAGGGAAAGTTAGCAATGAAGAATGATAATTCTTTTCTGTAGGTTGATTAGCAGGAGGAATCAGTCCAGCTCTACTCTGCAGCCACTGTAGAATCAGGCCTCTGATGTCTCCTGTTTTGCTTTCAGGAGCCCAGTACTTTATGTTTTTAGTTTTTCTTCACCCATTGACTTTAACTAGAATTTGGCTCAGTTTACTAGTCTGAAGTTATCAAGATGGATTTCTAGGACTATCTAATAGCCCTGATAAATATGTGGTTCCCAGTGACGTCAACAGGGAATACCCCCCTGAGGCCTGATGTCAAGTTTACATCCTCAAGCGTTCTCAGTTCTATAGTGACCACTCCTATTTAGATGTAACATATGATTCCTTCAGAGGCCAAACACTTGTCTATCAGATGAATTGGTTCACCACTGTTTTCAAATTCTTATTCTCTTTGTACATCTCATTCTGTCATGTTACAGTACTTATACCTCTTGGATTCTTCGTTTGCTCTTTTTTCTGCATGCCACTTACCATGATAGCTACTAAAAGAAGTTCACAAAATTGGTGTAATTACTGTTTGCAGTTTGAGCTAGTTAACCCTAATGAGCCTTTAATTCTCATCCATGATTCTGGTTCATGAGACATTGCCTAGCAATGAGTTGTGCTGCAAATATAGAAATTAAAGAGGCCTTTTCTTTGTACCATAAACAACATCATTGTTAAGGAAGTGCTATTATCTTTATTTTATAGATGGGGAACTGAGGCACAAAGAGACTAAGACAATTGCCCAAGGTCACACAACAATTCTGGGGAAGGGGAACTAAACCCCTGTATCACAAGGCCCTGGCTAGCAACCCTAACCACTAAACATCCTTCCACTCTCCATCTCTACAAGCCACAGTGGGACGTAGGACTATATCCCAGTCTCCTTCCTGCTTCTTTTGAGGTGGCTGGCACTGCTAGAGGAACAAGTCCAGAGAAGTCCTTGTGCTATTCCTTGAAGGATGGAGTGCAAGAACCATAATTGTGCCATACCCTCTGAGGAGCTGCTGCCCTCTTTCCTTGCATTGGTTGGTCAGTACCAGGTATTTGATTATTCAGTTTCATATATTTAAGGCATTCCTTGCCCTGCCTTTTTCTCATCTTATGCTAACCCTGGCAAAATATATATTATGAAACATCTTCAGGGATTACACCAAGGTCTAACTTTCAGGGCCCAAGACTTCATAATATGAATATATATCACTAGCAGCAGCATGAAGCTGTTGTAAATTCATTGGAAGTTCTCATAATACACGACTTAATTCTCAGCATTGGTTAAGTGATCCTGAATCTGGCCATGTCATAACTATAAAGGGAAGGGTAACAGCTCTCCTGTGTACAGAGACTCCAAATCCTTTTACCTGTAAAGGGTTAAGAAGCTCGGGTAACCTGGCTGACACCTGACCCTAAGGACCAATAAGGGGACAAGATACTTTCAAATCTTGGGGGGGGGAAAGGCTTTTGTTTTGTGCCTTTTGTTTATGGGGTTGTTCGCTCTTGGGACTGAGAGGGACCAGACATCAATCCAGGTTCTCCCCATCTTTCTAAACACGTCTCTCTTATTTCAAAATTGTAAGTAAAAGCCAGGCAAGGCGTCTTAGATTTACTTTGTTTTCTCAACTTGTAAATGTACCTTTTACCAGAGTGTTTATCTTTGTTTGCTGTACTTTGAACCTAAGAGAGGGGGGTCCTCTGAGCTCTTTAAGTTTGATTACCCTGTAAAGTTATTTTCTATACTGATTTTACAGAGATGATTTTTACCTTTTTCTTTCATTAAAAGCCTTCTTTTTAAGAACCAGATTGATTTCTCCTTGTTTTAAGATCCAAGGGGGTTTGGATCTGTATTCACCAGGAGTTGGTGAAAGGAAGGAGGGGGGAAGGGTCAATTTCTCCTTGTTTTAAGATCCAAGGGGGTTTGGATCTGTATTCACCAGGGAATTGGTGAGAGGTTTCTCAAGGCTTCCCAGGGAGGGAATCCAGTGAGAATGGTGGCAGCGGGACCAGAGCTAAGCTGGTAGTTAAGCTTAGAAGTTTTCATGCAGGCCCCTACATTTGTACCCTAAAGTTCAAAGTGGGGATACAGCCTTGACAGGCCAACTACAGCTTCCTTCTCATTTTCCTGAAGTAAAAGTCCTGAAGCATCCTGCAAGCTTATTAGCATCTTCTGCAAGGTGTTGATTACTCCTTGGGAATTCAATGGGATTCAAAGTTGCTTGACATTATCTAAAAGGAACTACTTGCACTTGCAAGACCAGCCCCTTACTGCTATACTTTAAGCACAAATTACTTTATGTTGTTTTGTTCATGGGGCTCTTTTATGTCTGGTGAATCTGCCTGTCTGCAGGGGCAGCTGCCATTCTGGGAGACAGATCTGAAGCACCATGTTACAGAGCAAACACACATGGTGCTTTTTGGGGGACTTAACCCGTGTTATCTCGTTTTGTCATTTTCCTTAATCTAAAAATTTAGTCATAGAAATGGTAAGCACATGTGTGCTTTGGACATGTGAAACATACTTCCTTCGGTGAAGCAAACAAAGGAGCTCTATTTTTTCTGCTCTATATAAGTTCTTATACTCTGTTCATCACTGTAGTATCCGAGTGCCTTCTAGTAGTACACTGAGCAACATGACATCTGGGACATGTTGTTTATTCTCTCATCCTCTCCCCGGGGAGAGAAGTGTGTGCAGTGAAGTATATACATATTACTATGTATTTATATTAGAGAAGGCAATACCAAAGAAATGTGTCTTGCATCTGGAGTGGAAGGTGGTGAGGTTTGTTATGGTCCTTTGTTCACAGAGAGAGCCCATGAGAAAGTTCTGTCATCCATACAGACAAGCTTTAGCCTTAGTGTAGAATTCCAGTATGCCATGGAGCACAGTTACCAGCTATGTTTTCATCCTGGTGCTTTACTTGGTCTTTTAGATATCTTGGGACTAGACCAGGGAGCGCCTTGAAAATAAGGATCGAGACCTTGACCTTTGATTCAGTATTCTACAGGAAGCCAATGTAGAGAGTGGAGGAAAGGTTTGAAGTGCTTGTGGTAGCCTGCATTGTTGAGAAGATGTGCTGCAGTACTCTGTACCAGTTGAAGTTTCCTAAGTACTAAAGGCTTCATGTCTGGATATATCTCACTGCCTTATCCTGGATACCTGCCAGCTCTCTTAGGAGAGACAGAAGCATCTCATGATCAATAGTGTCAGATGCTGCTGAGAGGTGCAGAAGGATGAAAATGGATATCTGCACTCTATCCACCAACAGCAGGTGATCACCCATCAGTGCCACTAAAGCGGTTTCAGTTCTACATCTGGGCTAGGTCAAGAGTATTAGCTTCAGTTAAGTGACCCTGTAGTTGGCCTTTGTGTAGCTTCTCTATGAGCTTGCTAATGAATGGAAGGTTTGACACTGGAAAGTAGTTGGCTAGAACAGATGTATCCAAGTGAGTTTCTTCAATGTTGATCAGACTATTGAGTGTTTGAAGGAGGAAGGTAAGATTTCTTCTCTGAATGAGGTATTAACTATTTTGGTCAGGAATGACCCCAGTTCATTTGTATCAGAAGAGAGAAAAGAACATGGATATGTAGCTAGACAGAGCTCATTAGAATTCAGTGTGAAAGTCAAAAAAGATATTTGATTTCTTCATATGGCCCATATTCAGACACCGTTGTAGTATCAGCAGAGGCCTTTACTGCTACTAACATGCACATACTTAGCAGTTATTGCATCATTCACAGAAGTCTCTGACTAGGTATAAAGTCTTTGTATCTTCAGCTCTACTTCACATTTCTATTTCTCCACAGAGGACCTCACCATTCCTCTAAGATAGTCCCTGACACCCAGGCCTTCTTTACATTCCACTAATCCTTAACCTTCACTGCTAGGCTTGACTTTGCCCTTCTGACCAATTTTGCCATTGGGCAACGAACATTGTATCCAGATTAGTGACAGCCAGCTTGGGCTCAACCTGTCTTCAGAAAACGGATGTACAGAAGTGTTCTTTAAGTGAGACTACCACACTGTTTGATAAGTCTGACAGCTTTTTATAACACACAAAATCAAAATGGACTACTGACATCATTGAAAGTTATTGCCTGAGGAAGGATCAAAGGATTTGGTCCATTCTTATTTGGAGACTGTTTTCTATTAACAATAAACATAAAGAAAACATAACATAGGCAACGTATAGCGGGGACATGAGGGGTCAAGTCCTCCAGATTTCTGCTTGGCCTGCCAGAGGGTGGGGGAGAGGGGTTTTTTTCCTTCTCCCACTGCGCCTGCCCCCTCCACCCCTATGTTCGGCCCCAGTCCCCAACAGCCAGGCTTAGGCGGGGAGCGGAAAGGGTGGGACCAGCCACTTCTCACTCCAGCTGCTCAGGGTTGATGCTCTGTGCAGCGCAGCAGCTGCTTGAGAGATCCTGACTGGGGAGGCAGTGGTGGGCCATCCCTCACCCAGACCAGGCTGTCAGGGACAGGGGCCAAGCAAGCCAGAGTCCCCTCCCCCCCAGCAAGTTTCCAGCACGCTTGGCTCCTGTCCCCAGCAGCCGGGCTCGGGGCAGCCAACCGCTGCCTCCCCAGTCAGACTCTCAGGCAGCTGCTGCACTGCATAGAGGCAGCAACCAGGAATGGCCAACTTCAGCCACGTGAGAAATGGCTACCTCCCGCTCCCGACCCAGGCCCGGCTGCCTGGGAGAGCGGCTGAATGTGCTGGGGCGGAGGCTCAGCAGGAGAAGGACAAAACCCCCTCATCCCCCACAGGTAACATGGGGCGAGGCTGCGCAGCAGTCCTGGGCTGGCCACTGGACAGGGGGGTCGCTGGGCAGAGGAGACATGTGGGGTGGTCACGTGTCCTCCCCTTTAGATTGTGCCACCCCCGTATGGGGAAGCACGAGTCATCTATGAAGTAGAACTAAAAATAAAGGAGTATGTCATCTCCTCCCACCTTTGGGAACACAAGGGACAAAAATCCAACAAAGCATTTTTTGGGGGGAGGGGGTGGAGGTAATGGAAGGTCAAAGTTCACATTGCACATCACTTTCCTACATTTCAAATATTTTACCAGTGTATTAATCATTTCTTGATCTCGTGTGTTTTGCCTACAACTGACCATTATATTTTGCCAAGTAAATGACCATATATGTGTGTGAACCACATGCTTTCCATGTTCCATAAGGTGGCAGTTTTATAATAATTGATATGTTGTCAAATTGGAAAAGTATTTTGCAAATATAACATCCTGACCCTGCAAATCTTTAAACATTTGTGTAGTCAGTAGTGAATCAAAGGGTCTCATTCATAGTAGTGGGGGCAAGTAATGGAACTAGTTTTGTGAGTAAGGGTTACTTGCAAGATTAAGGATTTCAGAATTGGGTCCACATGTTTTTACCATATGATCTTTGGGAGAAGATAATCAGAACAGCTAATTAACAGTGGACTACATTACATTTGTAGTAGCTGCACAAATATCGTTAGATGTACACTCCTGAGTTGCTTATTGGGTACAGCCATGCTGCTCTGAAAGAAGTGACGTGCTACTGATCTTCTGTAGCATTCCTATCATTTAGCACAGGCACAGTAAGTGTGCATCATCCTTAGCATGCCTAAGTAGCCTCATCCAAAATTTTTGTGTATTCAGCCTTATTTTAAGCAGGCAAGTGGTTCACATTCTATTGCTAATTGGCCCTATACCTAGTGATAATCTATTTAAGTGGTAGCAGTGTAGAATGAAAGCATCTTCAGTGTTCCACCAAACCCACTGTAGATTGACAGTACAATATCTTTATGATTTCATTAGGCTACAGTTTATCTCACAAATATTCCAAAATGTGATAAACATTTTTTCCGAGGGAGTTGTGGGAGTCTAATGCATTCAGCAAGCTATAACTGTTCTCAGAGTGATTCCGTAATCTCAAAATCAGATGTTATGACAAGATTTACACAACTCCTGAATTAATAGGACTCCTGAACTGAAACATTTCTAGTTAGCATCACCTCTCACCTGGTGGTGCTGGAACAATTTTTATAGTGGAGGTGTTGAAGGCAGAAACCTTGTAATTTGGGTTGTTATTACCACTTCAAGCCAGGGGATGCGGAAGCACCCCTAGTTCCAGCACCTATGCTCTCACCCTTACTTAGACCATATTGTAAGTGCTAAAGGACTAACCCTGACCCCACCATTAGTACAGGCTATTATAGATGTGTCCTAATGTAATAAACCACAGAAGTTTAAAACACTGTATGGTGTGTGCTACTATCTCTGAATACAGGCTCTGTGTTTATTATAGCAATGACAGCTAAAAATATACTGAAAGTGAATGGTGTATCTGTGGAATATGTATATGGATGTATGCAATAAAGTCAATACATATTTTAAAATACTTTCAATATTCATTTTTCAAGCCACGTTGTGAGAAGTATAATAACTGATGACAAATAGCTTTGAAAACATTTCAAACGTTCATCATATCAGTGATGTTAGACAGAGTAACACAGTCCTTTCATGTATTCATTTACTATCTTCCCTCTTTATTTTCAACACTTGCAGATGCCTTAGAATCATATACCATTTAGTATTTTATCACTTGGATTCAGAAGCTCCCGTTGATGCAGGCGCTGACTTGAAACACTTTCTCATTTAATCAAAGACAAGTTAGCAACATTTCAGGAAATGTGTTTCTCGTAAGCAGCAGGTTACATTCATTTCTTCTTTTCATTTAGCAAAAGCGGTGTTTTAATATCTTGTACGTGTCATTAGAATAAATAATCTCTCCAGACTCCAAGGACTTTTTAAAGATTCCTTTTTAAATGTGTGTTCCTATTTGTTCTTTTCCCTTTTATAGCAGGGAAAGTCTCACATAAACCTGTCCCTAGTTTTACTGAGCTATAAAAATCTTTGCACGCATATCACAGAAACACAAAACCATCAGTGGCTTTATCAGACTGGTTAATCTATAACCTTGTAGTTTATTATACAATAAAGAGGGAAAAGGAAATGTTGCACTCTTGACATTTACATCTGAAAAGTGGGCAGGTACAGTAATGTGTATAGGCCAAATTACAGGTAATAGGTATAATCTGGAGGTACAGGCTGGACTAGAGCATCTATTGAAAGGATATGATTCTTTTAACTTCTATAGGTTTTCAGAGTCATTTGAGAGAACCCTGCTGGTTTTATCTCTAGTAAATTCTAGGGAACTTTTCCATAAAGGAGGATGAAGCAGATATATGAAAAGGCAGGTAAGAGAACTGAATTAATCACATGAATAAACTTGTAGAAAATTATTTTTAAAAACAGCATTAATAGTCATTATTTACTTTAAAATGTTAATGAACAATGCCACTGTCAGACACTCACTCCAGCAGTTACTGTCACCATAATTATGTTTTTAATTTTCACTATTACATGCTCCAACATAAATAATACTGAGGGGAGTAAAATTGGCTCCACCCTGTATTTAAAAGTCAAACAATAACATTAAAATACAGCAACATAGGCAGAGCAGACTGTCTTTTGCACAAACAGATTTCCTTCCAGGCTGGTGTATAATGAAGTTCAGTTTCAAGATGTAATGGAAAGGGAAATAAAGGACCAGATAAAAATTATTTTCTTCAGTTTTGACATACTATCCAACATAGTGCTCATCTTGTATTTCTTGTACACACACGACTCCCACTGATTTCTGCAAGGAACGCAGACTCAAGCTCCATGTATGTATGTGAAATATAAACATTCCTTAAATAATTTGTACTAGCTACAGTGACTGAAGATTGTCATGTACAACTAAATAGAACTGACTGATTTTATTCCTGAACAGTACCAAAATGTATATTTACAATATATGTCTAAATGAATAGCACTGTCAATCTATTAATGGATAAATACATCTGCCAACTATATTGACCTTGATAAACAATTCGTGTCTAGGCACTGTGTTAAAAAGAAATAGATAAATCTGTAGAAGAGGGGTTCTATGACCTCAGTGTTTACCTTGTACTTGGGGTTTCAAAACTATAGATGAAGAATCACTGAAGAGCTGATTTCCAGCCAATAGTATAATCTCTTTTGCAGAGTATTGTGTATTTAACTATTCAATAGCAAGCCAATGTCAGTTTGGGTAGCAGGGAAAACAAGTGAAAGCTCTTACCTTCTCTTTCTTGAACCAGTAGATGTGAGAGGGCTCTCTTTCAGCATATGCTTGTATGTTGTTTAATGACTACAATATCTACTGTACTAAACAGTAGTTGCTGACATTAAATATAATTGAACGGTTTCGAGTATCCTAGGGTATTCGCTTTGCTATGAAGTAAAGAACAACAATGACAGGTGCATATTGGCTTTGACAGTCAGTTGTCAGTTTAGCAGAGTGGTGGCACGTGAAGCCTTTCACCTGCTGCACATGAGGTTGACCTGGGGTCCAAGAATGGTTACTTACCATCATTTGAAGATACATGCACAGGACAAATGCCCAAAAATATGAGCATTTGGGGGTGCTAGAACCATAGGAAGGTTGGGGAACATTCTGGCGATTTTTAGACCATACTGCTTAATAGCACTTTACAAACACTGGCTAATTGTCACAACCTCACACTGAGAATTAAATATCATTATCACCATTGTACAGGATGGAATATTAAGACAGGATTAGGTGACTTGACAGAGATCACAGGGGAGAGAGTCATGATGAAAACACAAGAGTTCCTCACTCTCATGAGGGCTTGTCTACACAGTGCTTTAGATGGGTATAAGATTTAATATGTACTAATGTGGCAGGCACTAACTAGCATATGTGAACTCTAATGGTGTGCACTAAAAGTTCTCTAGTGTGTGTTAATGCAGTACTGTTTGAAACAGGACTACATTAACAAGAACTAGAGAACTTTTAGTGCACATCAGCAGGGTCCACACGGTCCAGTTAGTGTGTGACTCACTAGTCCAAACTAAAAAACTGTAGACAAGCCCTCAGTTTAGTGGACTACACATTCTTCCTCCATATTGTTGAGATGCCCCTCTTTATTTCCAGAGCAAGCACTGCATATTCAGTAGTGGTGACTCAGTTTTGGGCAGCCAACTGTGAGTTTGTAGCAGCCTAAGTGCTAGGCCAGGTGATGCTATCCCTTCAGCTGCAGACAGATCTGGAGCCCTTCCAAAAATGGAGGGTCTTGTAACTATGTTTTCTTGGACACCCTCTCTTCCCCCAAAGGCTAACCCAGCAAGGATGTAGAGTAACTGAATAATCTGTGGTTTTACAAAAATAACCAATGACAGGTGTTTAATTCTAGCAATTGGTTTACATTTCCCAAGGCATTCCCAGCAAGGAAAAGGCTGAGAAGGACAACTGAATATTCTAGGTGCCCTAATTTGAGGATAGCCAGGTATGGGGATGGGGGAGGGTCTAGGGACTTGGCAGACCCAAAAGGCCATCTGTAGATGCCTAAAGGCATGAGGGTGTCATTCATGCTGCCATCAAAGGAGTCAGTAGGCAGTAGTGCCAGTCAGAGAGGGAAAGGGTAAACCATTGTTGCTGTGGCTTTTGCTAAGTGATGTACTAAAATTTCTGAGGCCTGCTCATCTGCTGCCAATTTACTCTCTTGAAAGTTCTCTCTACTATGTCTCTGAGTCAAGCATTCCTCAGGCTTACAGAGTGTAGGCATTCAGTCTGTATGATTGATCATCTAAATTACCTGTTCTTGTTTCCCATTCCCTGATTTGTTGATCCTAAGTTTATGCAGTCACTATGAGCCATTCACAGAAAATAGGCCTAACTATGTACATATAAAGCAATTAATCTAAAAAAGGATGAATAATTAAAAATGAATTCACAGATAGATAGCTTATGAACAGAAATCTGACCAAAATCCAAAAAACAAATTGTTTATGATGATTTTTTATCCATTCCACTTAGAAAGTTCTAACAGAATTTAATTTTTGTTTTTTAAATAATTGTTTTGATTCTCACGTTATTTTGCTACTTCTGAAAAAGAAATGAGAATGTATCTTGTAATTCTAAGAGTAGTCACCAGATGGCAATACTATAAATGTGTTTATAAATCTTGTTTAACTGAATGAATAGGCAGTTAGATTTTGGAGAGTAGTTTTTAAATTTTATTTAATTAAGTAATATTGTAGCAGCAAATTCTTTAATATATATTACAGTTGCAGCATTATGGCAATTGTCATTACATAGTGCCAAAAACATTACATATAGTAGAAATAAGCTTCTAGTGGCAGAGTTTGAACAAATAAGTATCTCAGAACAGAATCTTTATGAGAGGTAATTGTTTGCTCTTTTGTTTAGGGTCCAAAATATCGGTTTATTTTCTTTTTCTGCTTGTTACTAGCTAACAATATTCTTTAAGGGAAGCACTGAATGCTAGAAGGAAAAGCTGGTCTTGCTAGTGCATTCTCACCAGAAATGTAAGACTATGTCAAGTATAGAAATTTTATAGCACTACCTCTTGGTTGGGTGTGTTAATCAATGTATACTGAGCAAATTAAGAAAATTTATGACTGCTAGGGATAACAAGTCAAATCTAGTCTGAGAGGGTCAGATTTATGCAATTTAATCTGTTTTTATCAGGAAAATATTGACTTCAAATTAAACCTACATTTCAAACTAAAATTACAGTATGTCTACAAATCTAACATAAGAATATAAGAACACAAGAATGGCCATACTAGGTCAGGCCAAAGGTCCATCTTGCCTAGTATCCTGTCTTCCACATCTGGTCCTGGTGACTTATTTCTGTTTAGTTTCTCTGCAATGGCCTTATCATTCTTGGGTGCTCCTTTAGCATCTCGATCGTCCAGTGGCCCAACTGGTTGTTTAGCAGGCTTCCTGCTTCTGATGTACTTAAATTATTTTTTGCTATTACTCTTTGAGTCTTTGGCTAGCTGTTCTTCAAATTCTTTTTGCCTTTCCTAATTATATTTTTACACTTCATTTGCCAGAGTTTAGGCTCCTTTCTATTTTCTCACTAGGATTTAACTTCCATGTTTTACAGGATGCCTTTTTGCCTCTCACTGCTTCTTTTACTTTGTTGTTTAGCCATGGTGGCACTTTTTTGGTTCTCTGACTATGCTTTTTAATTTGGGGTATACATTTAAGTTGAGCCTCTATTATGGTGAAACAAAAGCAAAAGCAATAAATACACAATTTTCTGAATATAGGATACTGTTCATTTCATATAGGGACTTAAGCATAGAATTTGTGATTGCTCACAAGAAGCAGTCAGGCATTGAATTGTCAAGTAGTATAACACAACACCATTACTATCAAAACATAGCAGCAATGTAATTTATAATCCAACTATCACAGAACTATGGGGGGAGGGTGGAAAAAGAGCTTCTGTGTGGGGGCCTCTCTCTGCATCATGGTATGCATAATTTAGTTATCTCTAAACAAACCCTAATGGATGAGTGTCTTTTCTAGACTTGAATATCTGCAAGGATAGTAAAACCACAACTTCCTCTGGCAGCCTTCTCCATGGCCAAACCTGGTAGTCTTATTGAATCTATTTTTTCCTAGTTGCGGATCAAGTGTATTACTATTTGTTTTTTTCTCTCTGACTGTAAAGATAATTGATCCTAGGTCATTTTATTACTTCACTTAATGTATTTCTAGACAGTTATTATGCCTCTCATCATTCATCTTTTTGCCAGACCGAACATGCCCAGTTCTATTAACCTTTCCACACAGGTCTTAATTTTCAAGTGTTTAATGATTTTTATTGTTCTCTTCCGAACTTTCCCCAGTTTGTCAATGCCTGATTAACAATGTGGTGGTCAAAGCTAAATGTGCTATTCCAAATGAGACCTAAATAATGGCAAGTACAGTGGAATTCCCTTATTGTTTTACACATGACAACAACTAGGCAAAGAATTCTTAACTAACGTAGTCAGTGAATTTAACACCTTTTCTGTTAGTAAATTATCCACTAACAACCTTTTATTATACATTGTTCTCACTCTCAGTTCATTTCCCTTTTGGTGATGAGTAATGATATCCAGGACAGCTTCTATTCTAGTTGGATGCATTATCTTAGGAACTCCCTTCAGAATGCACCTTTGGTTGTTTATTACCCATCAGGAATCTGGGCAATAAAATATCCTGAGCATAGGCACTGACTTTCGTTTTTGCCGGTGGGTGCTTTTGAAGAGGTGTGTTTGTACTTGCGGTTGGGAAGTGGGCACTTTGCCAGTTTGGGGAAGGCTATTTTCAGCATATTTATACACTTCTTTCATATTCTAGTTATTGAATGTGTCTATCATTGGTATCTTTATTGTTTTAATATTGTTAAATTGTTATGAACTACATAATTACCTTATCATGAATTACAGTACATTAAAATCATTGCAATCACCTGCAAGCTGTCTTCACTAACGTCCCAGCTTAAAGACATTATGTCTCACAGTAGCTTTCAGGATGAAACTGTCAGCAATCTAGTTCCTTGGTATGATCTTGATTCACGTTAAGGACAGCTACATTATTGTATCTGTCCCATTGATGACTGGAAATAATTTTTAAGTCTTTTGAAGCTGGCAAATGAGTTCAGGATGATCAGGCACAGTGAGAAGGATTCTTATAAATGTGAAGTAGTCTGGAAACATAGTGCTTCCAGAGTACTACAAATTACTCCAAGGGGTAGTCTGCACTGGCAACGCTAAAGCACTGCCACATCAGCGCTTTAACATGGCTTGTGTGGTCGTGGCAGAGCACTGGGAGAGCTAAAAAATCCATGGCTCCCAGAGCTGGTGCACTGTCTACACTGGTGCTTTACAGCACTGACACTTGCTGCGCTCAGGGGGGTGCTTTTTCACACCCCTGAGTGAGAAAGTTGCAGCGCTGTAAAGTACTAGTGTAGACAAGCCCCAAGATCTCTTTCTTGATGGATAACAGCTAATTTAGGCACCATCATTTTGTATGTATAGTTGGAGTTATATTTTGCCATTTGCATTACTTTGCATTTTACATTGACTTTCATCTGCCGTTTTGTGAGATCCCTGTGTAACTCTTTGCAATCTGCTTTGGACTTAACTATCTTGAGTAATTTTGTATCGTCTGCAAATTTTGCCACCTCACTGTTTTCCCCTTTTTTCCGATCACTTCTGAATATCTTGAATAGCACTAGACACAGTACAAGCTCCTGGGGGACACCACTATTTACTTCTCTCCATTCTGAAAATGGACCATTTATTTCAACCCTTTGTTTTCTATCTTCTAACTGGAGTGACTGGCAATGCTTTCAGGATCATCTAATGATCCTTAATTTAATTTAATGACAAGCCTTTTGTTATCTTAATCACCCTGGCTCTGTTTATAAACAAACCCCCTGTCCCAAGGGCAGAAGTTGTTAGCAGCACAGAACTCATCACATTCCACACTCAAGCTCTGGCTCCCGGGTGCTGAGCACCCACTATTTTTTTCCATGGATGCTTGAGACCTGGAGCATGCACAGAGTCAGTGCCTATCATCCTGAGTACAGTAAATCCCACCAACATGGTGCCACTGCTTCAAATTTAGGCATGCAGTTGCCCACAAACCTTAAACCTCTGTTTTATTTATTAGTTATGTTGGCCAAATAGGGCCCGTTTCCCCCCGGAGCTTACCTAATTACACCAAGGAGGCACGGAGAGACAAAAAGACGGATACCAGGTTCTTTATTAATCGATTAGCTAAGCGGGTGAGCTCTCATCGGCTCATGCCAGAGGAGAGACACGTCTTACATGGCCGAACTGGCCCTTTTTATAACCAGTAACAAACAACTCAGCCGCGTCATTATGCTGTCCTATAGATAATAGGTTACACAGGATATATATATTATTTTGGGGAAGGGGATACAAGAGACATCTGTTGCGGATACATTTGTCATTTTGAAGGGAGAACAAGGTACATCCCTTGACCCTTTGCACTAAATGCCTTGGGGATAAATGGGAAAACAGCTGCAAACTAACTATCTCTCTGTTCCCTCCTCCTTATCTTTATTATTTCTGCTAGTGTGAGTGAAACTGCAGCCATTTGCTAGAAACGCTGACCAATACATTTCTGCTTCAGCCTGCTACAGAGCATATAAAGCAGTAAACACAGAAGTAGGTGAGAGTTCACAAGATGGAGTTTGGGGGTTCCAGATAGGCCCAGAGCAAAAGAGCTTCATCGACACTTTGGCCTTCCACTCTCCCGAGTTACCTGGTAGCTATGCCTAGTGGATCCCAACAGTTATGCGTATGATATTTCCATCTTTCATTTATGCATTGTGTATCTGTTAGCTCTTAACAATTGATTTTTCTTCATTTCCCCAATTTATTGGGAGAGTTGTCTGCTTTAGGACCCCCACTCAACTTGACTCTAATAGGCAAATTTTCAGCCTAGTCTTATTCAGGCCTCCAGCTTTGTGGGTGCTGGATTCTAAGTGCAAGTTATTTTGGGTGCAAAACTGAGCCAACAATTGACATCAATTTTTGAAAATCTGGCTATATTTCCTTGTGGTTCTTGGCTATACCCTGTTTATCTTACATTCTAATTAGCTAGAGTTCTCCTTTTCTGAATTCCCACAAGACACTCAGCTGTGTTTACCTATCTTCTCTGTGGAGGAAGTTATTAAGGAAACTATAATCTTACTTCAAACAAAAACATCAAACACAATAAAGAACAGCAATAATTCTATTTACATAAATGACAGCTTGATTCCATTACCTCACTTTCCTCTTTAAATAGCTAAATGCCCATATCTGTGAGCAGATCAGGCATTTGTGCATGCAGCAAATCAGTAAGTGTACATGCAAATGAGGACACCAGACAGCAACCTTTTAAGAGTTTGGCTTTTAGCATCCAATGATTCCAAAACAAGATTAATCACAACTCTAGTACAAGGTTACAATAGACTGTCATTTTGTATGTCAGATGGTCAATTTAAACATCAAGTCAACCTTTCAGTTGAGTCTGTTAAATATACATATTCTAGTAAAAGTGACAGTAGATAATATGGTTGTCTAGGAGGGTGGATCCTCTGAATTGTTGCCTTTTTCCTATTCTTGAGGGTCAGTACCAAGTTTCTTTAAGTCTGTTTAAAAACCCACAGCGTTTTCTTGAAGTTGTGGTCTTGCCCCAGCTTTCATTCTCAGATCAGTAGGAAATGGCATCTGTAATGCCTTCTAAAACTCACATCAACCTATATCCATGGCAGACACAGCCTCTATGAAACTAGTTTAAAAAATCTGTACAAGTCTCAATGGGAAGGCTAATTCACTGGAGGCATTAATTACACATGGCAAGCATAAATAAAAAGGTCAAAAGCAGCCAATGTTGGTGAATTGCATCTGTGCCTCAGGTCCTTGCTCCTCAGTCAGCATTCATGATAGCCAATTCTTATCTCTATTCAGAATTATAGATATGTTTATTGAAAATCACTGTGCTGATCCAAAAGTCTAGCAATATATTTTACAGAAATCTGTTCAATGTAATGACACTATTAGCATTCAAACAAAATAAGAGAGAATAAATTTCAGTTCTTTAGGCACTTGTTCAACAAAAAGACAAGTGAATAAGTTCTGTAGTACTGAATAATTGTACAGTTAGGTTCAATAGACTTTCTCCTGTGATGTTTATGTGGGAAGATCTCTCTATGGGATAAGTTCTGCCATTGAGTATCCATATAACAGCCTTTAAACTTAATATGAACAACATAGGTACAAATGACAGCCTTTTGCACCATATGATAATATACTCAAGGAATGATTTGAGGTACAAAATAGTATGTTTTTAAGGGTTACGGTATAGTTTTGTCAGTTGTTTCTTAGTCTAAGCTAGTCCCAACAGAACATGAAATGTTCAGAAGCTTGAAACAGGGAGAGAAGTGGAAGAAATTTACAGTTTCAGAAAGATTTTTACTCTTGATTATCAAGCTGACTCTGTTCTTGCACTAAAGGTCCATGCATCTGAGTAGCTCTGACTTTGTACCACAGGTTGCTGAGAGAATTAATAATACACCATGCTGACTAAGAATCTGCTATACAAACATACTAATAGTTAGGTCCTGATGTCGGCAAATGGTGTTCCCCAAAGAGCCTGATTCTCTTCTCCCTTTCACTAGTTTTACATGGGAGTAACTCCATTTACTCCAGGTGCACACTGATGGAAATAAGAGGAAAATCAGACCCAGTTTTATTTCAGTTAATTTAAGAAAACAGACTCAGGAAGCCGCAAAACCAGAACAGGAATCTGCAGCTAAATTACATGGCTAATTAACTAATAATAACATAAGACCATAAGAATGGCCCTACTGGGTCAGAACAAAAGTCCATCTAGCCCAGTATCCTGTCTTTCAACAGTGGCCAATGCCAGGTGCCCCAGAGAGAATGGACAGAACAGGTAATCATCAAGTGATCCATCCCCTGTCGCTCATTCCCAGCTTCTGGCAAACAGAGGCTAGGGACACCATTCCTGCACATCCTGGCTAACAGCCATTGATGGAAGGGTGGCTACAACTAGATATCCAATCAAACAGACATGAACTGCCTCGAGTGAAAGCCATTTCAGGACTGATTGTTCAAAGAGTTTTTGATGCTGCCAGACAAGGCGCCAGCTCATGCCAAGGCCCTAGGCCTCAACGTACACTAACAAATGTATAGCTGGAAGCCAGTCTGGTTCACCTGTATGCTAGTATTGTCAAAATAGGTATTTAGTGTTCAGACTTTATTAAATGCTTGTGAGTTGCTGCATGCATTAATTTCACTTATTATAGCTGTATCCCATGTTATCAGATAGTATTTAAGTGTTTCCTCTGAAACTGTAAACCCTTACAAATCAGGAGAGAAGCAGTACCAAGTGTGAAATACTAGTTTTGTACAAAAGGTGTCACCTCGTACCCAACAAAAAAAGGCCCATAGATAACAGCCAAGCCATTGTGGAACATCGAAGGACAAAACACTTTGTTGTTCCCAAAACTCATGAAGAGGAGACGTGCAAGTGGACTTGTCCCATAGAATCATAGAATATTAGGGTTGGAAGGGACCTCAGGAGGTCATCTAGTCCAACCCCCTGCTCAAAGCAGGGCCAATCCCCAATCCCCATCAGGTCAGGTTCTGAGGGAAGGGAATAAAAATCCTTGACAAGACAGAAATGTGTCTCTATATTGCTTGAACTCTGAAGGCCAAACATTTGTAAACATAAGCAAAAATTCCCTAGTGGTTGGCTTGGGTTAGCCCTAAAGGACATATAGAAGCTTTTATTACCTTTTGGAACCAAAGACTGTAACTCATTTGTGTGTGTATGTTTACCTGCTTTAACCTTGTAAACAACTCACATTTCTTTTTCTTAGTAATAAATCTTCAGTTAATTTATTATAGGATTGGCTACAAGAATTGTCTTTGGTGTAGGATCTAAGGGGGAATTGATGCAGGATAAGTGACTAGTCCTTTGGGACTGGGAATAAACTGAATATTGTTGTGATTTTCAGTGTAAGGAACCATCTATCACTAAGGCAAGCTTGCCTGGGTGGCAAGAGGCGTACCCAGGGGGACTGACTGTATCTGTCTGAGACTCCTTATTAAGGCTATTATTAATGCTTGAGGAGTTCACACTTGATACTTTGTTGGTGAAATCTAAGTATAGCACTTACAACCCAGGTTGGAGTTTGAGCCCTGCTTCCTAACAGTCTGCCCTGAGGTTGATATTCATGCTTCTGAGCCACTTCAGATGGCATGTCACAATCAAGCACTTAAAAGTACTTAGTATTTTTATTGCACAGCATGTATACAAAGCACAGCTCCGATCTACTTCAGTTGCAATCTCCAGCCTCTTTTACTACATACCTTCCAACTTCTCCAACAAATGAAGCAGAAGTTCTACAGCCAACAGCCTTATTCTCAACACAACCCTGATTCATTCCCAGTGCACTGTCCATCCTGTGCACTGAATGAGGAAGGGATCCTGTGGAAAAATAGTGTGTGATCATGATCAGGTATCATAATGTATATGCACAAGGAGACATTTTCTAACTTCTGAGTGTTTGACTTTCCAACTTTAATGTTCTCATAACATCTTTTTTTCTTATTTCATAATTTCTTAACTAAAAAAAAATTGGAAAAAAGTAGAAATTTCATCATGTGGGACCAATATGATGTGATGATTTTTGGGATCACTCTGTACAATTTATTAACTCTAGTTATTATTATGGAGTTGCTCTTATGAAAACTCCCATATCATGAATGCGCCTCTGTATGTGTATTCACCAAATCCTACTAGCCTGAAAACCCTGTCTTCCCCAGATCAGAGAAAATGGGTGTAGTAGGAAGAGAGCCTGAGACATAAGCCCTTATATCAGAGAGCTAATATGAGGCAGGATCTGCTCACAATATTTGGCAAAAACAGGGCTGATATTGCAAAAATACACATTCCTAAGAAGTGCTAGTCACAGAGTGCTCATGCAAACACATCCCGATATCAAGTGGTACCTGAACATCCTGATATCAAGGATGGTACAAAAACATTCCACAAGGATAACAGGAACACACTGACCCCTCCTAAAAGGTAAGGTCAGGATGACAGTACACAATAAAAATGTTTTAATTGAATCAACATGTACAAAATGATGGGTGATAACTCGCGATGTCAGGGGTGGTAACTAACTATGTTAAAGGGGCAGTATTAACTTGTTTATATAGGGGTATAAAAATGTATCTCAAAGGGAATATCTTAGTCTGGTCTAGGGAGTCCCGCCATTCACTGAACTGGTCCATTGTTACAGGTATACACATATAAGTGGTCTGCTAGAATCTGTGGGATACTAGTACCGTGCTTTGTCAGCAATAAACCTGGCCGGGTGCCTTCGTCCCTTAATGGATCTTGTGGTCATTGAGCGATTCGCACGAGGTCTGCTGTGCCAGCTGTCTGCGCAGGGGTGGGGCGGCACACAGAGGGAACACACACACACAGAGCCAAACATCTATCAACATCTAACCACAATAGGAACTATGTTAACATTAATAATGGTGCTTTGGAAATGGGGGGCAAGTGGAGAGAATGGAAAGTTACCAAAAGATAGAACAAAGAAAGCTGGGTATTGGATGGAGACATATAAACTCAGGAAGAAGTAGCATTGGGAGCGAGAGGAAGTTCAAAGCAGTGGGGGAAGAAGTCTCCCTGAGGCAGAAGCAGCCTGGCATGTAGCAGTCTCATGAGGCAAGACACCCTATCTGCCTTCCTGGACACAGATGATCCCCCAAGAACTCCCCTGGGAAGGGTGGGCTAGTGACAGACATTTCATTTGGGATGTTTATTGTGTGATATCTGAGCTGTACTCTCTTGTGCTTTATCTGTTAAGTATAAAAGAGCAATAGCTGTGGTGTATTGACACTGCAGATCAGACCATCAATTGTTAGCCTCAAATATAAAATTAAAATTCAATTAAAACTTAAAAAACAGATAAGACCTTCAACAGGTCCACTGCCTCTGGACTTGTCCAGAATCAACAAAAACTGACAAGTATCAGAGGGGTAGCCGTGTTAATCTTTACCTACAAAAACAACGAGGAGTCCGGTGGCACCTTAAAGACTAACAGGTTTATTTGGGCATAAGCTTTCGTTGGTAAAAACCCCCACTTCTTCAGATGCATGGAATGAAAATTACAGATACAGGCATAGATATACTGGCACATGAAGAGAAGGGAGTTACCTTACAAGTGAAGAACCATTGTTGACAAGGCCAATTCAGTCAGGGTGGATGTGGTCCACTCCCAATAATTGATGAGAAGGTGTCAATACCAAGAGAGGGAAAATTGCTTTTGTAGTAAGCCAGCCACTCCCAGTCCCTATTCACACCCAAATTAAGGGTATTAAGTTTACAAATGAGTTTTGCAGTTTTTCAAAAACTGTATGCTTTCTGTCCAGAATGGGTTTGAGGTACTGTCATAGGTGAAAGAGGTGAACAACCTGCATGAATTTTGGAATAAAATGAAAACTATTACGCTCAAAGCTGCCAAACACATTCCGAAAAGTCAGTGTCAGACTGCACCATGGTTAATGGAGACAGTGTTTGAGCGAGTGAAAAAATGACAATGACAAAGAATGGCTTGGAGACAGAAGAAAATAGGAGAGAGTACAAAGATCTAAGCAGACAGATCCAAAGGCAGACTAGACAAGATAAGAATGAATATATAAGGGCAAAATGAATGGACTTCGAGAATTACAAAGAAACAAATAATACAGAAGTTTGGTTCACAGTGGTCAGACTTCTTACCAATTTTTTTCTCTGTGATTGAACATAATAAAAGATCAGGATGGCAGAATTCTCACTGAAGGTGATGATATCAAGTGCCAGTGGAGAGATTACTGTGTCAATCTGTATGTCTCATCAGAACCACTTACAATAGCGAGCGACAGGAAGGAGAGTACAGAGCAGGAGCTGTCAATCCTGTGAGAGAAAGTGGTGTTTGCTATTATGAAAATGAAGCCTGGGAAGGAATTGGGATAGATAATGTACTAGAAGAACTGTTAAGTGATTGGAGACTGTGGTATTGATCACATATAGAAAATGTGCAGCAACGTATAGATATCTAGAAATTGGCCAGATGATTGGAGGCAGGGAATATTTCTGCCCTTATCAAAGAAAAGAGACTGAGTATAGTAACAATTGTATCATCTCCCTAATATTCTACACAAGCAAAGTTTGGTTCTACATAATTCAGGATTGCATGAAGCGAATGGCATAAGTAAAACTGCCACCACAAAAAATTGGTTTCAGAAATGGATGAGGCACACAAGATCAAACTATGAACATCTGTCACATCACTGCAAAATGCAGGAAGTATAATCATCCATTGATCATGTGTTTCATTGACTACTCCAGAGCGTTCAATACCACACAACATGAGAGTCTTTGAAGGATACTGGCAGACATGGGGATTCCAAAGCATCTCTTAGAACTCATTGCAAGTATCTACTGTCAACAACAGACTATGGTGCGAATAGATTTTTCCGACTGATTTTTCCACTGGGCAGGGTGTGAGAAGAGTGTGTTCTGACCCCAACCCTTTTTCAACATGTACACCAAATTATTATGAGACAAGCCCCGGAACGTTTTGACAAAATGGAAAGAACTGGGATTTCCATTGGTGGACATCTCTTAACTGACTTCAAATATACTGATGACATGATGCTCTTTGCTACAACCGCTGATGCAATGCAATGAATGTTGGAGTCTGTTAAAACATTTAGCAAGGAATATGGACTATCTATGAATGAAGCAAAAACAAAATGCAGGCATGTTGACATCATTAACAAAAAACAAGTTTATTAACGGTCAAATTGTAGAGGTAGCAGATGAATTTGATTATCCGGGGTCATATATATTCATCCATGGAGGTTGTTCCAAAGAAATCCGAAGAAGACTAGGAATGACTTGCTCAGCCATGGCATCTTTTATTAAAGTTGGGAAACACAATGGCATCTCAAAATGTTTGTTTGGTGAAAAGTTTAATTTTTTCCATATCAATTTACGGATGTGAATTGTGGGAAATTAGTGCTGCTGAAAAGGAGAAAAATAAAGCCTTTTTGATATGGTGCTTGAGCAGACTTTTGCCTATCTCCCGGATAGAAAAGATGACAAGTGCTTATGTTAGATATATTTTTGGAGAGAAGCAGACCATGTTGTCGCAAATAAACTGGTGCCAGCTTATTTACTTTGGTCACATCAAGCATAGGAGGTAGAAATAATCTTGAGAAACTTACCATATAGGGAATGCTGGCAGGTCATCGTGGCAGCGTATGACCAGAAAGAAGATGGATAGATGATGTGTGGCAGGTCACTCGGAGCCTAGCTGTTGAGTCCCCAAAAATAGCACTGGATCAAACATGCTTCTGACAACGTTGCTCTGATATCATCAATATTCAGACATGAATAAATGGATTTTACTTCCTTACTTCTTGAGGACTGTGTTGGAATTGTAACCTATCACTTTAATATTGAGGGAAAGATGGAGGTTCCTGATCCTGCTTGCAGGTTAGTGGTCTCTGTAGAGAAGCCTCTGGGAGCAGCAACATGTCTGCAGACTGCCAGACTATAGGTGGAGTAAGGTGGAGTGAGTTGTACCTGTCTCTTTTGGGGAGCAGTTTGTTTTCTCTCTGTTTTGGGTTCTTGTGTGTTATTCTGAAATCATAAGAAAAAGTAGTGTTATGTGGCAACCGTCCTGCAAGAGTATTTATGTTTTGAATCTAACTTCTCTGTGTGTATGTTGCAAACATAAAAACATGTTAGACTTCTGTGCAAAGTGTCTGTATGTTATGTGCGTCACAACAACCATATGCCTTCTGAGAAAATCAAACTGTAAATCAGAAGGCTCACACCTCCAGGTAGAGTTTTGGGAGAGGGTATGTTGGGAGGGTGAGCACTGAGCCCAGAGGGGCTAGGCAGCTGGCCAGCAGGATTAAGTTCAGAGGAGAAGGTACTAGACAGCAGGTCTGTGCCTCAAGAGTGTGCCTAGGACCCCATGAGAGAGGCAGTGGCTGGTTTCATTCAGGCTCTGGGGATCCAGCAGCTGGGCTCTTCACAGCAATCTGGTGGGTGGCTGGCAAGGCAAGGTAATTGGATTTGTGACATGTGGGTCATCAGCAGGGTTTGCCTCTTTAGATCTGCAGCTTAGAACTCTACCATCTGACTAAAGGAGTAAATGGTAACACTAGTTGGCTATTACCCTATGAGGACTAGTGACAAGCGGGAGATGAGACACTTTACCAGTAGGTTTTATAGCTATTTGCAGACAGCTGAGGAATGTAGAGACTGAGGACTCCTGGGTTTGATTCCATACTCTGGAGCATGATTGTGCTCTGGTGTTTATAGACCCTTTTCCTCTGTGACCCCATCCTGCCGCCTCTTCTCCTCTGCTTCTGTCCAGTTCCCCACCCTTAGCTCCTGTGGTCTCTTCCTTTCTGTTGTTATCTAATCCCCTAACTCCTGCCCCTCTGCAGTGATATATCCCCTTTCCTCCCCAACTCCTATCCACACCCATAGCTGGCTGGTGAAAAACATTCTATGGGACGCTGAGCCTGCCCTGCAGCCTTGGCTCCTATCATACTGGGCTGGGCCCAGTTCTCTGTTCCAGCCCATTGGCTTTCGCCTTTCGCAGGTTTAGAGGAGCCTGCCACTGCATTATTTGATGCATGTGGCCATGCACAGGCAGGGCCCTCCCCCCATGACAACTCATCCTGTGCCCTTCCTGCCCTGGCACTGCCAGATGTTGCCATTCACCTATTGAGCTGGGCATGCATGTGGGTGGCACAGTGGCTCAGAAAATGACAAGACAGAGATAGATATGAAGGAAGGATTTAGCCCCCTCTAGCCGTAGCCACCTACCACCTATGCCCACACAATCTCCTGTCCTCCTCCTCCCCTGACTTCTACAATCTCTTCTCCCCATCTGTTCATATTACTCACTGAATTTGACTCAGGCTGCATCCTCCCCATCCTGCATGCTGCCTGGACATCAGCAGAGCAGGCATTGAGAGCTCAGGAAAAAGTCTCCTCGCCCTCAGTTTTGATGGCTGGTGCCACAACAGCATGGAGGACCAATTGTTGGAAAAGTCCTCTTCAGCCCATGCATCCCTGGGCTGGAGAATGCCCAGTACAGATTAAATCTTCAGAGAATTTAGCTGCCAAACTTTAGCAAGCCTCTATTGGGCATGTGAAGATTGGGATTTTTCAGAGGCTTATAAAATTTGGGTCAATTTTCACACGTATGGCAAAAAGCATCTCCCTAACATCAGGGTAACCCACCTGCCAAATTTCAAGTCCCTGCTCCAAAGCATAGAAGTGCTAGAGCTTCCCAACAAGCTGACTTTTAAAAACAAACAAACAACAACATATTTTTCCCTAATCTTGTTCTCAGAAACAGCTGAACCATTTAAACTGAAAGTTTTCAGACAAATTCAGCTTAAGGAAGATATGCAACATGGAAAATTTCAGCTTGAATAGTTTGGCAAAGGTATAAGCAACTGAAAATAGGGCCCTATAATTTAGACGTGGCGGGCAACCTAAATTATAGGCAGAACTACCAGCTCCACCTATATATACAGAACACATGATAGGATGATGGTGTATACAGGTTTCATCATTTTTAAACTTAGAAATTATTCAGTATAGAAACAAACTTCCCTACAATAACTAAGTAGGTTCCAATAAGAAGCAATGTTTTCTACCAGGAATCCAGAAATACTGTGATAGAAATCAAACAGGGACAGAACTCCTTAAAAAAAATCTTTATTTACATATTTCTGATGGGTTCTGGGGATTATGGAAATTGTGCCAACTGACGAACAATACAGTCTGGGGGATATCAAACCCTGAGGCCGTGTGTCCTGTAGCTCTCTGAAAGGGAGCAGATCAGAGACATGTTATGTTGTTGAAGACGTGTGTCAAAGGCATGAGGGACTAAAATATTCTTTTAGCAAAGGTTTTAGAAAAAAATATTTGAAACTCTAAAAGGGGTTTTAATATTCATATTAATAAAAATGCACCAAATTAAAGAGTTAAATTTAGCTACCAGCTTTGTAGGTATAATTAGAACAGAAAAGGTCATGTTTTGCAATGCCCAGAAATGTCTGCACAGAGAGAGATGGTTCTACTAGACGGTTAGGTTAAAATGATTAATTAAAATTTCTCTTTTATGGGTATTATTCAATTTTTTTTTGTTACAGTTTCTTTCAAGTAAAAATCACAAAACTAATATCAGAGAGAAGCTAGTATAGAAGTATAAAAGGGCTTTTATTAAATTTTCTATTTGCAGACGCATATTTTTCAAGCAATCTTTAATAAACTACCATACTTTCTGTAGGACATTGAGATCTACAGCCAGTATTGCTGGCAAATTCTTCATCTGCTGAAGTGTTGTGCTCTTGAGGATTCCTAGCTTGTGCAATAAATACAACTTAATTTCAAGAAATAATGTGGTAAAGTCTTAAAAGAAGAGCATGGATCAATCACCTTAATGTTGAAACATTGTCTTCAGCTGACTAAAGGATGTTGGCCACTGTATTGTTCTATGCAGAGAGAACGTGATTTGTTAATTATTAATAAATGATAGATTCATCTATTATTTATAAAAAATCCTTAAAAATATTAATAGTTTATTATTAAAACTTCTAAACTTTTTGTGACTATTTTCTTTCAACCTTGTACCTAATCCAAGAAGTCATTTCTTCAACTTTAAATGTATTTTCTCACTTTGAACAATTTCTTTGGAATTTGAAGATCACACTAAGACACTGCAAGGGATTTGCACCTTGGAGGTTAATTGCACATCAGCTTGTCAATGTTTATATTGACTATTCCAGACAATTATAAGGTACATTTCAGAGAAGAGTAAAACTTAAAAAGACAGGAAATATCCTTTACAGGCTTTCTTTGTATCCAATAAACAGTTTGCAGAAATGAAAATTCCTTGCTTTAACTTAAATTATGAGCGAAAGCCCTGATCCTGCAAAAAACATGTGTTTAACTTTAGGCGTGTGAGTTGTCCCATTTTGGAATAACTCATTGGCTTTGTATAAAGCCATTAGAAGTTAAAGTTAAGCATGTGCATAAGTCTTTGTGTGATGAAGGCCTCAGATAACATGGGTCAGTTTCTTGTTGGTTTCAATAGGTGTAGTTGTACTGAAGTCAATAGAACTATCCCAGTTTACACCCATTGAGGGTCTGCTCCCAGTCCTGCAAGCTGATCCATGTAGATGGACTCTTAAGCCTGAATGGAGCCCAACTGAAGTAAATGGGGATCCACACAAGGCCAGGAGTCCATATGGATAGCTCAGCGTGTAATGCTGTAGCCTTCTGACTTGATCCAAAAGCTATTAGTCTGATAGCTGGAAAGTTGTCACATGATTTTGATTGGTCTATTCCTGTTGTGGAAAAGTGTTCTTGAAACTAGAAGGGAAGCAGATAATTATAAATGTCAAACCCTTTCCTAAAGATTGGATCTCTATACACTTGAGGCTAGATTCATAAAAAGATATAGGCACCTAACTTCCACTTAAGGTGCCTAAATCCAAAAAGTAGAACTTCAAAACACCTGCTCAGTTGCTGCCTAACCCACCTAAATTCCTTTTCAGTAGTCACTAGTCTAGAGAAAAAGCAAGAATGACTCTATAGGCCAGCGGTTAGGGTGCTTAAGTGGAAGGGCTAGTGTCCATGTTGTAATGAACATTTAAGTATTAGCATGAAGTGGAATAGTTTCAACAGGAGAGAGTGAGAGGGCCCTACCCCAGGCTATCCCTTAGCTGAGTGCTTAGGGAAGTCTTCTTTGCAGAAGGACAGTGCTTCTCAAAGCCGGTTCACCAGGCCAATGGGGGCTGCGGGAAGCAGCGTGGGCCGAGGGATGTGCTGGCCTCCCTTCCCGCAGCCCCCATTGGCCTGGAGCGGTGAACCGCGGCCAGTGGGAGCCGCGATCTGCCAAATCTGCAGACGCGGCAGGTAAACAAACCGGTTAGGACCGCCAGGAGCTTTTCCTGAACAAGCAGCGGCCCGACTTTGAGAAGCACTGCAGTAGGAAACGTATTCAAACCCCTCCTCAACATCACCCAGAACGGGGATTTGCACCCAGGCGTCCCACACCTTGGTTGAGTGCTCTAACCACTCAGCTATATGTTATAAGAAGGAGGGTACCTTCACTTCAGTTTTTATGAGAAAGGGCACAGGCATCTAACTCCAGAAGAGGATTCATGGTTGTGAATCTCAAGCAGAGATGGACACCTCCCTCTAGCCTGGATTTAGGGGCCTAAATTCCTTTGAGGGGCGGGTTTTAGGCCACATCCTCAGCATTTCTTATTGGCTAGCTTAGACAGTTCCCTGCTCAGCTTGCTGACTTTTGTTTATCCCATTCTTGGGCACCTCTCGCCATGCATTGTATAGGAACCTGGGCACCTAACTCAGGACAGTGGAATCCATTATATGGCAGTGTACGTAAACATTAGGTGCTGCAGTGATGAGTCTATGTCTCATCTGTGGATCTAGCCATTTTCTAATGACCATACTGATCAGTGTAAAACAGAATCTGACTGAATCTTATATTTAGGGAGCACAATAAAGAAAACTAAACCAAGAAAAATCAAACCACTGAGCACCGCTAACAAAGAGAACTTCTCCAACACAACCTTCAAGAAAATTCAATTAGAGATAAAGCAAACTTTTTCCTGAACCCAAAGAGCAGCTCCAACAGAGACTGTAGCCTCTGTTGCTAGGGATGTGCTTTGTGGAAGTTTCTTTGTTTGCATGGATGTCAGCATACCACTGTGTTGATACTGATTATGATAGATGTCAACATGTGAAACAGTATGTCTACAAGATGCAAGGTGATGGGTGCCTCATAAATGCCTAGATAGAAATATTTGAAGGATGTAAACACCAATGATGGAGAAGAGTGACATGGAGTAAGACTAATTAGCAATCTTATTGCACTGAGCAAATGAAAATACAGGTTGAATATCAGTAAGGGAAAAATGAGATCTCAGAGTCAGAAACAGTCTCTCAAGAGAAATGGTAGAAGCCACATCAATGGAGTTGTTAAAACAAAACTGGAAAAAGCCCTCAATGATATATGGAAGTATACTGCTTTTGTAACACGTAGGACAAGACCTGCTAAGTCTTTTCCCTTTAAAACTTTTAAAATTACTTTTCCAAATATCAATACAATAGTTTATACAAAAGGCACATTATGTAAATCAAAGCATTAGAAACCATGCAAGGAATTCCAATAGCAAAATGCTATACTTTGAAACCTGCAAATTCCATGTAGAGCTTATTACATAATGGGAACAACGAGGCCTCAAAATCATATGGATTACTCCAATACAAAAGCATGAATGAATCATTCTCATTAAGGATTATGGAAGGAAACAAAAGAAAAAGGGGGTGGGAACAAAAATCAGAGAGTGCAAATTTAAATCTTAACTCCCAACCGGAGGCTTGGAAAGATTAAACCAATAACAGCAGGACTTAGTTTTGGTCCGTATCTGGTCTGGTGACATGCTCAACAATCTTGTCCCAAAGTTTGGAGAACATTCAGTAAATGATTTTTTAGGACAGCTAAGACATCCAGAAATGTCTTTGCCCAAGTCATTAATGCACAAAAAGCTGCATGTATCCTTCAATTTAAGTTGAATTATGTTTTTGTCCACCAACAATGTAGTAACAGTAGACTTAGAATAAGTGACTTGTTTGTAGCCCTAATGGATTTCCTGATGATTAAACTTGGTTAAGGTTTAGAAAAATATTTTAATATACTATTCCCCACACCCCTAGTGCCCAGAAAACTCCAAAATACATTACTATTCCTTGGGGTTTTAGTGTCTTCATCTCTGACACTTATCTGAATTTAAGATTCAGATAATTAAAACAATGGGAAAATGCTTATATCAAGAATAGTCTCCAGATGCCATTTCTGTCCTGTACACAACCCCTTTTCACTTGCATTAAGAGGTTCATAAGGCAACTGAAAATAGAGCCCATAAGATTGTTTAACTTGTATTGCTTTCCAAACTTATGTTTTTACCATACTACTTGATTTATGTCAACTAATTTTAAAGTACCAATTTTATTCAAAGGATGTCTTAAATAAAGAGTTGAACATAAGTGACATTCAGAAATACTTTAAACATGCTATAGAAAAATGCCACTATTGATCTATCATGCTTATTTGGGTACATTCAAGATAACAAAGGTGCAAGTGAAGTTTTGTATCCAGAGTTTTATTCTTTTATGCATTTTACAAGACATTCCAATTCTCAGATTATTGGAAGTCAGTTTGTAACTATTATGTATCTAAATGAGAATTTGTTCTCCAAACTTCTTTGTATTCCTAGAGTGGCCATTCAGGGAAAGAACTTTTCCCCTTTCCGATCTGTTGAGGTCAAAGGAGGGTCTGGTATTGACAGCAGAGAGTTTCTCCCTATCCAGAAGTGGGAGTAATTCTGCTAGCATGAGTGTTTTAGAGCAGGCTAAGGACCCAGTGATTGCCTGTGTCTAATGCAAGCTTGGGTGGATCTGATCAGAAAAATCAGAGTCTGTGCAAGGGCATAGCAACTCACTGCTTTTTTAGTGGTTGCCTGTATGCAGCATCTTGAAAGACTTAACTAAAAAGAACAAAGTCTTGAAAGACAGCAGTTCAAAATACTGCAACCTGGATTAGCCCATGCCTGGCATGTCTATTTCTTTATAGGGCTTCCTATCCCAAGTTCTAACTTTCCCCTTAAGATGCACTCGCATCATTATATCTCTGCTGACTGACAGCTAACACATTCCAGCTGGTCTGTCTGACTGGGTGACTTCCTTCACACAGTTGTTCATGTCTCTTCCGCTTTTAGACATGGGGTCAGGAGGTTGCAGGCTTGAGGCTCTCTACAGCACTTAAATGTAATGGTAATTTTCTTCTTTTTACAGTTATAGACATGCATGGAATTTGTTCTGAAAATGTTGTCAGATCCACCTGTCAAAAGTCTTTGTGCCCAAGTGCATGTGTGTGGGAATGGCTCTGAGGCAACTTGAATCCAAGAGAATTTAAAAAGTGGGCTGGGAAGCTTTCTGGACTGTTAATGTTGATGCCAATATTTTACATGGGTAATTGGGATAACCTGGGTAATTATAGGTCTGCCTGTCTGACATCATTCCTGGGACAAATAATGGAGCAGCTAATGTGGGACTTAATAAAGAATTGAAGAAGGGTACTATCATTAATGTCAATTAACATGAGTTTATGGAAAATAGATGTCAAAATAACTTGATATCTTTTTATTTTTTTATTTTTTTTAGATTACAAACTTGGACTTCAGAAAGGCATTTGACTCAGTACATCATGATATTTTGATTAGAAACTAGAGCAATACAAATTCATCATGGCACACATTAAATGGATTAAAAACTGACTAACTGCTAGGTTTCAAAATGTAATTGTAAATGGGAAATCATCATCATTACTACACAATGGGTGTGTTTCTGGTGAGGTCCTGCACAGATTTGTTCTTGGCCCTAAGCTGTTTGACATATTTATAAGTGACCAGGAAGAAAACAAACTCATCACTGAAAGTCTGCAAATGACACAAAGATTGGGAGATTAATAAATCATGAACAGGTTGGGTCACTGAAAGACAGAGATCTGGATCACCTTTGTAAGCTGGGCACAAACAAACAATATGTGGTTCAATGTAAACAAATGTAAAGCTTTACCTCAAGGAACAATGAATACAGACCATACTTATGGGATGTGGGGCGCCATTCTGGGAAACAGTGATTGTGAAAAAGACTTTGGTTCATGGTGGATAATCAGCTAAACTTGAGCGCCTAATGCAATGCTGTCGCCAAAAGGGCTAATACAGTCCTTGGATATATAAACAGGGGAATATCAACTATGAGTAGAGAAGTTATTTTACCTCTATATATGTCACTAGTGTGATCACTATGGGAATACTGTGTAAATATCTGGTGTTAACAATTCATGAAGGATGTTGATAAACTGGAGCGAATTCAGAGAAGAGCCATGAGAATGATTAAATGATTGGAAAACATGTCTAACAGTGATAGATTCAAGGAGCTCAAGCTATTTAGCTTATCAAAGAGAAAGTTAAGGGGTGACTTGACTACAGTCTATTAGTACCTAAGAGTAATTTGATAATAGAGCCTTCTTCCATGTAGCAGACAAAGGCAGAACAAGATCCAAAGGCTGGAGATTGAAGTTAGACAAATGTAGACTAGAAATAAGGCAGAACGTTTAACCACTGGGGCAGCCTATCAAGAGCTGTGATGGATTCTCCATAACTGGAAATTTAAAAATCAGTATTAGATGTCTTTCTAAAAGATTTGTCTAGTTCAAATAGGAATTAATTCAGGTAAATCCTACAACAGGGATCAGCAACCTTTGGCACGCAGCCCACCAGGGTAAGCACCCTGGCAGCCTGGGCTGGTTTGTTTACCTGCCGCGTCCGCGGGAAGCAGCAGCCAGCATATCCCTCGGCCCGCGCCGCTTCCCACAGCCCCCATTGGCCTGGGACAGAGAACCGTGGCCAGTGGGAGCTGTGATCAGCTGAACCTGCGGATGAGGCAGGTAAACAAACCGGCCCTGCCCGCCAGGGTGCTTACCCTGGCGGGCCGCGGGCCAAAGATTGCTGATCCCTGTCCTACAGCCTATATTATACAGGACATCAAACCAGATGATCACAATAGTCCCTTCTGGCCTTATAAGCTATGAATCTAAGTGTTATTGTTGACAGCGTGGAGTCACAAAGAAGTCAATGGGTCTCAATATGGACGCAAGGACCTGCCCTCTTATTGTACGGTTGTTGCCAAAATATTATTTGCCTTGAGAATATTTTCTCATACTGAAATGCTTGTTAAAGAGTATTTTGTCTCTCCCATGTTGTAGTGGTTAATGCTAGAGAAGCCTGATTAACTATTTTCTTTCAATTCATCTGGCTACTGGTTTGTTGAATGAATATGGAGACTTTGCTGTCACTAGTAAAAGCAGTAAATCAGACAAAGGCCAAAATACATCACAATTTTATAAAGAGTGAACACTATATGTTTCATTTGACAGAGATTATGACCAGCTCTACTTTTTCTCTAATAGGTGGCACTGTAAATTTTGACTTTTGTTACAATATGAATGAATTAGATCTCAGAGAGTAGCTTTTACAATAATAAAAACCTCTGAATGGAACTATTAATAGAATGATAAAGAAAATGATAATTTCTAAACCATTACAATTACCTCACCTTAGTGAGTAACAAGATTTATCTATCAAACATTAGACAAAGGGCTTGTCTACACAGGGACACTCAGGAAAATTAATCCAAATTAACCAAAGGTGTGAATTAAAAGTGGATTACTTAAACTGCATTATTCCTGTATGGATACTTTCATTCAGAATTAAAGTGGCCTTAATTTGGCTTAATTTAATTCACTTAATTTAAGGCCATTTTAGTTCTTAATGAGAGTGTCAGCACAGGGATTTAATGTAGTTTAACTAATCCACTTTTAATTCACACTTTAGTTAATTCAGATTACCTTTCCTGAGTGTCTCCATGTAGACAAGTTGAAAGTTGTCCCAATATCATTGAAGATGATACACCAAAAAGGATTTAACAAAAGCCATGTTAATGTAAACTCCATTTGGAGCATGTGAGAAAGTATGCTAAATAGAAGACAGCTGAAATAAATTTTATTTTCAAGCATTTACCATGAAAATAAGAATAATATTTAAAAAGTTACACTGCCCTTTCAAAATTAAAAATATTTTAGCATTTTCTTACACATCTTTGAACAGTATCATGGAGGTTTTCAAACTTCACTTTGACATGTATAACTACTAATGCCATTATTGGTCATAAAGTTAAACTGCTCCTTTCTACATCCAGTTGTTGTGTTTGATTCCATGGCCATCCCTGGCAGTGAATTCCACTTAGTGAATACATGGACGTGAAGAATCTAAGTCTGGGTGACAAACTTTTTAAAAAATAATTTAACAGTGAAATCCAGTTTCTGAACTGTGGTCTGTGTCTTTACCATGAGTACTGTCTAGCTAAGACCTCAATCCTGGCTCATGAACTGGCTACTTGGGTAGATACTTTTGTCCATTTGGAGGACTCACTGACATGAAAAGAGCTACACACAAGTGGGAAAGGCTATTCACGTGGATGGCAGAATCAGGTCCTTCATTTGATTGAAATTCTGGATATATAGTGTGAACTAAAAGTGGCATATAAAGTCTGGTGGTACTTGTTTACCTTATGTACTTTTTATTCTAAATGTCCAACATGGTCTTGAAAATTAGCCGTGTTTACCTTACTCGGTAAAAGACAATTTTTTTTGTGTCATTTAAATGGATTCCTTTTAGGCACCAAAGAATTATGTATTGAAAGTCAGCATAAAGAGGTCATCATTGATTCTGGATCATGTTCTTACAGGGAATCAATAGTCCCCAACATAGAGATGTTAATTGCCTTTCAAATTGCGGGATTTGCTCCATAATAGGATTTTTTTCATTTCTACAATAAATAATTCTGTATGAAAGATGGCTTTAAAAACACATTTTTCAACATCATCTGCAAAAAAATATTTCCCTTTTTTCTTATTATTTATAAACACTGTTACCTGGTGGACAGATTTATAATTTCATTTCTATTTCTAAGGAAAGTCAATGGAAATTCAGTGTCTCTCTTGTATATTTAAATTGCTTTGTTGTGTCAGAGAGATGATGGTGTTTAATCCACACACACGTATTATTTCAACACAATCCCTGCCCCATTTGCTAAAAGAAATCTTCACCCTATGTGCTTCACCCAGTCCAAATAATGCTAGGAGAATTTTGTCTGTCCACTTCAGACCAGTGGCACTCAGCCTCAGAGAGCTAGATGTGCACCTCATGAAAAAACAAAACTGAGAATAGAATCAGCTACAAATTACCAGTGTGCACTGCCTTCAAATTGCAGGCAGATGTTTGCTTCATGTTGCAGCCATGGTGCTGCATCATAGTGACTAAGGGCTAGATTCACAAAGGGAGTTAGGCACCTAAGGTGGCAGTGTAGACGTCTAAATCCAAAATTCAGATCCTCAGAACTACTGCTCAGCTGCTCTCTTATGCTGTAGACACCTAAATTCTCTATGCCCCTAAATCTCAGCCAATAAAATCCCATATGCACTTACATTTCTGCTGGTGGGCATGCACAAAGGTTCCTAAGTCTTGCTGCCACTGAGCAGCTTGGTGCCTAAGCCCTTGAAGTATCCTCCAACTAGGCATACCCCAACGAGCTCATCCGCAGGCCCAATCCTGTAGGTGGGCTCAGAGGCCAGGCACTGGATCAGGACCTGAACAAAAGACAGAGGAGAGAGCAGTGGTGTTACCACCATCCATGCGCAAGCGGTTAGCAGATGTAGGAGGCACAGATTCAAATCCATGCTTTGCCTGCTGTGGAGCAGGGATTTGAACCCAAGTCTCCTACCACCCATATAAGTGCCCTAGCTGCTGTTCTGGGTAGATCTCTTGTAATCTCTCCTGTTGGAACTGTTCAACTTTTTGTGAAATATTTAAATATTAATATTAAAAAAATTAAATCAGTATTGGAACAGGGTCTCCCAGTGGAGTGCCCTGACCATCAGGCTGTAGAGTCATTCTCAATCTCTCTGGCCCAATGATTTTTTTAAAGAATTTTATATAAAGTTTTACAGCTTCAACAGGAGAGATGGAGATCCCTGCCCCATTCCAGAATACCCTCTAGCTAGGGCACGCACCTGGGTGGTGGGAAACCTGACTTCAACTCCCTACTCTGAATCAGGCAGAGCACTGATTTGAACCCATGTCTCCCTGATAATGGGTGAGTGCTCCCACACTGGGCTAAAGAATATAAGTGGGGGGAACCCCACCGCGTTCCTGTTTTTGGTGAGAAAGGGATGACCTGGCTTATGCCCGTAGTTCCAGCAGAGTGCTCATGGCTGAGAATCCTGAGTGGAGGGAGGCACTTCCCTCCAGCTCAGAGGTAGGTGCCTAACTCTCTTTGAGGGGCAAGGCTTAGGCCCCACACGCCTCCCCTTTGTATTTTCTGTTGGTGAATTTAAGTAGCTCCCTCTCTGTGTGCTGGCTTCTGTGAATCCCATTTTTAGGAGCCTAACTCTTCCCATGCATTGTACATGAAGCCTGGGTATCTAACTTGGGGCTGTGGATTGCACTAGATGGTAGGCTGCCTAAGTGTTAACTACTTAATTTAACTACTTCACTCAGAGGTGTGAAAAATCCGTAGCATAGTTAAACTGACCTAATCCCCAATGTAGACAGCGCTAGGTTAATGGAAGAATTTGTCCATTGATCTAGCTACCGCCTCTCAAGGAGGCAGATTACCTACGTCTCTGGGAGAACCCCACCCGTCAGTGAAGGTAGCGTCTATACTGAAGTGCTGTAGCATTTCCAGTACAGACAAGCCCTAAATCCCCTTGTGTATCTAGCCCACAGTGTCATCACATGCTGTCATAGCACAGACATGTATCGAGTACCCCCTGGACTGCTTTACTGACAGTTAGGCTGATGGGAGTCTACCCCCTCAGCCCAGACTTCTGTTTCAAGTAGGGTATATTTTATGGGGAGATGGATGGGAGAGAGAAAAAAAGGACTTTGCATTGCTCAGGCAAATGGATGGAGCCTGGAAAATGTATTGCTGCGTTCACTCTACAAAGCATTAAGTCACAGACATAGATACAAATCAAAGAGCTCATTTGTCTCCCCAGAGTTGTTCTGCAGTAGTCTAGACCACTGGTTCTCAACCTTTCTAGACTACTGTACCCCTTTCAGGAGTCTGATTTGCCTTGCTTCCCCCAAGTTACACATCACTTAAAAACTACTTGCTTACACAATCAGACATAAAAATACAAAAGTGTCACTGAATCGTATTACTGAAAAATTGCTTGCTTTCTCATTTTTACTAGATAATTATAAAATAACGCAACTGGAATATAAATATTGTACTTACATTTCAGTGTATAGTATATAGAGTAGTATAAAAAAGTCATTGTATGAAATTTTAGTTCGTATTGACTTTGCTAGTGCTTTTTATGTAGCCTGTTATAAAACTAGGCAAATATCTAGATGAGTTGATGTACCCCTGGAAGATCTCTGTGTACCCCCAGGGGTACACGTACCCCTGATTGAGAACCACTGGTCTAGACTTTGGAAGAACTTTTGCATTAGACCAAATGTTTACTAACCTAGAGGCACAAAACCAGTTCAGGAAGGTATGCAAGGCAGAGGAGAGGATTTGCGTAGATGGAAAAAGCCCCATAATCCAAACTACTCCTTGCCACTCACTGCAAATCTACTGCTGAGTTTGAAGATGACAGTGCTGTTGGTCCTTGGAAGAAGCCTTCTCCATAGGCTCCTGTTGTGGCCACAAATGTAGTTGGCTGCAGAAGCCACAAATGTAGCCTAGAACTGCAGACTCTGGGAGCAGCCTGCCAGTCCAAGTTTCCCTCCTAAGCACTCAGCTCAGTCTTGAGTGGCATGCAGCCTTCTGAGGCCAGGTCCTGGAGCTACCAGAGCTGAGGAGTCAATAAAAAAACACATCAGAGAAAAAATACAATCAGAAAAGAAAAAAAAAAAAAGTAAAGAGAGACAAAAGCATTAAAATGGACAGAAAAATCAGATGTCAAGGCATGGTGCAAGGGGGAACTGGGGAAGAGCCATCTGCCAATCCATCCCATGGGGACTTTTAAATTTGCGGGCCACTGCATTTGGGAGTCTGCAATCAACTTCTGTTGATTCTTCCATGCTAAAGCCAGGGTGCTAGAGGATACCAGATCAGTGTGTTCATCACAGACTGTAAATGATTGAAAACCTACCAAAAACAAACAAACAAAAACCCAATATGGTTTTACTCAGAGTAGGTGAATTTATCTGGATAGATGGCTGTTTGTAACTTTGTATCTGAAGCAGATAGATCTTGCTCCAGTAGAACGAATAGAAGATACCACTGATCTAATGTGGAATAAATTGTTCACAAGACTGCATAGATGTGCAACCTTATTACGAACCATGTGGATATAATTCAGAAAGTCTTTTGCCCTTTGCTGTCTACCCATGCTAAGTGTTTGTATAGGTGATGACTGAAATTCACAACTCGCTTTCATAATTTTTCTGTGACATTGCTGGAAGGTGCATCAGATCATGGCTCATTTCCATTGCAAAATCCTCAGCTGTTGAAAACTTTTCCCTAGCTATCAATATTCTACATGCCATCCCAGCTACATGCTGTAAGATGATGTTTAAATCACTGATACAGTACAACAGAACATGGATCATATCTAAACCCAATCAGTGTAGAGATAGATTGTACTTTCTAAATGACAAATATTGGTGAGCTTCTGATACTGCAATTCCCTACTAATATCCTGTTTTATGTTATGCCCAATGAAAAATTACTGAGTGTCCTGGTGGAAGCCTATAAGTAAGTTACAGTACACTGCTGGTTTAAAGAAAAACTTTTAGTGTAGATCCATATACAATAAATGTATATTAAAACCCAAATTAAAGTCTAAGGAGAAGGCAGAAATATGGATCTAACAACAGCCCGAGTCAGATAAAGATTATGAAAATCATGGAAGAAATCCAAGTACTTTTTGACTTTGCGTAGGCAAGTCTTCAAAATTGCAGAAAGCAGACTTTTGCATCATTATCACTAAACATATGGCTTGGTCTTATTTTTCCTGTGTAATGGTGAGGCAACTACATAAATGTGGAAATGGTAGAGAGAAGAAAAAATATAAAGCACCTAAAATCTGAAGAGGCATAAGATAGGGAAAAAAGCATGATTACAATTTAAATCTTTGATACCACAGACCCTATGGAAATCTTTATTGTTCAGTAACACATTTATACATTAGTGACATTTCATGTGCTCAAGCAAGCATTTCAAAGTGATATTTAATCTGTGTGCAGTTAACATTCTGTCACCCAACAGACGAGAGCGTTAGAGAAACATTTTAAAGTCAGTGCTATTATGTAGTCAGCTATGCTGCCTTCTGGTGATTAAGTTTACAAACAGCTCTACCAGTTTCCTATCTTTGTGTTGTGACAGCATTAGTCTTTGCACCTTTGGTGCAGGTCTAGAAAATGAAGAAACAAGGTACAGTCTCCCAGTAATGCATTTTGACAGCTCCACTAAATTACACATGTACCTGGATACACTGAAACAAGGTGGATCACTGACCCTTTTTTCCCCCTTAAAAAAGGAAGTTCTGTGAAAATTGACTGACATTCTCTATTAGTAAAAAGAGATCATCTGGTTACTCGTGGTAGATTACAGTTCAACAGATGTAGGGTTTACAGACATATCAAGCAATAATACCCACTCACATAAAATGTATGCGATCTGTTAATTCACCTAGTTTCTTTGTTTATCACCTCAGTGCTGTTAAGAGTATCTTAGATTCTGAAAGATATTAATTTAAGGAAGCATGGCAGCTGCATTTGCAATAATTAGATTCAAAATCTGCCTTCAAAAATGCAACCAGAAAGTGCTGCATGAATATAAATAAATGCAGAATTCTGCTCGATATCTTTAAATAAAGAGTCAAAATTATGGGGCAAAGTCTGCCTCGGTTATATCAAGGCAACCAGTGAGATTATAGCAGTATAAATGAAAGCATTTATTACAGATTTTACTGAGGGAATAATTTGACTCTTCGATTTCAGTGGGAGTTGTGTATGTGTATCAAAGTGCATAATTTGGCCCTTCATGACTGTAGTCAAGGAAACAGGTGGAGGGCAGTTATTTAATCCTCTTTGCATTCCAATTAACTCTAGACACTCCAAATCATGTTCCAGGTGTTAGAGTGAAACCCTATTCTGCTAGAGTTGTTGAAGTGCTGCCAACATAATTAAATGTTTTCAGCAATAATTATACAAATTAAATAAAGGAATGGCCTTTCCGTTTTTGCCGGTTCGGAGAGAGAGTAACAAAAGTATGGGTCTTACTATGTTTTTTACTGCACATTTCTGTTCAAAAGTGCAAGAGGAAAGGGTAAGACAAGTAGCTTTTAAAATGATCAGCTTTTGCTTTCTGGATGAGCTGGAAATATGTGTGTGTTAACATCATTTCTCATATGTTAGCTCACATGGTTCAGTAGTCACTGCCAAGGTCACAAGGATCCACCTAATTTACTAAGCATTACTTCACTTTGGATGCTCTTAGTGGAGCCTACACACTTATTTATGTTTTCATACATATACAGTTCTAGCCATTTGTTTTCCAATACATGTCTGAAGTAACAGAGAAATTAAAAACATCACTCATGCAGTACACAAAGTGGTCATTTTGGTCACTGAGGGAAAGGTTTTCATTTAGAAAGCAAGGGAGAAATGCAAGGATCAGCAGAAGGCAGAATAGATTTGTTGCAAGTATGAGAGAATCATGTTGGCACAAAAAGTAACCCCGAATTATTGTTTATACATCCCCACAGTTTGTAAGATCAATACAGTATATGTAACAGTCCTCTTTGCAAGGTGCTTAGAAACCCTTTCAACATGAATCTAGAGCCTTTTCTTATTGCAGAAAGAAAATGCAGCCATTTTCTCTAGACACTGATTGTAACAAGATGCTTCTGATATGAGTTTTTGTGAAATTTCCCTTATTCTCAGTGTACAGATGCCCTTTTGGATTGTAAAAAAATATAAAGTGCAAAGCTGTTAGGAACCAAAAATAGAAAAAGTATTTAGGTTCTACTGCATTTTAATATGGTTAGTCATCAGAAAGTGTATTCATTACTAGCTCAGATTCTCAGCTGATTTCAATCTACATAAGAACATAAGAACGGCCATACTGGGTCACTCCAAAGGTCCAATTAGCCCAGTATCCTTTCTTTCAACAGTGGCCAATCCCAGGTGCTTTAGAGGGAATGAGCAGAACAGGTAATCATCAAGTGATCCATCCCCTGTTGCCCATTCCCAGCTTCTGGCAAACAGAGGCTAGAGACACCAACCCTGCCCATCCTGGCTAATAGCCACTGATGGACCTATCCTCCATGAATTTAGCTAGTTCTTTTTTGAACTCTGTTATAGTCTTGGCCTTCACAACATCCTCTGGGAAAGAGTTCCATAGGTTGACTGTGTTGTGTGAAGAAATACTTCCTTTTATTTGTTTTAAACCTGCTGCCTATTCATTTCATTTGGTGACTATTGACTTCCTGTATATCAACATAGGGGTTTTTTTGTGTCATACACATGTGAAAAGAACACTATTAAGATTGCAAATTCGAGCACTCAAAATTTAGGAAATGCCAGAATTTAGGTTGCATGTGCAACCTTAGTTTATCCCATTTGTGTGTTTGCATCATGATACAGGCTTTAATGACATGATCACATACTATTTTCTCCACTGCTTGCACCAGTTCTGCTCTCCTTATCTCCAGTCCCAGTTTCTACTCTTCAGGCTTCTAATCCCAGTCTCCATCTTCAGGCTTGCCATCTGAGCCCTAATCTCCCTCTCAACTTCCAGGCTCTTCCCCTGCCCAATATCAGTTCCCTTGTCCAGCCAGTCTCATCTCCCCTGTCCTGCCCCAATACCTCGTCCCCAGGCTCCTTGCCCTGCCAGTCCCAGATCCTCCACTCCTGGCTCCTTCTCTGATCAGTCTCTCCTATCTTCCCATCTCTGCTCCTGATCAATCTCAATCTCCCCTCACCACCTACCTAGCTTCTTGTCACAATCTCTTTGTCCAGCCAGTTTACATCCTATCCCGCACCCCAGCTCTTTGTCAGATTGGTTTCCCTTCCCACCCTATCTCCCTCTCCCTTCTCCTCTAGTTCCTAGTTCTGGTCTCTTTGGCTAAAAGGCTCTCAATCCCAGCCTCCCCTGTCCCATGTTTCCTAGTTTCAGGCTTCTTGCCCAGCCAGTTCCTGTCTCACCAGACTCTAGTTCTAATCTACTCCCTTCCCTCCTCCTGTCTGGCTTTTGTGCTCTCTGAATTTCCTCCTCTATGTTGCATGGGTGCCAGCAGAGAGTGGGGTTTGTCAGTGAAAGGAAAGGAGAGCCAGGCACCCTGCTCATAGGCGCTGACTCTGTGGATGCTTCGGGGCTGGAGCACCCACAGGGGGAAAAATGGTGAGTGCTGAGCTCCCACCGGCATTCCCCCCTATCAGAACCTCCACCTCCCCCCAGCACCTCCTGCCCACTTGTGGTCCCACTGGTCAGCACCTTCCCCTCCCTCCCAGCGCCTCCTGCCTGCCACAGATCAGCTGTTTTGCTGTGTCAGGAGGTGCTGGGAGGGAGGGGAACTGGATGGGAAGAGGTAGGGCAGGGGTGGGAAGAAGTAGGGTGGTGGAGGCATTGGGGGAAGAGGTGGAGTGGGGCTGGGGACTGGGAGGAGCTGGGGGGAGCACCCCCTGGCAGACTAGAAACTCGGTGCCTATGACCCTGCTCTCAGTTCCAGGGTCCTGTCTCAGCCCAGCTTGGAACAGATGGGAGAAGCCATTAAAGGGAAAGTCTTTCTGAGCCCCTGTAGAGCTGGGCTGGAGCAAGCGTAGTCACTCCATGGGAATGGCACATGTGTGCTATGGTCAGCAGCATGCTCAGTGATGACAGAATCTTCAGATATTTTAGCTGCTAAAATTAAAGAAGTCTTTACTGATCATGTGCAAACTTGACCAAATTTGGACAGATTTTTACAAGAACAGCAAAAGGCACATCCCTGACACCAAGACCAACCTTCTGCCAAATTTCAAGTTCCCACTCCAACCCACAGGAGAAGCTAGAGCATTCCAAAGAAAAGATCTTAAGAAACTTTTAACATGGGCAAAATGATGTATTTTCCCCCTTGTCTCATTCTTGGAAATGGCTGAATTTTTCCAAAAAAATTCAGCCTGAGGCAGACACCCAACATAGGAAAAAAATCAGCCCAGAAAATCAATGTTTTTTCCAAAGTTATAAGAAAATGAAATTAGGGTCTTATAATGGGAAGTGTCATGCAACCTTAATATCCAGTCCGTATAACATATATCAGATTTCCTTAGCCTGTATTTAATCTGATGCTTGAAACATGACATGTGCTGCAATGAGTTGAAGGCCAGCAAAAGCCCTGTATACCTGGAATGTCCTGCTTGTGCCCTCAAAATAGGAGTCAACAACACTTAATGGTGCATGAGCCTTGGCTTAGCCTTCTGCACAGGGATGAACTATACACACAGTGAGACAAATATTTCACCCTAAAAACTCACTATCATGTTGTGGAATGAGCCAACTTAGCTTCTACCAGCTCCTGATCTTGGCTTTCCTATCCAAGTTAGCTGCCTGAAAAACAAGTTGCAAGACAAAGGAGGCAACATAAGTTTCAGACCTTCAAGTATTCCCCACACTGCCATGATGTTACATCTGCCCTTTCAGGAAGATCTACGAGGGACTCCAAGATGAAAAACAGTCAGTCCATGGGGGACAATAAAAAAAGTCTCATTTATTTTCAGCTCAGCTGAATAAGTAGCTCAGGCTGAACTACAGAACCTGAGAGCTGTTCTGACACTCCATTGCAACGCTTCATTTGGACATCTAAAAACGACAGTAAGAGGAGCTGCATTTTAAACAGAGTGACAAATTTATTTCTTTTTTATTGTTAGCAGCTAGACTTTGTAATGCACATAATTGGAAATGCATGTGACCCCTCCTTCTGTGGAATTTTGGTAAGTAAAATATGGCCTTTCCTTGTGATGGAAAAAGCTTTCACACCACATATGTGCACAAAATAAGTGCCAAAAAGAGGACAGGTATTAGAAATTTGGTCACCCTTTTAGCATACGCAGAGGAGGATGGCGCCCCAGGCAAAATCTTTAGCTAGGTTCCTTGACTACAGTAACTCCTCGCTCAATGTTGTAGTTGTGTTCTTGAAAAATGCGACATTAAGCAAAATGATGTTAAGTAAATCCAATTTCCCCGTAAGAATTAATGTAAATAGGGGGGCTTAGTTTCCAGGGATTTTTTTTTTTGCCAGACAAAAGACATTATATACATATACAGTATAAGTTTTAAACAAGTTCTAATCAGAGGATTGTCTGGAGACCTGCTCATGAGCTCCCTAAGCTTCTCCTAAAGCAACCATGTTGATATCAGGTGGGATATTTCCCAGGGAATGCTTTGCTACTAAATGATGAACTAGCACTTGGCTGAGCCTTCAAGGGTTAATGTAGCCTCACACTCTACAAGGCAGCACTGGAGGGAAGGAGGAGACACGATAGAGACACAGCAGCGGCTGCAAACACTTCCCTGAGGAAACTGAACGTGATGAGGAACCCATGCTATCCCCCTGGAGTGCACCACTCCCTCCTCCGGATGGCATATGCATGGCTGAACAGGCGCCGTCTTTCCAAATGCCGGGGGGTGCTCAACCCCAGCTCTGCCCCAGATCCACCCCCACTCCACCCCCTTCCCCCAATTGTGCTGCTTCCTCGCTCCTTCCTCCTCCCCCCCCAGCCTCCTGAACACCATGAAACAGCTGATTGCTGCGGGTGGGAGGCGTGGGGAGGGAGGGGGAGGCTGTGCACCTCCCACCCGCAGCAATCAGCTGTTTCATGGTGTTCAGGAGGCTCGTGGGGGGTGGTGGTGGTTGTGCACCGCGTCCTCTCTCCTCCCCACTCCTGCCCCAGAGCCTTCTGAACACTGAGAAACAGCTGATTGCTGTGGGCGGGAGGCACGGAGCCTGCCGGTGGATGGGAGGCGGTGGGTGTGGGGTGGAGGGGAGCTGATATGGTGGCTGCTGGCCCACCCTGATTCCAAGCTCCCACCCACTAGCAGGCAGCAGCCAAACAACATTATAAGCAAACATTGCGGAACATTAAATGAGTATGTTCTCTAATAGATCAGCAACATAACAACGAAACAACGTTAACCAGGCCGACATTAAGTGAGAAGTTACTGTATTAACCTGATCCTGAATAAGTAATATATGATATAGTACATTAATATTTCATTGTAACGTGCCCTTAATAAAAAGTTTCTAAATAAAGTAATAGTAACAAAATGTGTATCAATAATATTCCTTGTGGATTAATATGTTTTTCAATAAAAGATAATAAATTGATAGTAAGAAACAAGAATGACAGTACATTCCCAAGTTATATTTGGGTTTTATTGGTGCATCCAGAGTGCTGCCATTATCCCAAGGTGCCCTCCATCCATCCTGCCATAGTTTCAGGCTCAGGATGAGAACCTGAGAGAAAGAAAAAACAACAAAAAACCCAGTCAGCCATGAAAATCTCCTAATGATCAGTGGGTGTCCTAGAAGTAGAGATGGTACTATCATGGCCTCAGCTGCCTCTCTACCTTCTTCTGACCATTTATAAACTGTTTAGATTATCTATGATATACCACATAGGAATCCAACCCTTGTCCATCTATAAACTTTTTAAGTTATCCATGACACCCTGAAATCTGGCTTGGGGAATAGTATACACCTCTACCCCGATATAATGCAACCCGATATAACACGAATTCGGATATAACGCGGTAAAGCAGTGCTCTGGGGGGGCGGGGCTGCGCACTCCGGCGGATCAAAGCAAGTTCAATATAACGCGGTTTCACCTATAACACGGTAAGATTTTTTGGCTCCCGAGGACAGCGTTATATCGGGGTAGAAGTGTACTTTGGTCTTAATTTACTGAAGAGTGGACCCACTCTTTAAACTGCAATCTCTGTTGAAAGCTCTCTTCAAAGTCAACATACTGAAGAGATTGTAAATGAAGTAAGTTTATTGCTTGCTTGTTTTTCCTTAAATAAATATTCATAATTAATAATTGTGAGTATTTTGCTCATCTTTAATCGTGGTGTGTCCCCAACGCTATAGGAAGAACCTCATATGACTAAAATAGTGGTTTCATATCCAAGAACTGGCATTAAAGGAGACAATTAAGATTTGGCTCTTATCATTTCTTGTAGGGTTTAGAGATAAAGTGATTGGGAGTTAACAGCTTAAGATACTCCTTTCTCCCCTGCCCGGGCCTTGGTATTTTTGATTGAACTGATGTAAAATGTAGTTCTGAAACTTCATTGCACCACAACCCTCTTCTGACAACAAAAATTACTAAACAACCCCAAGAGGGGGGACCAAAGCCTCAGCCCGCCTGAGTCCCGCTGCCCAGGGGAAGAGGGGGAGGGAGGGCCAAAGCCTGAGCCCCACCGTTCCAAGTGGGGGGGCAAAGCCCAAGGGCTTCAGCCCCGGGCCCCAGCAAGTCTAATGCCAGCCTTGGTGACCCCATTACCATGGGGTTGGGACCCCTTTTGGAGTCCCAACCCACAGTTTGAGAACTGCTAAGTAGACTAAGATAAAGCATGGATCATTTACATCACAGAATCAGATAAATTAGCCTGAATCTAAATTGGGAATTCAGCACTTCCCACAAGATTGGTTTAGCCCTGTGCAACTCCTCCGGTGGTAGCTAGGGCAGACCAACCTGTAGTGTTTTTATCAACATCTCATCTAGACCTATACAGAGCAGGCTCAACAAGATGATAAAAGCACCGGTACATAATCTATGCTAGCATTTTCATCTTTGCTACCATAGGTGGATCTGTACACTAGATTAACAAAGAGGAAAGTTCTAATGTGCAGGACAAAACCTCACACAATATATTTAGAAGTATAATAACTAGCTAGAAAAAGCCTATTATTTTTTAGTTTTCTTCTCAATTTTTAATCAACATTATTGAAATGTGATTGAAATGATTATTAGTATTTTGCATTGTTTTTGGTAAATAGAATTGATAACTGTTTCAATAATGTTTTGATGTTTTCAATAAAGAATTAGCAATGTCACAATTTTTCAAAAAAGTAAACAAAAACCCACATGTTGTAGCACTGATGATTTTTTGTGAAAGATTTTTCATTTTTCAAATTGAAGACTTTTCATTTAAATATTTTTATCAATACTAATAAATGGCACTTATTAGAAGCTAAAAGTTTTCTTTTTTTTGCCTTTATAAATGGGTCTCAAATCCAGGATGAGAGTTGCAGGCAGCAAACACCTCCACTCTGCCACCCTGCAGTAACAAGCTTGCAGTCCCCTTCCCACTACCCACTGTGGGCACAAACCACAGGAAGTCCCGCCTCAAGGGGTTTGACAGACAGAAGCTTCACAGCACCTGATTGGCTCTCTGACCTATATAAATCCAAGGAGTATTTCAGGAAGCATTCAGGTAACCATGTGGATCACTTGCTAGCTACCATGACCACCTTGAATTCTCTGTTGCTTAGCTCCGTGTATTGACATTTGTTCTGACTAGACCTTGGCTCCCACTCAAACCACAGAACATCCACACAGACCCTCATACTCAGTATTGACCCTCAGCTTGATACCTGACCTGTCTCCAGCTCTGACCCTTGGCCTGATTATTGACCCGGATATTGACTCTGAATGCTGGTGGTTGTTCCCACCTACCTTTGCTCAGGATCCTGAAAGCCTCATTCTGTCAGTTCATCTGTACTACAGCTATAATGTAAAATTGTCCAATAAACATCACTTTTTATCTATGGTATTTATCTTTCACTTATTTTAAGACTCCAAATTTTATATGATTCAAAATTATGGGCCCAAAATCTCCTACCTATCACAAAGGATTAAAAAATAGTGAGAAAAGAAATCTATAAAATCTCTCTACACTACAAGCATGTCAGATGCATTAGCCCCTATCATGTCCCTATGCCAATAAAATAGCAATCTATTTTTACTTAGTTACTAAAGACTATAACCACTATTACTACATTTAGGGCTCTTCAACCCCTAAAGCCAATGGAAGTTTTCACATTTAATTTGTCTAAAGCAGCTCTCAGGAGCTGCTTACAGCTGTAGTACCTCAATAGGGAACTAGGTCATCTAAACCAAACAGTCTTTTAAACAACTAAAGGGTTTTGTTCATGTGGACATAGACATAACGAGACAGACATCACAGTATGGATAAATTTGGAGATTGAGTCTTTATTTTAAAACTCTTACTTAACTGGGGCAACCACCCCAAGCCACCCAGTAGGGCTGTTACAGTGCAGACCTCAATTGGGCACCAGCAGCCCCAAAAATTAGATATTAGAAAAAAATGCTGTTTAAAGATCTGGTGTCCTGTCTACACTAGGCAGAAAATGGTGAGAAAGATTTGAAACAAATCCCCACCATGTAGACAAAGTTTATTGGGTGAAGCACTGGAATTGGGGTGGGGGTAGGCTGGGAAGTTCAAACCAGGGCCAGACAGTGTGTCTGCAGTACAATTCTTCCTTTCCTGTAGCCACTCCTTAAGCCTATGGGCAACAGTAGTATTAGCAACAGCCTCCTCCATGGCACTTCTGCAATGTGCCAGTGCCACTGGAGCCACAGTCACAGTGACTAGGAAATGGGCAGTCAAGTCTAGTGGTTAGAGTAGGGGTCAGGCCTAGTGGTTAGAGCAGGGATGAGTCAGAGCCTGGGTTCAGCGGCTGCAGCTGGATGCTAGAGCTGAAGTCAGGAACTGGAACCAAGCATCAGGTCAGGGTTATTTGCAGTGAAGCAAGGCACAGCAAAGAAAGGCAAGGCTAGGTCCAAGGAGACAGAAATGATTACAGCTGTGGGTAAATGCTTTCAGCAGCCACTGAACTGCTGCTGGGCTTAAGAGCCAGTCTGCTGACCCTTCCAGCCAATTAGAACAGCATAGCCAAGCAGGCAGCTGACTACAGGCCAGCTGCACTCATTAGGTTTCCCAGAGACTGCTACAGGTGGTGCTTCCTGACACACAGAAGCACCAATCTGATGGCCTCTCAACTGGCCTGCTCAGTACCTGTGAAGGCTGGTCTGCCTTTCAATGCCAGCCTATAGAGGTATATTAAAGATCCCTCTAGGGTGTACAGGCAGAAGCTGACCCCCATGTATTCACTCTGCCAGTGGATATCCCACATAGCTCCACCTTGGGACTCCAGTGATACAGAGACCATGACATGTTCCTCGTTATAACTCTTCACTCAACAACACTATTATACCGTATAGCTTCTCGTTAAGGAAAAGAAAAACAAAAAAAGACCAAAAAAGCACAAATCATCCCCCCAATGCATGTAATCTATCCTCAGTGGGGAAGATACTGCAACTTACCACTGAAAAAGTGTTTTTCAATGAGAAATCAAAGCAACACGACAAATCTACTGCCTGAATTGCATTAGGGGTAATCAGAATGTTCTTCCCTTGATCCTTGTAACTAGCTTCTGTTTGTATTTTACTCTAGGCAAGTCCTTAAAGCTGCATTACTTACTGTCAAGCATTTTAGAGGATGCTTGATTTTTGACTTACAATTCAGTATAATTCTCCTGAGCGTTAGTCTACCTGAATACACCATTGCCATGTTTCCTTCATGCTGACACTACCTTCAGGTGCTTCAGAAATTGAATCTGTGTTCAGCAGGATGCCGAAGAGCAGGCTACAATAGTAACAACTGAAAATAACTAGAACAATGCACAGAATGTCAAGATAATGTTCATCTGTTGTAACTGGGTGAATTGACAAAAAAAGATTGGCAATAGACAGCTTTTGCTCTCAGGAGGGCTGTTAGGACTCATATGCAATAAAACTGGGACCAGTAAAAAGCCTCTGCCCTGCCATTTGTAAAGTCTTTCACAGCAACACCTGAAATTAAATACTATCAGGCCTGATTCTACTCTCACTTACAGTTGTGAGACTCCATTGACACTAGTGGAGTTACTCCTGATTTTCATTAGTGAGACAGAAGAGAATCGGGTCCATTTTCCTCCAGTGATGTATTATGGATACAGACAAGGGCATATTTTGAGAGCTTGGGCAAATCTTCTTGTGAGCCAAGGAAGAAGTAACTAAAGTCAATGAAAAAATTAAGATTAAGAAAAAGTACACAGCAGGTATAAAATATATATAGCCCTTGATTGTCCATTCCTGTACTAAGTACAGGAATAGAAGGGAAAGGGAGTTCTGCTTCCTTGTACTTTTGCCTGTGCTGTGGGCCTGCCTCTGTGAGTTAGTGCACTTTCAAGGCTGCTCAACCTTACACTCAGGCTGCTCTTATTTCCTAAGAGTCATCCATCAGCCAAGAAGAGCTGGAGTGTAATTCACGTGAGTCCTATCCCCTTCTTTCTCCAATATGCCTCCAGTATGCCTCCTCCACCAGGGGCTATGGGGCAGGGGATGGCATAGAACTGTTTTGGCAACTCTGTCTGCCCAGTGAACTACCTGATGCTGGGAGATCTGTGGGCCACTTTCACATGTTTTATGGGTCTTTAGACAGTGATGATGTTGGCCCTATATCTCCCAGATGAGGACACTTCTGTAGCCAGACAAAGCCAATTACATTGATGTCATATCTATTTTTGGACATATCACTCTATGACGTCAAAATATGTTGTTGTTTCTTAGCGGTGAACTTGATGAGTCTATATTATTTTTGTCTCTTGGAAATCCTGAGATGTTCCAAAAGACCTATCACATAGCAGCTACCTTATTCTAATTCTGTACTATTCTGTTGAGGTGAATTGCAATGCAACTGTAAAACTTTGCATCTTTAGTACAAGTAATTATCAATTTACCAAGCAAGCTTCGTACCAAAAGGTATCCAAGGTTCTGGAACTGTTAGAAGGAGTTTAACCAAAACTAATTTTGAAATTGGAATTTAGACATTTCATACCTGACTGGTACTTCCAGTCAAGCTATACTTGATGCAGGGGTACAGTAGGGATCTAGGCTTTTATTTATATAGCTTGATTGCTTATTAAGAGATTTTTTTATTTCCTCAGTCTTTACTGCAGTGATAAAAATGTAACTAGTAACCATTATTCCATATCTCAGTATAAACAGCATCACACAAAGAAAGAGTGAAATTCACCAGCAGTTTGTGCTCAGTAAGCAAGTTATTTCTCAAAATGAAAACTCATCTTCTGTGAAGCACTAGAAGTGGCCCCTGTTTACCATATGAGGAGTTGTCAGGCCTATAACTCATTGGAGTGCAGAATGTCATTAGTCACACTATAAGTAACAATTTATACATGATGAAAAACAAGAGTGCTTGCTGAAGTGGTTGAGAGAGCAGCAGAAGCAAGAACAGCTTCAGTTTGTGCAATAGCAGCAGCCTCATCAAGCACAACAGAAATTAACGTTGCAGGCCATGGAACAAATAAGACAGAGGTAAAAGGTGGGGCCACATGTTCTCCTACCATTGCATGGGAAGGAGTAAATAGGACTAAAATGGGACCTGACAACAACCCAGAGACACAGCTGGAGATTTCTGAATGTCTCACAACAGCAGAGCAGTGGCCCAGTAGCTGGTGGATACTTAGGGTGGCCTCATATCTGATCTGAGGACTTCAAGCAACCCAGCGGGTCAGGGCTGTATGTCTGCAAAAGATTACAAGTTGCCCAAACCAGCTCTTTTGGATCAACTCAAAATAAACCATATATCCAGCAATTTAGAACAGAAGAGTTCATTCAGGATCTTGGCTTTGAGCTATAACTCAGTGGTCCCAGGATCTTTGCAAGTGGTGGTTGAAGTCAAAATCTTTGGTGATAGAATTAATCAAGCTGGAACAATTTTGCATGGTCATGCCAGTAGGACCAAAGGAGTGGGGTTGTCATGAGGGATAGACAATCTAGATTAGGCAGTACGCTCAATGGAGAGTTGGAAGGCTGAGCTAGACTGTGGGAGTAACAGCCAGCCTGAGAATTTAGGTACCAAGCTATGTTGATTAAAGCTGAGCCCAACTCCATGTACGAGATATTGCTGTGCAAGAACAAAAGATAGACAGTAACAGACTGGGGGTGGAACACATTAGTAAGGTTGCCACAACTCATTCATGCTCTTTCTCAATTTCAGTATTTCAGGACTGCATGCCTACACTCCCTAGCCCCCTCCATATATTAAAACTTACATTAAGAACATTACAAAATGTCACTGAGAGCTTCCACTGATACAAGTTGGCATAGAGCTCCATTGTGTAGCTACCCCCATTTACACTAGTTGAGACTCTGGCCCCAGATATTTTCTAATGCAATTGGACTATTTTTAATTCTGCACATCTTCACATTCTGTGGCTATAATTTATAGTCCCTTCTTCACTTCATTATAAACCCCACCTTACATATTTGAATGTTTTATGGTTGCCTTGTGACATCTTAATGGTTTTTATTTCAAGTTTTAGTCCTTATTGATGTTCTTGTTTTATTTATTCAGTTCAATATTCTCAGTATGGTGATGGATCTTCAAAAGAAGTCTTCAGTCACACTAGAGTTCAATCAAATTACAGTACTGTAAGTTGTGTGGCCAGGTTAAACATAAACCATATTTAGCATCTGGATATGTATTGTTGGAAGTGCTTCCAGAGGATGCACAGAAAAATAATGATTTTCTTCTTTGTGTGCTTTTTCCCCTACTAAAATGTACAACTAAAAAGAATATCCAAAATAGTCTTACAAAACTGAAAAGTATATTCCAAATGTTTATTGGGCTTATTCATTTACAAGGGCCCACTTTGACCCATTCCACGATAAAATTGCAGGGGGGCAAGACTTAAACCTTTTACGCAGGATCCCCATAAGGATTTTCTTGCAAAGATTCTCCCTGAGTTTCCTATGGGGGGGGAGGAGGGGAAGATCAGAGGGTTTACCTCTCCCCTCATGGAAGGGCAACTCCTATGCCTGGAAGATAGGAGCCAGGGACTTCCACACAGAAACACTTTCTCTCTCACAGGGCCCTATGTCTCCAATAATGCATTCCTACACACAAATCAGGGGTATGAGGCAGGCTCTTACTGTTAAAGATTATAAAAATGTTTTTGAGAAGATTCCTGTTGAAAAATGGAATTTCATTGGAAATATTTTTAATAGGAAAATGTCTGACTTTGTTTTTTAAGAAAGAAATTTTTTCTATTTGGAAATAGCGGGGTAAAAATCCCACTCTCGTTTTTTTTTTGTTTGTTTTTTAAAAACCACTTCCCTATTCTTTATTTCCCACCAGATAAAGGAGGGGCTGTAGTGAAAAGTAGGGGGGAAAATTTCTCCCTTTCTAATTTTTTCTTATTTGAAAAGAGTTTAAAAGTGTTCTCACATGACTGTAGTAACTGGAGCTTGTGAGGTGGGACACTCATCCTTAGAGTACCCCCTTGCCTCTGGGTATCATTACCAACATCCTCAGCTCAGATATCTCCCACAGACCATCTGCCCCTCATCAGGTCTTCTGTGGATCAGCCCTTCAGCCAAACCATATAAAGTTCAAACACCTTCCAGGGTAACCAAAAGGTGCAAATAAAAATCCAAACAATCTGAATAATTCATCTTCTTTCATTTGCTAATGAAGATTTCTCCCTCTACTTACAAACCCTGTCTCTCTACTCCATGTAGCTTTCCTTCCTGCCTCCTCTGGAGTCTCTTGCTGGATCTTACCCCCTTTCCAGGACTTGCCACAATCAATTCTGTCCCTACAGCCTGCCTGCCTGCCTACCCCCCAAGTCCTACTATAGAGATCAAACACATACACCCTACCTCCTCTCTCCTAGATATTCTCTCCTCACCTGAGCTCCCTCAGCACCACATAAAGCCTAGTTCCACCTCCTCTAGCAGGAGGCAATTAGTTGCCCCACAGCTGCAAAGCATGACTAATTAGGATTATTTCCCTTGCCTTGAAGGTGACTGGGGTTAAGCCTCATCACAGGGTCTATAATATCTACGTCTTAAGCCTTCTAAGGAGTTTATTACTCCAGTGTTCTAGAGATTTCCTTGGCTGTGGATTTAGTTCTGGGGGAAATTCAACATTGAGCTGATCTTTAACATACTCTATAGCTTTGGTCCTAGGTATTTGAGAGACTGCATCTCTCACTGTGCACCTCCACAGTGTTAAGAGACTAACTGAGGAGGCTAAAGTGATAGGGATAGGTCTAAATTGCAGTGGAAGGCTTCAACTCTGTGATCTCCCTCCCCCATTGGTCTAAGTTAGCCCACATTTATTAGCCTTCAAGACAGGGTGTGTGGTTCCTCAGTTCCTTAATATAGCTTTGATTATTGATTGGGGATTTTGCTTCCAGTTGTAAATTTAAAGCAGCTAACTTTTAATAATAATGCTCAGAGTAGGACCAACTGTGTTTTAATTGTGGATATAACCAGGGCTAGATTCACAGGTACTTAAGTGCCTAACTGCCTCTTTAGGCACCTAAGCCAACATTTAGGTGCCACTGACATTGTGACTGGGGGTGTCCTGGTGGTTAGAGCACTTAGCTGGCATGTGGGCACCTCAGGCTCAACTCTCTGCTCTAATGAGTTATTTAATTATACAAAGTGGAACAGCTCCAAAAGAAGAAATTGAGAGTAACCCACATCAAATACTCAATAGCCTGGTAGTTAGGCACTAGTCACCTGTCGTGTGGGAGACTTGCCTCCCAATCCCTGTTCTAATGCCACTTCCCAATGAGAAGGGTTGGGTGGGGTGGGCATGTTTTGTTTTTAAAAAACAAACAAACAACCGCCCCCCCCCAATTAATTCTAGGAAAAAAACTAAAATAGGGGCAAGTTTCACTTCACTATTACATTGGCATTTGCCAAAAACATAAAGCTCTGACCCTGTAATCAGTTCCACATGGGCACAGCTTTGCACCCAGGAAGGGTCCCTTTGAAGTCAATGGAGCACTGTCTAGGCACAGAAATCCAGCTGCATAAATCCAGCTGCTAGGTTTCCAACTGCTTTTCATGAAGAGAAAGATAATAAAAGAAAAAAAATCTATAATATCAGTTTAATAATTTTACAGAACATTTTCTCATGTGATACAATCACACCAGTGTAAAGGTAGCTGTGGGTCTTTGGAAGATTGTTGCCACAGTTTTACACACTGCAGCAAACATGTAGCAAGCTTCAAAGCCAAAGAAAAGTCTATTTTCAGATTTCTTTTTTGGCCTGGGTATCAAGAGATCAGTATGAGTGGAATTTATTGTTCTCTGATGGGCAATCTCCAGACAATAAACGGAATAGCTTCTCTTCTGAAATCAATGTTTGTGATTTTCTGCTTCTCTTTCAAATACAAAGAACACATTTCTTTTAATTCTCACAACCGACTGCTAGATAGTCCTTCAATTTCTCTCAGTCATTGCTACTTGCAAATAGCACTTTCATTTTAAAATTAATCCAACAAACAACCTGTTTCATTTGAAAAGATCTGAGTTGCAGGTAACCTCATTCAGAATCAAATAAAGTCGAAATAAATTCTCAGCACTGAATCTTGCCCATAAGTAGTTCTATTGAAGTCAGGCTATCTGTTTGAGCCAAATTAGATTTGGGATATATATATATATATATATATATACACACACACACATAATATATATACACACACATACTCGGCCAGATTCTCAGGTGGTGTAAATTGATTTCAATAGAGCTACACTGATTTATGGGAGTTGAGAATCTGGCACACCCTGAGTTTTATTGTTCATAATACCCAATGGTAGAGCTGGTTTCATCTTTTCTCCATTTCCCTCCCCATGAAAATGCCTTTGAGATAGTGGAATTTTTCATGAATAAACTTCAGTTTTTGTCAAAAATCATCAATGAAAATAAATTTCTCATTATTTTTGCCTACATTTTAATACAACATAAAATATGAAATATGTTTCCCAGCCAGCTATGTCCACATCTCCCTTTTATGCTAAGTGCTCTTTGAAGAGTTCCATACATAGGTTTAAACAGCTGAGGCATTCTTTATTAATTTGTCACACAAATGGGGGGATAACTGCCAAGGTAGCCCAGGAGGGGTGGGGGAAGAGGGAAGCACATGGGTGGGGTAGTTGTAGGGGCACCCCCTAGAATGGCATGCAGCTCATCATAGAAGCGGCATGTCTGGGGTTCTGACCCGGAGCGGCCGTTTGCCTCTCTGGTTCTTTGGTAGGCTTCACGCAGCACTGCTGCAGGTCCCTGTTATAACCTCTGTCCTTCATGCTCTTGGAGATTTTTTCAAATATTCCACATTTTGTCTTTTGGAATGGAGTTCGGATAGCATGGATTCATCTCCCCATACAGCGATCAGATGCAGTACCTCCCAGATGCAGTCCATGCTGGAGCTCTTTTGCAATTCTGGGATTCCATGGTCACCTGTGCTGATCAGCTCGCTATGCTGGCCAAACAGGAAATGAAATTCAAAAGTTTGCGGGGCTTTTTCTGTCTACCTGGCCAGTGCATCTGAGTTGAGAGTGCTGTCCAGAGCGGTCACAATGGAGCACTCTGGGATAGCTCCCGGAGGCCAATACCATTGAATTGCATCCACACTACCCCAAATTCGACCCAGCAGGGTCGATTTCAGCGCTAATCCCCTCGTCTGGGAGAAGTACAGAAATCAATTTTAAGAGCCCTTTAAGTTGACAAAAATGGCTTCGTTGTGTGGACGGGTGCACAGTTAAATCGATCTAATGCTGCTATAAATGACCTAAACTCGTAGTGTAGACCAGGGCAAAGTGAAAAACAAGGGCATTTCTCTCTCTCTCTCTCTCTCTCTTCCCCTCTGTCTTTCAGTCAGCTCCTCCTTTTCATTCTCCTTCCCAAACTCTTCCACCCTCATCTACTTCTCACTTCATTTGCCACTCTTTTTCAGTCATTTATTCTGAATCCTTTGCTCCCCCCACCTTCAGAAAAAACTCATTCTTGCTACTGTGCCAACATTTGGGGCCCATCGGTAGTGTGGGGAGGTGAGCAAAAAAACTGTTAGCCCCAGATGGATCAGTAGCATACGGTGGCAGCGCAACAGAGCACGTTTAGGTTAGCCACTCACAGCATGGTCAGAGTGAGTCTCTGATGCCATGCTGACTGGTAAGGGCTAGTTCAATCACTTCATACACAGGGCTGGAAGATCACTGGAAGGCCTAGTGTAGGAGAAAATGTTAACATTTGATAGGACTGGGGTGAAAGTGGTTTTGAGGAACAGGTAATTACCTAATTTTTTGTCACGGAGTGAAATTCTGGCCCTACTGAACTCAATGGCAAAACCCTCACTGATTTTAACCACTTTCACCAGTCCAGCTGGCTGTCAGCTCCTGCTAGTGCCAGCCTTCAGGAATTCCTGTGTGTAGGAAGAAATGCACATCCAGAGTATTTCCCTTAGACAAGCCCAGATCTCCATGAAGCCTGGGCAGGCCACCACAAAGGCGGTTTCTGCATTACACAGGGTGAGTGCAGACACCCAGTGTGGCTGGTTGGAAGGAAGACCACCTCCTGTGTAGCCCCTTTATGTGGCTGAAAGCGGTGCACAGAGCCTGACAAGTGTGAATACAGGTGGCCATAACTGATTTCACCCTTTCTGGTGAGTTATGAATGGAAAATACTGGTTTTCCCATATTCACTTTCAAATTCTTCAATTCTGGTTGCAAAATTTCTCAGTGGCTTTGTCACACTGCCTGGAGTGGTCCACGACTGTGAGTGCCAAGCTCAGGGCAGACTATCAAGAAGCAGGGCAGAGACCACAAATGGGCCGTATGTTCTATAATTAGATTTCACCAACCCAGTAACAAATGTGAACTTCTAAAGCACTATCACAGTCTTAGCATGGAGTCACAGACAGTTCCCTTGAGCATTCCTGTCTACCTTGCCACCCAGTGATAGTACGTTGCTATATACCAAGGATCACAAAAGAGTCAGGTTCCTTCCAGTCCCAAGTGGCCAGTTACTTGCCCCAGCACAATCTGTACCTCAAATCTCACAGCAAAGACAACACTTGCAACCAATCCCATAACAAACTAAAGATTTATTATCTAGGAAAAAGAAATGAGACAGTTATTACAAGGGTAAAACAAGTAAACATATATACCCAAATGAGTTACAGTTGATGGTTTTACAAGATAACAAAGTTGCAGTAATCTGTCAGCTCTGAATATCTTGGGGAATCTCTGCTTCTGTTTCATAGCTCCAGCCCTATGAGAGTCCAAATAGCAAGAGAGGTGTACATTCTCTTGTCAGCTGTTTTTATTTCCTTCTTCCAAAATTCAAGCTGATGGGATGAGCCCTTTTGCGTATAGCCCCTTCATGAGTGTGAAGCGGCAATTAATCAGGTCTTTCTATTGTGATGTTCCACTATGGCCCATTTCATTTTGATAGACCTTCTTGATGGTTAGACGATATCTCCCCTGACTGGGTTCACAGTTTCATACCTAACATTTTTTACAGTCATAAAGTGAAAATTAAATATTACCTTATAGCATGTGATAAAGATATTGTAAGTGAGATTAATGCATGTAGCAACTTACATGCATTTCATAAAGTCTCAACACTGAACAAATGGTTATAATACCCATCTAATCCATACTAGCACACAGGTGAAACACTGTTTTCCAGTAATGAATTTATCAGTGCTCTACTAAGGCCTAAAGCTTGGCAAGAGCTGGTATCTAGTCAGCCAGCATCACAGACTTATTCTCCTATCAGTGCATGTAACTTCCATTAACATTAGTGGGTGATTCCACCTGGTCACTTGCACAGAAATGACGAATATACACCTTTCAATTCTAAAATGGCATGAGGTCATCTAACTGGGAATTTATATGGGGATTTTGTTTCTTTTCATGACTATCATTCTTTACATAGGACTATATAGACAGCATCAAGCAATACAGCAATGGTTCTCAAACTTTGGTACTGGTGAACCCTTTCCATAGCAACCCTCTGTGTGCGACCTCCCCCCATACACATCTTTAACACTATTATAAATGCTGGAAGCAAAGCGGGGTTTGGGGTGGAGGCTGACAACTCACAATCCCCCATGTTATAACCTCATGACCCCCTGAGGGGTCCCGACCCCCAGTTTGAGAACCCTTGCAATACAGCATATAATAATGCTGAAATCCATGGGTTAAATGTAGCCCTGTTGTGAGAATACTTGATTCCATTAAGATCAATGGAGTTACACCAGGGCTGAATTTGGTCCCAAGAGTGTAAAATTTGTCCAGCATAATACTTGTGACTTTTGATGCCATGGCTTTCAGAATACTAACTAACCTTTTAAAGTTATTACTGTTATTTCTTAGCAGAGGCAGACTACCTGAGAATGAGCAAAAGCAGAATTTCTGCAGCTTGTACTGCATATGAAAGCAAACTGCTTGCATACTAGCTGTAAAACTGCACCAGGTGAAAGAGAATTTCCTCGTTAGCTTTTCTTGCACTGCAGTATTTGTAAAGATCTAGTCTAGTTTTTGATTTCATGAGACAAGACCCTTTGTAAATCATATTTTCTACACAATTATTATTCATCTGCTAACCCCTTCCCTTACACACACACACACACAAAATAGGATATAAATACAGATATGCACTTTTCTTGACCTCTGGTGATGGCTGGTGTTTCCCTTTACTCCTCATGACTTTGACTTACAGAAGAGACACCCTGGATGTAGTTATGTCAAGAACTTGACTAAATGACTTGACAGATGTCAAGAGAGGGGTTGTTTCATTTCCTAGTTGTCATGGACAAATGATTTTTTTAATGGTCTCTTCACCTCATGCTTTCTGAGATACTACTTGGAACACTGCATAGAGGAAATACAACTGAGGCAAGACGTTGGTGCACTTTAATATAGCTTCTGATCTGAAGGTTTGAAGAGGTGGCTTTATGCCAAAATCATTCTCTTGAAATGTATAAAGCATGTACTACCTACCTTGGTCCGGCAGAAAGGTTTATATCTTTATATATCTATGTTGAAAATCTTGTTGAAGGGCTTGTATCACAGGTAATTTAATGGCATAAAATTTTAGATACTTTAAAATTCTAACTACCCTGCATCTTATGTCAAATCTGTTCTTCTGATGAAAGTTCTTATAACATTTATGACCATTCCATAACTTTTATGGTGATGGATTAACTATTTTCTGTTTTTCCGAAAGAATTAACCCCTACAATAATTAATAACAGCAAAATACCCTAATGCTTCACTTTCAAAAAGCAAAATGAATTCAGTGATGAACGTTTGTCACCATTACTCTAATGGTTTAATAATGCAGGCGAAAGTAGGCTTCCAGATCACCACAGAACTGTATCATGTTCGTGGGGGTGCTAGGGCAAAAGGAGAGTCCCCGAGATAGGACAGACTCTTCTGCTGGGTTGAGTGTGTAGCTGGATAAATTGACGATATTGCTGGGTGAGTTAGGGGTACCCCTGTTGTGGCCCCATGTGGCAGGTAGGATTTTAGACAGCTTACGGTCCTTTTTCCTTTGTAGAGAGGTGAAGTGTGTAATGTAGATCTCCTGTCTTATTTTAGTAAAGTCCATTTGTGTGGAGCGTTGGTTATAAATGAAAGTCCCACATATCTACACCAGCAACACCATCACAGGACCTAACCAGATCAGCTACAACATCACCGGCTCATTCACCTGCACGTCCACCAATGTTGTATATGCCATCATATGCCAGCAATGCCCCTCTGCTATGTACATTGGCCAAACTGGACAGTCACTACGCAAGAGGATAAATGGACACAAGTCAGATATCAGGAATGGCAATATACAAAAACCTGTAGGAGAACACTTCAACCTCCCTGGCTACACAATAGCAGATGTAAAGGTAGCCATCTTACAGCAAAAAAACTTCAGGACCAGACTCCAAAGAGAAACTGCTGAGCTCCAGTTCATTTGCAAATTTGACACCATCAGATCAGGATTAAACAAAGACTGTGAATGGCTATCCAACTACAGAAGCAGTTTCTCCTCCCTTGGTGTTCACACCTCAACTGCTAGCAGAGCACCTCACCCTCCCTGATTGAACTAACCTCGTTATCTCCACACTGATTTATACCTGCCTCTGGAGATTTCCATTACTTGCATCTGAAGAAGTGAGGTTCTTACCCACGAAAGCTTATGCTCCCAATACTTCTGTTAGTCTCAAAGGTGCCACAGGACCCTCTGTTGCTTAATGCAGGAAAAGTTTCAGACTTTAACTCTCCCCCTGATTAATTGATGGTAAGTAGATGAGGGAAGGAATTGCAACTGAGAGCCATATTATAGCTCCTTCTCTGGTTCCCTTCTCTGGTTCAAAAAAGAACTAGATAAATTCATGGAGGATAGGTCCATCAATGGCTATTAGCCAGGATGGGCAGGGATGGTGTCCATAGCGTCTGTATACCAGAAGCTGGGAATGAACAACAGGGAATGGATCACTTGATGATTACCTGTTCATTCCCTCTGGGCCACCTGGCATTGGACACTGTCAGAAGATAGGATACTGGGCTAGATGGACCTTTGTTCTGACCCAGTATGGCGGTTCTTATGTTCTTATACTCTTAAGTTTCCTATCTTGGTCGAGAAGGGAAGCAACCTGTGTCAACCCTTCATTAGGTACTTATTATTTCTTCCATTGCATTGGCTCACCTATACTGCTCAAGCTCTATTCTTTCCCATTCCTCATTTGGAGACATGTAGAAGCCCTATGGAATTTGTTCTCAGCTTCCTCCCTGCAGAGCAGTGATCCAGCTAGGCCACAAAGGGGAGAGTTTGCACATGTAAGTGTAGGGCTTACCCCCCATTCCCTTGGGTGGCTTTGTAAGCACAAGTCATAATCACGAATATAAGCACTAGGGACCAAATTCTGCTGTCAGTTACACTGGTGTAAATCCAAATGAACTCTTCTGCAGTCAGTTACACTCATGTAACTGGAAACAGAATCTGAGCCTGGGTGACATTCTATGTTGTGCCTCTAAGAGGTGCACCACAGAACTCACTGTAGGGGAGGGAGTGGGGGCTGTGGAACCTTTAAGACTAGAGTTTAATGAGATTGTGCACATTTTTCACATTCTGTACTGAGACAAAACTGAGACCCTTCAAAGACTTTTGATCAAAGGTAGTGCAGAGGAGGGTGGGGGGCAAGAGAAGAAGAAACATCCCACAAAACCACAGCGAGTGCCCTCATCCCCTGGCTATAGATGCTCTCCTCTTGAAGCTGTTCCACTTTGTATAAATAATTAAATATTCATTGGGCCAGAGATAGTGACTGTAATTCAGTGTTTCGGGTGCTCATCTGGCATGTGGGAGACTCAAATTCAAATCCTTACCCTAACTCACCAGACTGTTGGCCTCTCTCTCGTTTTCACCAGACATTCCATTTTGGACCTTTCTTGACAGAATTTCATGAAAGCTGGGCTCTTCCCACAAAAAGTTTTGTTTTGGCAAATTGCCATTTTCCAACCTAAAACCAAAAACCAACAAAAAAATGATCAGAAATTTCTCAGTGAGCTCCGTTTAAGACATCATTGTGCCTTTCAATCTGAGGATGCTCCACGGCTCCCAACCTAATTTAGACAACCCTGATGGTCTGTCTAAATTACAGCAGCCCCAAACACTGCCTGGAATCTCTGTAACATTACATGCTGCTGCCCTGCTTCCAACATGGCCCTCCCTCTATCAGAGCTACAGCAATTATAAGAAGATTCTCAGAAGGCAGCCCATGATGGGGAAAGCGCCCCTTAGCCAGACCCAGGCCCTTTAGAGCTTCTTCATACCATTCCAGCATACAGGCACCAGAGTGGGAATAAGAGCAGACCTTGTACATTCCATGGGGTGCACTGTTAACAAACATACATTTATAGGGTTCAAATAAGAGGCAATTTTCTAAATAAAATCATCTTCATTAAAAAAAGTATAAATCTGGATTGAAGTTTGAGAACATCACCATTCTTATATGTCTGTTACAATAAAAACAATTACCAGCAAATATGCTAGGTGCCAGGTGCCAAACAGATTATTTATGGTCCAAATATTACAGGAAAGAGAGGAGAGCACAAGGGGCCCAGGGCCAAGAACCTTCTAAAATCTATATTCTAGTTTCATGTATAGAGAGGTTTGCTTTACTTACAGTGTCAGCTTGCTGATGAAGTAAAATATCTTCAAAAACCCACTAAGACACATATGGCCAGTTCCTCAGCTGGTGTATGTGGGTACTGTGCCACTGTCTTTAGTGGAGGGACTCTCTTTACTTCAACTGAGGATCTGTCCCATATACAGCAATATTTCTACCTTCCTGCAGAGGATGTCTGCCCAGATGTCTGACAGGAAAGCCATGGAATGAGCAGCTGTGTATTTTGTGTATCTCATTGTGTCTCACAAAAAAATGATTTGATTGTGTGAGAGTCTCTCCAACCCAAAGGGAACCAAGTAAAATTTGGAAATATGCATACCACCAAAGGACCTAGGCTACCAGACCCACTACCATTAGAAGACAGTTTTGCCACACTTATGACATCATCCAAGACTCATCACTTTAAATAGGTCTACTCCCAAAAAAGAGAGCTGGAGAACTACAGCCAAGGCCCTCTTGAAAGATAGGCACCTAAAGCTGAATTTGGTAAGGCAAGGGAGAGGTGTGGATGTGTCTTTTTGGAACAAAGTTGATGCAATTCCCTCTTTCATATATGGTCACTGCAATAACAGGTAATGTCAGAAATGCATTGACTGGGAGAGAGGATGTGCACACCTGGCTTTGTGTATTTGTCCCTTTATTTGCATCTCTGGCTTTGTCCGCTCAATGTGAACTCGACTCTCATAAGTCACTTGTCTCAGTCATTTGAGGTAAGTTTCGTTTGCTTCACCAGCGGCCTCCATCTTTAGAAGAGTGGTTTGCCTGCTCTGGTGTATACATATTCTTTGAGTTAATTAAATAGAGGGCATAAGATGTCAGAACAGCCATACTGAATCAGACCAATGGTCCATCTAGCCCAGTTTCCTGACTTCCAGCAGTGGCCAGTACAGATACTTCAGAGGGAGTGAACAGAACAGGGTAATTACTAGTGATTCATCCCATGTTGTCCAGTCCCCACTTCTGGCACTGTTATTATTCCTATGAATGTGTCTTTGCTATTGCTTTAAAGCCTACTTCTTTCCCCACTCCTCTTCCACTTTATAGTTTTTCCAACATGAAAATGCTGAAAAACAGTCATAGTTTTTCCTCTTTCAATAAACCGTACCCTTCCTGCACATCAGTGTTTCACAGCCCATTTCATAGAAAGGGCATCACTCATCTATTAGGCACTGTAATTCTTTTCAAAATAAAAGTAAATAAAAAGACTTTTTTCATGTTATGATTTTATTTTTTCCCTATCCAAAATAATTAAAATTAAACCTCAGCGCCTCTGCTAATTGCTTTCCCAGGTCCCTTGCTGTTTGCAAAATATGCATATGGGTGTTTGTTTGTTGCTAAAAATGAAGCATTCTTTTTGCTCATATTAGAAGAAATATGACAAAGGGAACTTTAAGCATGTTTACGAAAGAGATGCAAATACTCAGCTTCAATGAAGAGAAATGCTTTTAGTTCTTCTCTAAATCTCAAGTTTACTCCTTCAGATTCCTGCTAACTTCTCTTCTTTCTCTAGGGCCCTTCTAATTTTTGGCATCAAAAGATGTACGCTTCACAGAGTCAAGGGATTATATATATGTGTGTGTGCGTGTGTGTGTGTGTGTGTGTGTGTGTAGAAGTCCTCAAGGTTAGTTTGGAATTTTGTAGTGCATGGATAGTCAAAGTCGTGGTCTAATCTCCATTTTACATAATGCATCAGTGATAACTGCCCTAAAAATGAGATGTTTATGTTTTATGCTCATGATCTTTCTTGATCACAGACAGGCAAGGTGCTTGAGATAAAATTCTTGAAACACTAGCAAAAAACATCTGCTTAGGGAAACAGTGCAAGCAGGTTTGCAGAGAAATGAGAGGTGATGCATGCATTGGATATAATCTCTTCAATAACTAGATGAAGAGAGAATCCTATTATTGCTGAAGTACCTTAGCTAATTCATTGACTGGCACTACAATTAGGACTATGTATTTAATTTGCAAAACATTCACAGCCTCTTCAGCCCAGGAAGAAGGATATGGTGTTCTGTTAGAAATTAAAAGAATCAACAAAGATCCATTCAAAAAAGAGGAATTGCTATATGTTATGTTTAACTAGATATGGCAACAGAAGAAAGTTTATTGGTAACTAGTGAGGGTCAAACCTTATTTTCTTGAAAAAGTTCACAGCTGTTTTCTTTCTGAACTGTTAGAAACACATGCATTTTATGAGTTATTAATTTTTTTAAAAAAATTCCAATTTTTGTTTGGAAAATATTAAGAATTTTATTGTAATCATTATCAGAATTAGAGCAAAGGGATTTTCTGCTCTGTGAAAAATTTGGAGACTTTGAAAAACGAATTCATTCCATAGCAGAACAAATAAAACCTGGGAATTTTTCATCGGATGGCAGGAAGGAGCTGGGCAGGAGGGGAACTGGATGCCTCATTACTCAGGGATTAGTGAGTCCCTGGGAACTATGGGTCCTGGCTCCCCCAACATGGCTACCTGCTGGGGAGCTGGAATCTCCCAGAGCCCACCAGGTGACAAACCAAGGAGTCATCAGTGTGGGACTTGCCCAGTGGATTGCTCCGGTGTGACGAAGTGGGGCTGTTCTTAATGTTTCCTCTGACTACTGTGTGGGTGCCTCAGTTTCCCCTATGCATTTCTTAATTCTCTAGAGGGTGAGATTGTTGCAGAGCAAAGGGTCAGTGCACATAAATGGCCGACACTCTATCTCCTGGCAACTAATGGCCGGGGCCCTCCCCCCCTGCAAGGAGATAGCTAAAGGTGTTGGAGAACAAAGAGATTAGGTGACCTCCTGGCCTGGGAAAGGAACAAAGCCCAGAGGAGGAGGAGCTGGAGGGGGAGTTAGTTTGGAGCTAGCTAGGGACGAGGAGTGAGTGCGGACGTGGATATCTGGCTTGCTGTCCCTCAAGATGGACCCGGCTGAGGGGTCCTGTTCTCTGTACCTACAAGCTCTGTTTTAGACCATGTTCCTGTCATCTAATAAACCTCTGTTTTATTGGCTGGCTAAGAGTCATGTCTGACTGCGAAGTGGGGGTGCAGAACCCTGTGGCTTCCCCAGGACCCCGCCTGGGCGGACTCACTGTGGGAAGCGCATGGAGGGGCAGAGGATGCTGAATGCTCCAAAGTCAGACCCAGGAAGGTGGAAGCCGTGTGAGCTTCTTTCCCTGAAGACAGTCTGCTCACAGAGAGCAGACTTCACCAGAGTCCTGACTGGCTTTGTAGGGAGCAGTTCCAGAGCATCGCCCGGGGACTCCGTGATATCTGGAACCATGGACTTTTGGAGATCATGCTGTCAAGGAGTTGTGAATCTGGAAAGTTGAGCTCAGGAACTCCCAGGCTCCCCAACAGCCCACCAGGAAGGTTTGCTGAGGAACCACGTGGAGAAATTGTCAGGAAACCAGGCAGGTTTCTATCAGAATTTTGTCAAAATCGCCATGTTCCCACAGAAAGTTTTGGTTTTGACAAATCAGCATTTACTGGCAGAAAAATGTTTTGTCAGGACATTTCAAATTAGCTCTAATGAAAATGTTTAGTTTCCCTCAAAGCCTAATTTTTGGTAAACAAAAAAAGTCAATTTTTTTTCATGGAAGTTCTATGGCCTGTGTTATGTGGTCCCTTCTGGCCTGAGGATAAGATAGAAATGCCCTAACAGTGATCTGAAAAAACTATATGGGACCAATGATAGACATTGCTGATCTTCTGTTATAGACATTTATGTAGAGAAACATGCTTAGTAACAAGGATACATACAACATGAAAGACAGGTAAAAAAATATTTTACTTTCGTATTTCTATTTTAGTTTTACTTTTTGAGCTCTCGGATGGTGGCATCAAAGAACAAGATGCACTTTCAGAACTAATTCTAAATTATTAATTATATGTCTAACCATAACAACCAGGAGGCCCCAGTCATGGACCAAGATCCCATTATGCTTGGTGCTGTACAAATACAGAACATTGCTTCTTTCAGTCTGCAGGGTAGTCACCTGTCTGCAACACTCTGAGGTTGTGGATTCCTGGGAGACCTGGTCAGGAATTTTTGGACAGAATGTTTTTTCATTGGAAAATTCTGATTTTTTAGGGGTGGTTTTTCAGGTTCAGGAAGGAACTATTCATGAAAAACAGAGAGAGCAAGACCATGTCCTCAATATAGCTAAAATCCTAATGGTTAGAGTGGGGATGCAGGAGACAGGTTCTAGTCCCTGCTCTCCCTGTTTTGGAGCATGAATTTGAACCTGGATCTCCTACCTCCCAAGGGAGTTCCCTAACCACCAGGCTATAAATCCCCTCAGAATTACTGTGGCTGGCCCAATTCATATTTAATTATTTATACATAAGGTAGTATATTTCAGCTCTCTTGTATACTCTTTCTATTCAAACAATTCATCCCAAATGCCACTCCTGGGTCAACGCAGAACACTCTTCGTGCACTGTACAGTAAGCCAACATTCACATTTGGAATTTCCCCAAATTCCAGAGTCATTTAAACACAAATGCCTTAAAGTAAAATGGTTGGAATTTCTAGTAACAGATACAAGAGCTAAATAAATATTTGATAAATAAGACTATGGGAGCTGATTCACCTCTCACTTTCATGGGATTGACTCCAGTGGTTTCTGTGGAGTTACTCCTGATTTACACCTGTATAAGGAAGAGGTCCATAGGATGCAATCCTGAGTCCTTACTCCTTATCAGGCAAAATTCCTATTGACTTCAGTAGGTGTTGTATCTGAGTAAGTAGTGAATAAAGGCAGCTGGATATTAAAAGAAAATGAATTTTGAAAATGTATTTTATCAATGCCTGTCAATGAAACAGCATTTCAGTTCAAGGAATGGCAATATTGTCTATTTCTAAGTGGAGCTTTCATCTTATTATTATTGATACTGAATTGTATTTCCCAGCTGCAGGCAGACTAGGAGTGAGAAAAATTCAGGTTCTATTAGAAACTACTGAAAGTCAGACAACTTCAAAGCTGTTTTAAGGTAAAATCTATAGCTCATCATCAATCAATCATCATCATAAAGTCAAAGAATTGTTTTTAAGTTTAACATAATAGGGATGCCCTTTATTCATTAACGGTTGAAATTCCCCAACCAAAAGTCATTAGATGATGAATTTGGACTACAGTCTCATAAAAAAAAAGATGCTGAATGGAAAATAGATTTTGCCTCTCTTTTTTAATAGTTAAAACCTTAAATCTTTGATATTCACAAACATTCCCATATAACTAGAAGAGTTCACATAAATATCACATATGAATATGAATGAAAATCAGTGGAGAATTTCAAAGTTAAACCTGATTGATTTTTATGCTTCTCATTTCTATTCCTCTTTGAGTGTTCGCAGAAGTCATATTCTTTGTTATTTTATTATACTTGTATAAATAGTAATGAAAATACATACTTAATAAATGGTGTGAACTTGCATCTGGTTTGATGTACAATTGTTACCAAGGATACATTGACAATGACATACAGAGATTTTATTTTTTAGAGGTAACCAAGCAGGTTTTTGGTTGTAAATAAATGAAAAGAAAAAAAATGATAAAAGTGGTAGTATCGATTTGCTCAAGATTTTCCCCCTTTTATGCTGATATTATAGGTATCCATTTTGTACTCAACAGAAACCAATAAACCCTATTAAAGATGTGGAATACAAGAAAGACATTCATTCTTTCTCAAAGCTTTTTTTGCTAATAGGAAAGGTCAATACAGACAAATTAAAATTTCTGCTACAGTAGAAACTTCAATCAAAGTGTGACTTCAATACGAAAAATTAATGAAACTGTCAACATAAACAAAATTGAAATAGTTCCCTCCCTCCCCCCCCAGATCCTAAGGATATAAAAGCACTGCTATTTCTTTCTACATCCAGTAACCTGCAGGCAGTAATTATCAGAAGCTTTTGCTGATAATTTTCTCAATATGTATTATTTGTAGAGTATGAATAGCCTGTTTTTACCATTATTCCTTCAAAGCACTTAGCTGATCAAAATTAAAAGACATTTAGGTTAATACAGATGTGATGGGTTCCCCTCTCCAATTTGGGGTGCCATTTGGAACTGGGGTAACACTGAGCCCGCCTGACCCTCCAGCCTGGGTTCCCTTTACACTGTACTGTTATGCAGCCTGTCAAACCCTTCCCTAGGCTTCAGCACACCAACAGGTAGGGACACACCCAGCTACAGCTATACACACAGATGTATTAGCTCTGTGTAGGTTCAGCTAAGGAGTTGCCCAGTACTCAAGCGCACACCCACTCTAGAGGGTAAACCAAAAATGGTACCATCTTGCACTGCACAGAGAACTGTACAGCGTAAGCTCATGCAATTTGCATCCATCACATAAATGTGGAGAGAGATATACACAGCTTTCTGCCCCCAAGTTATGATTTCTACACACATGGTTTTAGACAAAACAAAAGCAAGTTTATTAACTACAAAAAATAGATTTTAAGTGATTATAAGGGATAGCAAACAGATCAAAGCAGATTACCTAGCAAATAAAACAGACACGCAATCTAAGCTTAATACACTAAAGAAACTGGTTATAAGTAGCAAATTCTCACCCTAAATGTTGTTTTAGACATATTGCAGAGATTTTTTGAAGGCAAGTTGCATTTGCTTGCAGCTTAAAACTCCAGATATTCCTTTCACAGGCCAGACAACCCTCTAGCCTGGGCTCAGCCCTTCTCCCCATTCCAGTCTTTTTATTCTCAGGTGTTTCCAGCAGTCCTCTTTCTTGGAAGAGGAATGAAGAATGTTACTCCCCTTCCTTAAATAGTTTTTGCATATGGAAGGAATCCTTTGTCTCCCCGTTTGATTCACACCCCTGGTCAGTGGAAAAATACTAGTATTATCATGGAGTCCAGAACCAGGTGACTTGGTCTCATGTTCCTGCAGCCATAATGCAGAGGCTGTTTGTAGTGTTCCCAGGAAGCCTTCCCAGTGAGAGATTAGCATCTTCAAAGACCTATTGTTCTCCCTAATGGCCCTTCCCAGCCAGCCATCCAGACTGATTGCATTATGTCTAGTGTACATTCCCTAGGTGTAAACACATTTGTAATAGATGCATAGACAATATTCCTAACTCCAGACCAAAAATGATACATGCATACAAATAGGATAATCATATTCAATAAATCATAACCTTTCCAATGATATCTCATGTGACCTATCTGGTATAAAATACATCATAGTTATGCCATAATCATATCATAACAATATCTCTATGAAGAATATGGGGTGTAATGCCACAACAAGCACAGAAATTATAGATGAAAAAGGCCTATTAGGTCATCAAGTCCATCACCTTTCTAATACCGTAGTGTTTCCTGATGTACAATGTCTCACTCAGGTCTCTGTTCAGTTCAATTTTTCAATGTCTTAAGTGATGGGGCTCCTATCACTTCCCAAGGGAGACTATTTTAAGAGTTGTTGAGATGGATGCAGATAAATTTTCTGATTATATTGAAAAGAAACAATTTAGACGGGGAGGAAAAAACTCTGGGTGAAATAAGGCTCCACTGGAATCAATGGGAAGTTTGCTATTTACTTCAAGGAGGCCAATTTTTTCCCCTACCTCTGTAATGCTACAGCTACAGAAGACCTCGATTCTGTCTCATCCAGAGCATAAGGTATAGTGTGTGTTTTAGCAAATGGGGCATGGATGAGAGGAAGCTTCCTGAGGTTTAATCCAGAGAAGACTGAGATCATGATAATGTAAGTGAAGCAGTTTGAGTTTGTGGCAAAGGTTATAATTACTCACCTCTCTGATTTAGGGTTTGTGTGCTATTTGCTGGTCATGTTTGCAATCTGGGAGTCACTAGCTTCTCAGGTGCTGTTCGACAATCTTATAGCTGTTAAACAATGTTATAGGGATCAGAATGGTTTTTTTTTTATCCAAGAGGGAAGTTGAGACAGTTCTTGATGATGAAGACCTTGCTACCATCATCCATGCCCTTTTCACTCCAAAATAAAACGGCTATAATGTGCTACCATTTGAATCATCTTAGAAAAAAGCCAACATTGAAATTAGGAGTCATGTTTCTCTCCATGAACAACTGTTTGTCTGGTATCTGCATTGCTTGTCTGAAGGTTTCTGAGTGGAGCTTAAAATGTTAGTTCTGACTTACAAAGGTCTCCATGGCCTGAGACTTGCCACTCACCCCATGTCATACCACCACAGATGAGATCAGCAAAGACACAAAAGCTGGAGCTCCCACGATATATAAGAAAGAGTGAACTGCCAGAAGGGTGTTCTCAAATGAAGGCCCTTCAACTTTTGGAATTAATTCCCTACATTGATCCAAAATATCCCAGATGTCATTAGGGTGTTCTGTAAACCCCATCTATTTGGACAGAAGTTTTTGGGAGAGCTGAAGTTTGGGGGAGGTTCAAGTTAGGGCTGTGTGGATGTTTATTAGGGAGATTCAGATTTTCTGTTATTGGAGGTGGGCAAGTTTTGGTTTTGTGGGTTGCTTTTTGTGTGGTGAAATATGGGTGGTTGGTGACTGCTGTTTTTTGTTTAAACTGGACTGTATTGTTTTTGTGTGTATGTCAAGGGTGCCCAGAATCTGGGATCAGCAGTGTTTAAACAGCTAACTAAATAAAATGAAGGATGGGCCTAAATCCCATGTAGGGTGAACTCTCAACTCAGAAACATCTGTAAAATCTGGGATGTTTGAAATCTATGGTACTTACTACAGTGATGGGGGCTATGTGTCTGAGTCTCTCACAAATATTTAAAAATAGAAATGCCAATGGCAATCTTATCTAGATCATAATTTTGAAGTCATCTCTAGCTTGTTCAAGGTCCATTCATTTTTAACTTTTGTGTTTGTGATTAAACTGCTATCAATGTCCAAAAGTTGCAAAAGTCCTACTCCTGCAGTAAGAGCAACATGGGCAGACCCTGGCACCAGTATAGAGCCCTACTAAACATCTGTCCTAACATAGATCCAGATGCAGATTTGGGGTCGTAAACACATATTCATCTCCTCTGGTGACTTTCAAAGCTTTCCCTCTGCTTTTGTACATGGTGCATGTGCACAAGAAGAAATAAGACCTGGATGGGAGGCTGCCAATCCTATACTCACCATGAATGACTGGGATCTGAGGAATGCGTGAGGCAGGGTTCTCTTTAGTGGGGAGTACAATCATTCATTTTTGAAAAAAAGTTTGTGTTTGTATTTTCCATTTGTTGGTTTACCTCAAGGCTTCTATCATTCGTCAGTGATACCTACCAATTTTATATAATCATATTTTTATAAGACTACAACACACAGAGTTCTTTTCCCACTCCCACCCCTCAATATGCGTGCTATCTATTTAAATGGTTATGCCACTGTTTAGTGATTCACCAGCTTATCACTTCTCTGGAAATCAAAGGCAGCATTACAATGGGAAACAACTCACAACTGCTAGATAGTGACAGCACTGAAAAGAAGTAATTTTGTATGTCAGGCAAATCAATATGCAATAATTATATTTTGAAAGTTGAAATAACTAAAAAAAAAGAAAATTGCCAAGCATGACTGGAAAAGTCTTTAGGAAATGCAAAAGTTGTTTCTTTTAATGATTCAGGGCTAGATTTCATTAACAAAATGTTCCTTTAATTGTGGATATTTTGAATGGTATGATACACAAAATGCAAAACTATTAAAACTCATTAGTAGGGTACAGATGTTTTATGTACTTTTAAACTGTAGCCTAAATTGATTGTGCCTCTTTGTCTATAAACCAGCTGGCCATTCTTTATTAAAGCATCTGTCAGTTCTTCCTGGAAAAAGATAGTGAGATCAGTGCAGAACAGATAAACTCTAAAGCAAGCAAAGACATTATTTTAAAGAAACATGAAAAAAAGAAAACTTAAGCCTGGTAATTATAAACAGTATAAACACATGCAGTCTGTACTTGATGAAACTTGTGATATAACAACTAATTTTATGTGCCTTTGTTTGAATTACAGACCTCAGAATACAAATGTTGTTACAAATAAAAAATACCTTCCTCCAAATACATTTGATAATAATGTTAAAATATTAGAAAAAGAAGCAATCATCAGCATAAACTTACAGGACAATGTGGTACTGCATCTGTACAAAGGCTTCCAAGTTTGGACAGAAAGGAGTGAATTTTTGTCTGCACATTGGTTCAGATAGATTCACAGGTCCTGTTGTAAGAACAGGTTCTTAGCAACTCTTTTTTCTAGAGGTCTAATCTTGCAAGTGAAGAACTGGTTGTTACACAATATTAGAGGCAGAGATGGTAATGTTACCTGTAGCAAAGATTGCTTGACACTTCCCATTACATTGTTTTGAGTTGAGAATAACTTTGCCAAACTGTAACCATTTGGGCTGACATTTTCCAAGTCAGATGTCCATGTTCAGGTTTTTGTTTGTTTGTAAAGTTTCTGTAAAAATGGTTCTGAAAGACAGATAAGTGGAAAATGTGCTGTTTTATTCATGTTAAAAAATGCTTACAACCATTTTGTTGAGAAACTGTAGTACCTCCTTGCTTTGGAGCAGGGATTTGAAATTTGGCAAAGGGAACAGGGATGTGCCTTTTGCTGTTCCTGTGAAAGAATACTCACATTTGTTCAAGTCATACACCTCAAAAAATTCCCCTTCACACATGCTCAGTAGAGACTTGGTGCAGTTTGGAAATTAAATTCTCCAAAGATTCTGTTTATATGATCATGCTCCAGCCCAGGGATGTCGAGGCTGAATAGGGATTTCCCAGCAATTGCTGGTGCCAGCTTCTGCATGATGCTGTGGTGGTGGGTACCAGAACTGAGAGCAAAGAGACTAACTCCTCTGTTCCCAATGCTCCCCCGCTGGCTCCTAGGCAGCATGGGAGAGTAGGAGAAATGTAGAGGCAAAAAAAGCTAGACTGGGAGGGAAGGCAGAGGGAGCAGGTTGGAACAAGCAATCTGGGAAGGGAGCCTGAGAGTGGGAGCTTGGAGGCAGGGAGTGAGTGGGACTAGCTGGGCAAGGAGAATGTAACTGGGAGCCAGGGTGAAGGGAAGAATCTGGAGTGGAAACTAGGATAAGCTGGACAAGGAAACAGGGACTGGGATCAGGGCGGCTTGGAAGCCCTTGGGGAGCAGGTGGAGACTGAGATCAACTGATCCTGAGCTATAGATTACATATTAGTTCCCCATTGGCATTCTGTGGTTTGGCAGTGTTCAGCCTCATGACCAGCCCCAGAAATATTAAAGTTATTATGAGGACCTTGGGGAGCACAAAGGAGACCATTATATTTAGGAAATGCGTTCTCTCCCTGTGGTATTTTATTGGCACAGTTAGCAAAATCACAAAAACTCCAATCCAGTAAAGTAGATAAATGATATACGATGGTCTAAACGTCCTGCCTCTGAGTATCCATATGCTCACACCCTCCCTTGCAGAAAAACCCAAAGGGTTAGTCATCATCCTCACCATCACCTGTGGTTAGCATCCTGGCATCTCCCAAGGCACGCAGGCTAGGATACAGCTTTTATAATGTGTTACACAGATGTCCACTATGCCTAATCCAAATTCAGTATGGGCTTCATCCTCTTTGCCTTATCCTCCTAATATTGGGGTGCTCTTTTCCCATAGGTTACTAGGCCTTTACCTCAAGTTCATCAGCGTACATGTCAATTAGTTACAATGGCATTTGTGTGGTCAGACATCTGCTAATGTTCCTAACTTAAAATATCTAAAGCTGATATAAACTGGCATCTTGTGGTTGCCTGTCAGCAGCTTAGTCATTCTTGTTTATTATAACATTCTATCTTGTGATATCTTATGATCTAGGGTTACTCCTGGGTAGCTGCTTATGCTAAGGGTTTTTTGGACCCCTAGGCCTTGATTATTTAACTGAGCTATTGTCTTACAGGCGTTGAGGCTTTTAGGCTCATTGCATTACTGCCTTAACTTATACAAACTTATACAAACTGCCTTAACTTATATGCCTTACCTAGCAAATATCTATACCTGTAGGCTACACTGAAGAGCCTGGGGAGGGGAGACTGGCCAATGGTGAACAAGACAACTGTGGGGAAGACTGGGATGAGGGGCACACGGAGGGAGAGTGGGGCTGGGAGGAAGGCTGCATCTGGGACAGGTAGCCTGGAGGAGGCGACTGGGGCTGGCTGGGCAAGGAGACTGAGATGAGGAGACAGATTTGGGACAGTGACGGGCCAAAGAGAAGAGTCTATAATCACTAGAGCACACATTTCCCTCTGGAACCTGGAAGGGAACTGTCAAGGTTCCTTCCCCACTCTGAACTTTAGGGTACAGATGTGGGGGACCTGCATGAGAAGCTCTAAACTCAATTAACAGCTTATATCTGGTCTGGCTGCCACCACTCCCAAGCACTAATTCCCTTCCCTGGGTAGCCTTGAGAGACTTCACCAATTTTCTGGTGAACACAGATCCAAACCCCTTGGATCTTAAAACAAGGAGGAATTAACCATCCCCCCTCCTTTCTCCCACCAACTCCTGGTGGATCCAGATCCAACCTCCTTGGATCTTAAAACAAGGAAAAACCAATCAGGTTATAAAAAATAGGCTTTTAATTAAAGAAAAGAAAGGTAAAAGAAAACCCTCTGGGAGAGATTAGCATACCAGCTACTCTCACAGACAACAGATTCCAAACACAGAGAAAGTTCCCCTGGGCAAAAACTTAGTTCCACAAAGAATACCCAAATACCCAATTTGATGATTCCTCTAATTGCACAAGACAGGTTACAAAGAAATAAACATAAACCTATTTATTTCCTTCACTAATACTCACTACTTAATAAGAGGCTGAATTCTGGAGCTTTCCCACTCCGGTCCAAAGTGAAACTCTGATTTAGACAAAGGGAACTTCCCGCCTTCCCTTTGAACCAGCTTGTCCTCCCATTGGTTCCTCTGGTCAGGTGTCAGCTAGGCTAGGTGAACTTCTTAACCCTTTACAGGTAAAAGAGGCATTAACCCTTAACTATCTGTTTATGACAGGAACCCAAGATTCCTGAGTCTGAACATTCTTCTGCTTTCAGCAAATAGCTGTGAAACCCACTGGAAAACTGTCTCTCTCATCCCTGGGTACTCTCTGGTCCTCATAGATGATGATAACCATGTACTACTATTAGTTATTCCTCCTACAGTTCAAGTGGCTGAGGTCTGTGCTGTGGATCTAAAGGTTCCAACGCTGCTGATTATCCATATGGTGTACATGAAAGAAAAAGTAACTGCCAAGCTCCAAAAATATGGAACATCAGCCAACATCCTAGATGCCTCACAGTCAAGAGACTGTTCTACTAACACTAATAGATGATCCCATAAATGGCCATGGACACAGGTAAGATCTCCATACTCAGACCTCTGGACCTCTCCGCTAACACACCAATACTAGGAGAAGCCGTCCCAGCACTACAGGGGCTCCATCAGCCTTCTCCAGAAGAACTCAGATAGTGGTGATGTGTAACTGCTTGTCCTCTGAAGACCCTCACCTCTGGGATCCCACAGGGATGCATACTATTCCTTCGTCAATATCTACTTGAGACCACCAGAAGAGATAGTGAGATGCCATAGAAATAAACTGTATATTTCATTCTCAACTGACAACCACCACCTGCTGAAGTGTCAGAATGCCTACAGGAAATTACCAACCCCCACAATCACCCCAAAAAATCCCTACCTCAACCAGAGTTCTGACCCCTTAATGGGAGAAGTGCCAGAGACATCATGAAGTCCACTAAACAGATAGATTAGATAGACTGGGGAAAAAAAGATTAGTTAGATGATGGAATTTCTATTTGCTGTTTTAAAAACCTAGGAAATTACTCACAACTTTCCCCTCCCCCGTATTATAAGAATGTTAATGCAAAGTCAAACACTCCAAAAAATAGGAAATACCAGAATTAAGTTTGCCTGTGAAACCTTAATTTAGCCCATTGTACATATGCATTGACAGTTGTCAATTACATCATATTATTCTACACAACACTTGCACAGTCAGTGCGCATAAAAATAACCAGAAATTTGAAATAGCAATATTTTTGGATTGCTTTATTTTGAAATATTTCACATTTATAAGTAAAATATCGCATCCAATTTTGACACACTCATATTTATAGTCATATGACCTAAGCTGTGCTGTGACTTGAGGGTGCTGGCAAAAGTAGCTGTACACGTTTATATTGTACACCAAACCCAACTAACCTCTGGAGGGTAGGGATCAGATACAGAGTGACCTAGACAAATTAGAGGATTGGGCCAAAAGAAACATGATGAGGTTCAACAAGGACAAGTGCATAGTCCTGCACTTAGGACGGAAGAATCCCATTCACTGTTACAGACTAGGGACCAAATGGCTAGGCAGCAGTTCTGCAGAAAAGGACCTAGGGGTTACAGTGGACAAGAAGCTGGATATGAGTCAACAGTGTGCCCTTGTTGCCAAGAAAGCTAACGGCATTTTGGGCTGTATAAGTAGGGGCATTGCCAGCAGATTGAGGGACGTGATCAGTCCCCTCTATTCAACATTGGTGAGGCCTCATCTGGAGTACTGTGTCCAGTGGAGGGCAACAAAAATGATTAGGGGGCTGGAGCACATGACTTATGAGGAGAGGCTGAGGGAACTGGGATTGTTTAGTCTGCAGAAGAGAAGAATGAGGGGGGATTTGATAGCTGCTTTCAACTACCTGAAAGGGGGTTCCAAAGAAGATGGATCTAGACTGTTCTCAGTGGTAGCAGATGACAGAACAAGGAGTAATGCTCTCAAGTTGCAGTGGGGGAGGTTTAGGTTGGACATTAGGAAAAACTTTTTCACTAGGAGGGTGGTGAAGCACTGGAATGGGTTACCTAGGGAGTTGTGGAATCTCCTTCCTTAGAGGTTTTTAAGGTCAGGCTTGACAAAGCCCTGGCTGGGATGATTTAGTTGGGAATTGGTCCTGCTTTGAGCAGGGGGTTGGACTAGATGACCTCCTGAGGTCCCTTCCAACCCTGATATTCTATTCTAGGATTCTATGATCCGAGTGTAAGTTAAGTAAGATCACTTCTGAGGCTGTTCTAACAGGGCCATTGCCACAGGCAGGAATTACACACCGCACTCCAGCCATGCTTGCTTCCCCTGACATGCAGTTACATATGGGGCAGTGTAGAGCCAATTATAGTACCTCTGTGTTGCTCAAGGATTCCTTTCACTACCACTTATGCGAGCTGTAAGTTTGCTTTGCACCATCAGAAAAGCATAAAGCAGACTTGGTGTGGGCCAGGATCTAGCCCAGAGGCTCTACTTCAGACAGATATAGAGTTGAAGGACATCAAAATTGATACCAAGAGACCATAGGAATAAGTTTTAGAGTAATTAAAGCTGAAGTATAGGATTGCAATGCTAATTAAAATGAAGTTTAATTTAACAGCAATACAGGAGTACTGTATTCATTATACTGACATTAGCCTCTGGGGCTGACCCTGATATATCTGACTCGAAAGCCAACAGTTCATTTTCAGACTGCTTTCTAATGATTATATTTTCAGCCATAAAGTAAAAATGTAATGGCAACAGAAGTTCCAAAAAATATATTCCATTTCAGCTTGCCTCAATATGCTACTGAAATAACAAGAACATGTAGGCCTCAATGGTTTTTTATTTGAAAGATAGCAATGGACTCCATGCCAGGCATAAACAGTCGGAAAAACAGCTGTCCAATGAAAGACAGAAAAAAGTCTTGCCTCCCTTAAAACATTTTCTCCTGCCATAAGTGTCACTATTACCTTTCTTACATTGCTGAAGTGAGTGAACTACAGTGTGCCTGAATGAGAATGTGGGGAAAAACCCAAATCCCCAAAGCAGAACCGATACTACCTAAGCTGTAATATACCAAATAAGATGTAGCCTTTGAATCCAGCCTTAAAAGCATATTAACAAAGAATCTGTAACATTAAAGGTAAACTTTAACAACATTAGGGACACCTCAATACATTTTAGAAACTATAAGCAAAATTCCTGCATCTAATATGTTACCCAAGTAGAATTTTAAAGTGTAGTTTTCATTTGGCTGTAGTACTAACTCTGATAGAAGATAGAACCTTCAATAGGCCATGAGCATGTCAATAACAAGTGGTCAAGCACTATAGCTGGAGGGAGATCTTTCCTATATATTCCTCCAAGACATTCCAGAGAATTTATCTACTGTAAATTCCTAAATATCAGCCTTCTGTGTGCCTGCAAAAGAATGTGTTACTGCAAGGAGGAAATTATCTGCTGTTTCTATTTTTGCAAAGAAACGATAACATCTAAAGTATCAGGTAATCCTATCTTTTAAAAAATAAAATATCAGCAGTTTACAATTGCTCCAGTTATAATGTATATTGACTCTAGTTCTGGGATGCAGAACTGGTTTTGTAATTTGATACAGATATTTGGGGGTTGGGGATGTTGCGTGCATTCTTAGAGCCTGATAATAATTTGTGGTAAATAATGCACCTTTGGATGAATTCAGGACGACAGAATTACAAGATGTGCAAAATAATTACTGAATGTCAGCTGATTGGTTTAAATAAGATGAAAATGGAGTACAAACCTACAAAGTCTAAACTATTCTCCCTCCACCTTAGCCTCCTCATTTTGGGAGTTCCTTGAGTAACAACAGGGAGATATAGCAGCAAGACAAGAAGAAGCCTAGCTGAGGCCTCAGACTTGGCTTGTAGCAGGGACCCTACCTCTGGGACACCACACCCTAGCAGTTTGTGATAGGGCATGCAGGGTGACTAAAAGCCAACTATGGACATGGTCGTGGTTCATCACAGAACAAGGAATTCTGAGGGATGTAATTTGTAGAGGGATACTGGGAAATCTAGGCTGCTGTAAAGCATGTTGGGAAGATGTGCCAGGGAACAATAGGAGCACCCTTCCCTGAAAAGAAAAGTGACCAAAGACAAGGTAAGAACAACAAAGTTAGGGAGGCAACCCAAGGTGGGCTGTAGTGAAGGGAACTTGTGAAGAGTCCTAAAGACAGACAAGGGAAGAAGAAAACAAATAAACAAAATAATTCTGGGGAGGTTTAAAGCAAGTAAAGGAAAAAAGGTGAGGTAATACAGTAATGGTGTGGGCTCGAACTATGATGTTGTACCCTTTTATTTTATTTAAAGTGAATTTTGTAATGTGATGTAATGTGGGTTTGGCTGTGGTGGCTACAGTTTCAAACTCAGTGAAAGTCACCTCTGCTACTTGCTTCAGATTTAGAGTCTCTAGGAGCACATAAACACCAAGGGTAGTGACCATACATACATTCACAAGTACAAGGTCTAGTCAGTTTTACAAATTTTATTAACGTTACAGTTAAAGTTATGATTACCCATGAATATAGAAATTCTATAAAGACCTATGAACAAGTTACAAATGTAGTTATACTCATATCATCCTAGATAATGTTAGGGCCTGATGGTCTCTCATGGATTGATCATCAGTAGAGGAATGGTTCCTGCTGGAGTTTCCTATAGGGAGTTCAATTTTCCTAATCTGGATACCCTATTTTTATAATGTGTTTCTGACTATACCATGGTAGCATTTATGCACATAGTGCACCCTGCGGTTAGGGCATATGTTATAAAAATGTGACTACTAGGTATCTTGTAAGCAAAAAATTACTCTTACTGTTATTTTTTCATAATATCACCCATTGGTACATCATAGAATCATAAAAGATTAGGGTTGGAAGAGACCTCAGGAGGTCATCTAGTCCAACCCCCTGCTCAAAGCAGGACCAATCCCCAACTAAATCATCCCAGCCAGGGACTAAGGTGAGGCTGAGCAGTCTGTAGTTCCCCAGAACCTCCTTCGTCCCTTTTTTAAAGATGGGCACTATATTTGCCTTTTTCTAACAGTCCAGGACCTCCCCCAATCGCCACGAGCTTTAAAAGATAATGACCAATGGCTCTGAAATCACATCAGCCAACTCTAACAGCACCCTTGGATGCATTAGATCCAGACCCATGGACTTGTCCATGTCCAGCTTTTCTAAATAGTCCTTACCCTGTTCTTTCCCCACTGAGGGCTGCTCACCTCCTCCCCATACCGTGCTGCCCACTGCAGCAGTCTGGGAGCTGACCTTGCCTGTGAAGACCGAGGCAAAAAAGGCATTGAGTACTTCAGCTTTTTCCACATCATCTGTCACTAGGTTGCCTCCCCCATTCAGTAAGGGTCTCACACTTTCCCTGACCTTCTTCTTGTTGTTAACATACCTGTAGAAACCATTCTTGGAGCCCAGCATCAAAGGATTAAAATATGGTGGAGCCCAGGAATGGCTGGAATTGAGCCTAGGAACAGTTTGTGACTGTTTTGAATTGTTTTGGACACTTGGTTACTCTGGCAGGGGAAGACATATACTTTGGCCAGAGGGCCAAGGCGCTAAAACATCACAAGCTGGCCCAACCTGAAGATGGAGACTACAGATGAGAGGATAAACAGGAACCTGAGGTGAAGAATTGGGTAACTGCCACACCCAATGCCAAAAAGATAAGGGAATCCATTACAAGGCATCCTGTGTTGTATGAATTTAGATAGAATAAATGGGTCCAAATTGTTACAGGTGTTAAAACATGAACCTGAAACTGTACAACATTAAACAGTTTTAAATAAGGTTCATAATTTGGCATACATAATTTGTTCTGTCAGTTTCATGGCAATCTCTCTAAGCCCTGGTCTACATTGCGAGTTTAGGTCGAATTTAGCAGTGGTAGATCGATTTAACCCTGCACCCGTCCACATGACGAAGCCGTTATTTTCAAAATAAAGGGCTGTTAAAATCGATTTCTGTACTCCTCCCCCGATGAGGGGATTAGCGCTGAAATCGACCTTGCCAGGTCGAATTTGGGGTAGTGTGGACGCAATTCAATGGTATTGGCCTCTAGGAGCTATCCCAGAGTGCTCTATTGTGACCACTCAGGACAGCGCTCTCTACTCAGATGCACTGGCCAGGTAGACAGGAAAAGGCCTGCGAACTTTTGAGTCTCATTTCCTGTTTGGCCAGCGTGGTGATCCGCAGGTGAGTGCAGATCTCATCAGCAGAGGTGATCATGATGGAGTCCCAGAATCGCAAAAGAGCCCCAGCATGTACCGAACGGGAGGTACGGGATCTGATTGTTGTGTGGGGAGACGAATCCGTGTTATCAGAACTCCGTTCAAAAAGACAAAATGCCCAAACATTTGAAAAAAATCTCAACGGGCATGAAGGACAGAGGCTATAACAGGAACCCGCAGTAGTGCCGCGTGAAACTTGAGGAGCTGAGGCAAGCCTACCAAAAAACCAGAGAGGCAAACAGCCGCTCCGGATCAGAGCCCCAGACATGCCGCTTCTATGATGAGCTGCATGCCATTCTAAGTGGTGCAGCCACCACTACCCCACCCCTGTGCTTTGACTCCGTCAATGGAGTAGCACGCAACAAGGATGCGGGTTTTGGGGACGAGGAAGATGATGAGGAGGAGGTTGAAGACAGCTTACAGCAAGGAAGTGGAGAAACCGTATTTCCCGACAGCCAGGAACTGTTTCTCATCCTGGACCTGGAGTCAGTACCCCCGAACCCACCCAAGGCTGCCTCCCGGACCCGCCAGGTGGAGAAGGGACCTCTGGTGAGTGTACCTTTGTAAATATTATACATGGTTTAAAAGCAAGCATGTTTAATGATTAATTTGCCCTGGCATTCGCGGCCAGTACAGCTACTGGAAAAGTCTGCTAACGTGTCTGGGGATGGAGCGGAAATCCTCCAGGGACATCTCCATAAAGCTCTCCTGGATGTACTCCCAAAGCATTTACAGAAGGTTTTTGGGTAGTGCAGCCTTATTCCGTCCTCCATAGTAGGACACTTAACCACGCCATGCTTGTAGCAAGTAATCTGGTATCATTGCATGACAAAGCCTGGCAGCATATGGTCCTGGTGTTTGCTGGCATTCAAACAACATCCGTTCTTTATCTCTCTGTGTTATCCTCAGGAGAGTAATATCATTCCTGGTCACCTGGTTGAAATAGGGTGATTTTATTAAGGGGACATTCAGAGATGCCCATTCCTGCTGGGCTGTTTGCCTGTGGCTGAACAGAAATGTTCCCCACTGTTAGCCACGTGGTGGGGGGAGGGGTGAAGTGATCATCCCAGAGAATTGTGTGTGTGTATGTGGGGGAGGGGGGTTAGTTGGGTTTGTGCTGCACGTTAACCCAAAAACTGCAGCCACTCCTCCTTTTAAATCGCCAACCCATTGTAAATGGCCAACCCAACGGCTGCTTGGTATGGGAAATAAGGGCGCTGCTGTTTGAAACCATTCCCACATGTTATGAAAGTTAAAGAATCCAAAAGACTGTGTCTTACCATGGCTGCCTGCAAGCCAAATTCTGTTGCCTGGCCCTGCGTGAAAGATCTCTCACACCAAACGGCATACCCTCAATAAGAGGCAAAATGCGACCTTGTACCAAAAGCACATGTGCTATGTAATGTTAACAGCAAGGTTTACCGTGAAAGAGTCTACCCTTTGTTCTCTAAAATGTGTCTTTTTAACTACTACTCTCCCTTTTTTCCCCTCCACAGCTGCTGCAAATGTTTCAACACTCACACTATCTTCTCCTTCCCAGAGGCTAGCGAATATTAGAAGGTGAAAAAAATGCACTCACGATGAAATGTTCTCTGAGCTCATGCAGTCCTCCCACACTGAAAGAGCCCAGCAGAATGCGTGGAGGCAGACAATGTCAAAGTCCAGGAAAGCACAATATGAATGCGAGGACAGGTGGCAGGCTGAAGATAATAAGTGGTGGGCTGAAGATGATAGGTGGTGTCAGCTTGGTGACAGAAGGCAAGAGGCAATGCTGACGCTACTGGAGGAACAAACTGATATGCTCTGGTGTATGGTTGAGGTTCAGGAAAGGCAGCTTGAGCACAGACTGCCGCTACAGCCCCTGTGTAACCAACCGCCCTCCTCCCCAAATTCCATAGCCTCCTCACCCAGATGCCCAAGAACGCGGTGGGGGGGCCTCCGGGCACCCAACCACTCCACCCCAGAGGACTGCCCAAGCCACAGAAAGCTGGCATTCAATAAGTTTTAAAGTGCAGTGTGGCCTTGTCCTTCCCTCCTCCACCCCACCCGGTGCTTCCCTCTTCCCCCACCCCTCCCGGGCTACCTTGGCAGTTATCCCCCTATTTGTGTGATGAATTAATAAAGAATTCATGAATGTGAAGCAACAATGACTTTATTGCCTCTGCAAGCGGTGATCGAAGGTGGTTAGCTTACAGGGAAGTAGAGTGAACCAAGGGAGGGTGGTTAGCTTACAGGGAAGTAGAGTGAACCAAGGGGGGGGTGTTTCATCAAGGAGAAACAAACAGAACATTCACACTGTAGCCTGGCCAGTCATGAAACTGGTTTTCAAAGCTTCTCTGATGCGCACCGCACCCTCCTGTACTCTGCTAACCGCCCTGGTGTCTGGCTGTATGTAATCAGCGGCCAGGCAATTTGCCTCAAGCTCCAACCCCACGATAAATGTCTCCCTCTTACTCTCACAGATATTGTGGAGTGCACGGCAAGCGGTAATAACAATGGGAATATTGATTTCGCTGAGGTCTATCCGAGTCAGTAAACTGCGCCAGCGTGCTTTTAAACGTCCAAATGCACATTCTACCACCATTCTGCATTTGCTCAGCCTATAGTTGAACATCTCCTGACTACTGTCCAGGCTGCCTGTGTACGGCTTCATGAGCCATGGCATTAAGGGGTAGGCTGGGTCCCCAAGGATAACTATAGGCATTTCAACATCCCCAACGGTTGTTTTCTGGTCTGGGAAGAAAGTCCCTTGCTGCAGCTTTTGAAACAGACCAAAGTTCCTGAAGATGCGAGCGTCATGCACCTTTCCCCGCCATCCCACATTGATGTTGGTGAAACGTCCCTTGTGATCCACCAGTGCTTGCAGCACCATTGAAAAGTACCCCTTTTGGTTTATGTACTCGCTGGCTTCGTGCTCCAGTGCCAAGATAGGGATATGGGTTCCGTCTATCTCCCCACCAGTTAGGGAATCCCATTGCAGCAAAGCCATCCACTATGACCTGCACATTTCCCAGAGTCACTACCCTTGATATCAGCAGCTCTTTGATTGTGTTGGCTACTTGGATCACAGCAGCCCCCACAGTAGATTTGCCCACTCCAAATTGATGCCCGACTGACCGGTAGCTGTCTGGCGTTGCAAGCTTCCACAGGGCTATCGCCACTCGCTTGTGAACTGTGAGGGCTGCTCTCATCTTGGTATTCTTGCGCTTCAGGGCAGGGGAAAGCAAGTCACAAAGTTCCATGAAAGTGCCCTTACACATGTGAAAGTTTCGCAGCCACTGGGAATCATCCCAGACATGCAACACTATGCGGTCCCACCAGTCTGTGCAGGCCCAGAATCGGCGTTCCGCGGCATGAACTTTCCCCATTAACACCATGATGTCCACATTGCCGGGGCCTGTACTTTGAGAGAAGTCTGTGTCCATATCCTCATTGCTCTTGTCACCGCGCTGCTGTTGCCTCCTCATCTGGTTTTGCTTTTGCAGGTTCTGGTTCTGCATATATTGCAGGATAATGCGCGTGGTGTTTACAGTGCTCATAATTGCGGCAGTGATCTGAGAGGGCTCCATGCTTGCTGTGCTATGGCGTTTGCACTGAAAAAAGGCGCAAAACAATTGTCTTCTGTTGCTTTGATGGAGGGAGGGTTGACTGACGACATGGCTTACAGGGTTGTCACATGAATGGCCCCCTCAAGGATTGAACTCAAAACCCTGGGTTTAGCAGGCCAATGCTCAAACCACTGAGCTCCCCCCACTATTCACAGGGGGGTAGCAAGTGAATACAAATAAATACAAAACAAATCAGGTCTCTTTATTGTTTTGATCCACTCCATCTCTCTTATACATCTTAGGCTGGCAGCAGACGGTGCAGTACTACTGCTAGCCATTGTCATCTCCTGGCTGCTCGCCAGAAGACGGTGCAGTATGACTGCTGGCCATCGTCGTCTCCCATTTATGTCCAGGCGCCCCCTACCGACCTCACCGAGGTCGGCTAAAATAGCACCCAGGAGACGACGACGACGGCTACCAGTCATAATGCACTGTCTGCTACCAAAAGGCAATGAGCTGCTGCTGTGTAGCAATGCAGTACCACGTCTGGCAGCACCCAGGAGACGGACGGTGACGGTGAGCTGAGCGAGCTTCATGCTTGCCATGGTATGTCATCTGCACGGGTAACCCAGGAAAAAAGGCGAGAAACGATTTTTTGCCGTTGCTTGCATGGAGGGGGGGGG
>NW_020664393.1:37949005-38034405 GCF_002925995.2 Terrapene triunguis
ATTGGGAGCTCAACCCAGAATTCCAGGGGGTGGTGGAGACTGCGGGAGCTGTGGGATAGCTACCCACAGTGCAATGCTCCAAAAGTCGACGCTAGCCTTGGTACTGTGGATGCACTCCGCCAACGTAATGGTCTTAATGGTCTTAAGTGGGGACACACACAATCGACTGTATAAAATCGATTTCAAAAAAATCAACTTCTATAAATTTGACCTAATTTCATATTGTAGACATACTGTAAGAAATTCATGCCAAAGTTTAGGAATTTATTAAGATATGTAAAAGAAGCAAAATTAAAACAAGTTATAACACAGTTTAAAGTTGAAATGAAATGATTATGCAACACAAACTTAACCAAAACCTATCAAAGCCTCTTTTAAAGAGAGGATATCAGTTAGACTCCCTTATTTAGTTGGACAACCCTTCTTAGTGGGGAGGAAAAGTTCTGTTGCTCAGTTCTCAGATGCAAATGATGATGTCACAGGGTCCGTTTGCTGCATGTGTGCCTCCTCCTGGTGTCTCTAGGGATTTGATCTTGCCAGCGCTGCCCTCCTCTGGTGGTGTCTTTACCAGTCATCTCTTTCACATTGTGACCCTCTCACTCCTGGAGCTGCAGCTTTCTGTTCATGGCTTGGTCTTCCAGCCAGGTCACTAAGGTCCTCCCCTTCCAGGAAATTCAAAGTCCTTCTGGACCAGCTGTCCAGCTGCCATCTCCAACACCCTGTGCCACTTCCCAGTGGCTGATAGGGGAACCCAGGCCTGCCCTGTACACTATAACAAGCAGCCAAGGTCTGTACGGTCCTATCCCTTGCTGCTGTTTCCCTGGGCTTCTTCCTACCTATCTGGATTTCCCCTCATTCTGGGTTTGCCAGCCCAAGATCCGTCCTCCCAGGGAGTGACTGTAGATTACTTCTTTACAGCCTGCTCCCTAGGGCTCTACCTCCCCCTCCCCTCCAATTTCACCTCACCTTTCTTTACCTTCCTCTTGGGGTTCTCTGCCATTCTTATGGGACCCTGGCTCTTCTTTTCTCTATTTCCTCAGACCCTGGCCCTTTCATAGATTCATAGATTCATAGATTCTAGGACTGGAAGGGACCTTGAGAGGTCATCGAGTCCAGTCCCCTGCCTGCATGGCAGGACCAAATACTGTCTAGACCATCCCTGATAGACATTTATCTAACCTACTCTTAAATATCTCCAGAGATGGAGATTCCACAACCTCCCTAGGCAATTTATTCCAGTGTTTAACCACCCTGACAGTTAGGAACTTTTTCCTAATGTCCAACCTAGACCTCCCTTGCTGCAGTTTAAGCCCATTGCTTCTTGTTCTATCCTCAGAGGCTAAGGTGAACAAGTTTTCTCCCTCCTCCTTATGACACCCTTTTAGATACCTGAAAACTGCTATCATGTCCCCTCTCAGTCTTCTCTTTTCCAAACTAAACAAACCCAATTCTTTCAGCCTTGCTTCATAGGTCATGTTCTCAAGACCTTTAATCATTCTTGTTGCTCTTCTCTGGACCCTTTCCAATTTCTCCACATCTTTCTTGAAATGCGGTGCCCAGAAATGGACACAATACTCCAGCTGAGGCCTAACCAGAGCAGAGTAGAGCGGAAGAATGACTTCTCGTGTCTTGCTCACAACACACCTGTTAATACATCCCAGAATCACGTTTGCTTTTTTTGCAACAGCATCACACTGTTGACTCATATTTAGCTTGTGGTCCACTATAACCCCTAGATCCCTTTCTGCCGTACTCCTTCCTAGACAGTCTCTTCCCATTCTGTATGTGTGAAACTGATTTTTTCTTCCTAAGTAGAGCACTTTGCATTTGTCTTTGTTAAACTTCATCCTGTTTAACTCAGACCATTTCTCCAATTTGTCCAGATCATTTTGAATTATGACCCTGTCCTCCAAAGCAGTTGCAATCCCTCCCAGTTTGGTATCATCCGCAAACTTAATAAGCGTACTTTCTATACCAATATCTAAGTCGTTAATGAAGATATTGAACAGAGCCGGTCCCAAAACAGACCCCTGCGGAACCCCACTCGTTATGCCTTTCCAGCAGGATTGGGAACCATTAATAACAACTCTCTGAGTACGGTTATCCAGCCAGTTATGCACCCACCTTATAGTAGCCCCATCTAAATTGTATTTGCCTAGTTTGTCGATAAGAATATCATGCGAGACCGTATCAAATGCCTTACTAAAGTCTAGGTATACCACATCCACAGCTTCTCCCTTATCCACAAGACTCGTTATCCTATCGAAGAAAGCTATCAGATTGGTTTGACATGATTTGTTCTTTACAAATCCATGCTGGCTGTTCCCTATCACCTTACCACCTTCCAAGTGTTTGCAGATGATTTCCTTAATTACTTGCTCCATTATCTTCCCTGGCACAGAAGTTAAACTAACTGGTCTGTAGTTTCCTGGGTTGTTTTTATTTCCCTTTTTATAGATGGGCACTATATTTGCCCTTTTCCAGTCTTCTGGAATCTCTCCCGTCTCCCATGATTTTCCAAAGATAATAGCTAGAGGCTCAGATACCTCCTCTATTAGCTCCTTGAGTATTCTAGGATGCATTTCATCAGGCCCTGGTGACTTGCAGGCATCTAACTTTTCTAAGTGATTTTTAAATCACTTGTTCTTTTTTTATTTTATCTGCTAAACCTACCCCCTTCCCATTAGCATTCACTAGGATAGGCATTCCTTCAGACTTCTCGGTGAAGACCGAAACAAAGAAGTCATTAAGCATCTCTGCCATTTCCAAGTTTCCTGTTACTGTTTCCCTGACTCTCTTTCTTTTCCTTGTGGGGGTAATGCCTCTTTACATGGCCCCTTTCCCCACACCAAAATCAGGTCCTCCTCTGACCCAATCACTTATTTGGTAAGCTCTCTGGGCCCTGACCACAGTCCTTGCCTCCTGGTAAGGCTCTTTGCTTCCCTCCAAATAGGAGCTCTCCCTCATCAGGTGCCCCCTGCTCCCACAACCGTAGCACTTCTGGGGTTGAGCCTCTGGCTTCCTGGTCCTGGAGTGCCTTTCCCATTTCTGGACTTTATGACTTCTCTTGATTCTTTCCTGCAGGATTCTGTACAGCTGCTGCTGTTGACCAGCTACCCGCACCATGTAAATACACTTGGGGTTCCCACAGTCTCTGCTGGTTCTCTCATATCTGCCCCCACATAGCAGGGACACGCCCCATCGCTTCTCAGCTCTCCTCTATGGGGCCGCAACTCCAGAATCCCACTAGGAGACAATTTCCCTCAGCAAAGAAAGTCTGTACTGTGGGCATTTCCATTTTTGTCTTTACATAGGGGTTCTTTTTCCATTATGGGTCCTTGTGGTGGGGTTCAACTGCCTTTCAGTCTCTCTCTCTGCCCCACACCTCGGGGTGCTTGTCAGCACAATCCATTATTGACTTCTTGTATTACTTCTGGATGGCGCCGACTCCTGGTAGTTCTGGGGATTGGATTGGTCAGTTTCTCCTCTGCAGCTCCTCCCTCGCTTTCAGGAGCCACAGCTGTCCTCTTCATGACTCAGCCCTCTGGCCAGGTCACTCTACACCACTGATACTCAGACTCAGGCTCAAGAGCCACAAGTGACTCGTGAATGTGTCTCCTATGGCTCTTTGCAGCACATGATATTAAAACACTGTCTGATTTAACTATTAACCAATCTAAGTTATTAACCAATCAGGATGCTTTTACTGTCATTAACCAATTGTAGTTGATAAAATAATAATAGTAGTTCAGTTTTGCTATGAGAATAATTATATATAAAAAAAAATATTTCCCATCAAACTGTTTAAATATGAATATATAGTACTATAGTAAATGAAACAATGAATTCACACTCTGTGGCTCCTTTGGGTAATGTTGATCACTAATTTGGCTCCTGAACCAATGAGGTCTGAGTATCACTGCTCTACATGTTTCTCCCTTCCAGGTTACCAAAGTCATCATTCAGCAGTCCTAGGCAGTTTTCCCATTCACTGCCTTGTAGTGCCACTCCCTTAGTGGCTGGTAAGGGAACCCAAGCCCAGCCTCTACTCCACGTTTCAGCTTAGGGACTCTCTATACAGCAGCCAAGATCCAGTCCCTGTACCTTGCTGCCTTTCCCTGCCTCTTCCAAGGAGTGACTTCAGACTTCTCCCTGCTTCCCCATCTGTTTCCAATTTCCTGTCTATTGTAGAAACCCCAAGTGTCCCTCACAGGTGAGCTTCTCTAATTAGCTGCCTCCAGACTAAAGCTCTCCCATTTGCAGCCTAATTAGCTTATTGGCCCACCTGGCCAACTCAGCTCTTGCAGGGCCAGTGTGGGAGCATACCCCCTCACAGAGGGCCACTTTTCCTGCTTTTAACAAACAGATAGACACAAAGGGGAGAAGAGACAGGATAGTGAAGGTGAAGGAATACGGCTTTTTGTTGATATCACGATTCCAGCTGGCAGGTCAGGACAACATGCCAAGTTTAGTACATTAACTTCTGGTTTCATACTTTCCTGGTTTATAGTCCTTGAGTTATATTGGTAATGCAATTTTGTTTAGACTAATTCAGTCTTTGTGATTTTTATTTTTGCTAATTTTTACAAACAACTAATTTTACAAATAGTCTGAGTTGGACTTCTGTTACCTTTTTCCCATCAACATTTGCTAAAATTTGTTATTATGTGTAACTAAACCATTTTACAAATTTCCATCCACTTTCCCACAGTTAGGCTCACAACTGAGGTAGGCCTTCTAGGCTCCAGGTACAGCTATCACAGTTCAGGGCGAATGCAGCTGTATTCCTCCTCCATGGTCCAGTAAGGGCACTTAGTCTTAGGCTTCCAAATCACCTCTCTTGGGCAGAGACACATGTCTCACTCCATCCTGACTGGGGTATTTCCAGGCTGCACAGTTTGCTGCCTACACTGTAAGTTTCCCAGCAAAGTCAGATTAACTAAGCAGGCCTGCTTTGCTTTCTCCTCAGAGCCTATAGGCAACATAATTGCCCACAGTTAGAAGTTACCAAACAGCTCTTTCTGAACAAGCACATTTATTCTTAAAGAGAGAAAACACATTAAATACAACAAAAGACCCTACATGCATGCTAATAAACTTACCAACATTCACCCCTCTCCCCAACTCTACCCAGGGATTTTTCCATTATTACAATTTTGTAACACCTATTGCTCAGAGCAGGAACCCCCATGAATCTGTGAGTTACTTCTTTTTGACACTTGGGCCTTTGATCCTGGGTCCAGTTATCAGCAGACAATGGGTTTCTCCTCATGGCTTAGCTTCGAAAGATTGGGTCTGGAGGTAGGAATTTGCATTCCCCTTCTCCCAAGTATTTCCCAGGAAATCTGTGCAACTAAAAGTTCATTCTTTTCTGGCACAATGAGATCTTTGAAGCTCATAACACTTCACAGGATTTACATTAGTCATGTCTCCTCCCTAGAGACATTAATGTGGGATTGTACGTAAACATTTGCATCTTTAACACAATGAACTCCTAAGGTACTTAAATTTAACTTAATAAGGCTTGTCCAGGATATTGCAGGAAATTGCAGTACCTGTCACAACACCACCTCCCATTTTGGACTGGGGAAGCAGAGTATCACATTCCAGGAGAGGAACTAAACTCTAGGAACAGAATGGCCCCCAGCAAGAAGAAACAGCACTGAAGCAACTGGGGATTAGTATGGGTTTATGTCAGAGGCCGATCCCAAACTTTCACAGGTGCTAGACATTAGACCCGGGGTCGGCAATCTTTGGCACACGGCTCACCAGGGTAAGCACCCTGGTGAGCCGGGCCAGTTTGTTTACTTGCCGCGTCCGCAGGTTCGGCTGCTTGCAGCTCCCACTGGCCGCGGTTCGCTGTCCCAGGCCAATGGGGGCAGCAGGAAGCGGCGGCCAGCACATCCCTCGGCCCGCACCGCTTCCCGACGCCCCCATTGGCCTGGAGCGGCAAACCGCAGCCACTGGGAGCTGCAATTGGCCGAACCTGCAGACGTGGCAGGTAAACAAACCAGCCCGGCCCGCCAGGGTGCTTACCCTGGCGCACCGTGTGCCAAAGGTTGCTGACCCCTGCATTAGACAATTCAGACTCTGGACATTATTTTCCATCTGCCAACTGGTTGTTTGCTTCAGCCTCCCTCCTATCCCTCTTGCTCTCAGGTCTTCAGCTGCCTGCTTCACTGCTCCCTCCATTCTTCTCCTCTTTAATACAGCTAAATAGATACTGTATTTTATTTTTACCCCAGAGATTACTACATTTCAGTGGTGGGTGCAACAAATTGAATATATTTACAATAAAATTCTCTTCTCTGAATTATGCTACAAACAGGAGGGGGGAGCTTTATCATATTTTTTAAGCTATGGGATCCTTCTGAATGAAAGACACTAGGGGCTTGATCTTGCACCTTTTGAAGACAATGAGTACATGCAGGATCATACCTATGTCAATATAAATCATTATTACTGACATCAATAAGAGTTATTTGTGGAAAGGTTAATTGAAACACAAGTACTTGGCATAATTTGTGTAATCTCATCATAGGTGCATATGTGCAATATATGTCTTCTTTATAATGCTGTTTCAATATACAATCATTTATTAACATAGCTAATAAGACCTTTTTATCTCTATTTATTAGATTTTGATTACTTATTTGTAATCATAGACATATATTGATTTCACTTGAAGATAATACCAAAATGTATTTCAAACGTTATTAATATTGAATGAAGTAGTGCCAAAGTCAATAACATAGCTCTGATCATTAATGCAATTCACTACTAACTGCTCAAAAATATTCTGTGTTAGTGTGTTATGGGCTTATTGGCACTATTTTACAAGAGTATAATGGAACTTTGCTCTACTCTTTAGTGATGTGTGATTGAGTCTTACACTAACACAACATACAAAGAGTCAGCAAACACTACAGGCTAACATCTATGCATGAGATCAGACCAATGCAAAAACCTCAAACACATTGGTGGGACAGACAAGATTATCCAGGGCCATTGCAGGCTGTTGTATCCCTGCTTTGTGCTGTTCACATCTTTCATATAAAGTGTTAGTGTGCCTTGGTTCAAATTGGTTAACATGACAAATCTGCCACCACCTTGCTCTCTCATGGGCTGTTGCTTCTCAATTATTGGGTTCAACCTGGTATGCTTTTAAGTTTGACTTCAGTATATCTTTATATCATTTGTACTAGCCACATAAAAACAGATTCCTTGCTTTAGCTGACCATAAAAGATGTCTTTGAGTATTCTCAAATTAGTCAGATGAATGAGATGCTCAGACCAATGTGGCTGATCTTTTATGAACATGCTTTGAATGCCAGACATCCAACAATGATTAACGATTTTGATAGTGGGAATTTTGTCTCATCACTTGACTCTGATAACAGACCAAAGACAACACATATGGAAATGATCAAGTTCCTAATGAGGCAGCGATATCTTGTCCATGTCTCACAACCATATAGAAGCACTGTGAGCACAACTGCATGATAGACATTTATCTTAGTGCTTATTTTGATGCCCCTATCATTCCATAGGTGGTGTGACAGCATTCCAAATACAGAGCTGGCCTTGGGCATGCAATAGGTAATCTCATAATGAATTGAGGCATTCTGTGGCAACATACTCCCTCGTAGCAAAACATCTCCACGGAATTGAGAAAATATATGGAGATATACCTATCTCATAGAACTGGAAGGGACCCTGAAAGGTCATTGAGTCCACTCCCCTGCCTTCACTAGCAGGACCAAGTACCGATTTTGCCCCAGATCCCTAAGTGGCCCCCTCAAGGATTGAACTCACAACCCTGGATTTAGCAGGCCAATGCTCAAACCACTAAGCTATCCCTCCCCCCGGATCAGTATTGCTGATCTTAATAATTCGGTAGAGATGCACATCCCGCAGCATGGGTTAATACAGTACTTCAGTTTTCTTTAGGCTGATTGTGAAACCAAAGTAATTAACTGCCAGAGTGAAGTCATCAGTTATAAGTTGACTGTCATCAATCGAGTGACCAACCAGTGCACAGTCATCTTCATGCAAGGATGGAAACTTTAGATTCAACAACTGCCCCTCGGTGTGGAACTGGATAAATACTCTTCTGGCTAATATCACAAAACACATCCATACCCATAGCTGGAAAAAACGTGTGTGGGAGCCAGCATGCAACCTTGTTTGTGCCATTGGTGATCTGAAATAGATCCAATAACTTGCTATTTTCCACCACTCTGGCCATCATCCCATCATGGAAGGACCGAATGACAGAAATAAACTTAGAGAGACAAGATGGGTGAGGTAATATCTTTCATTGGACCAGTTTTGGTTGGTGAGAGAGACAAGCTTTTGAGTTACACAGAGCTCTTCTTCAGGTCTGTGAAAGGTACTAGTAGTGTAACAAAGAAATAAAAGATTGAACCAATAGTTTAGCAACTAAACTAAACTAAAAGTTTAGCAACTGCTGAGATATCCGTTAAATTTTGCATATAACTGTGACAACCTTAGTACCTTTTACAAACCTGGAGAAGAATTCTGTGTATCTTGTAAGCTTGTCTCTTTCAGTAACAGAAGTTGGTCCAATAAAAGTTATTACCTCACCCACCTTGTGGCCCTATTACTCTGTCACGGACACAGCTATACCGCATACAAAAATAAACTTTGCAGGGCACCCAAAGAGACCCTCCCGATTTTTTGCCCTGAAAATGTTTCCAGGCTGTCTCAGCATCCACTGAGGATTCTGTAACCAAGGAAAATGCTTCCATGAGTTTCTGTTGGAACTCAGATTGTTTGTCACAGTTTTCCAGGCTTGAAATATTGATTTTCTTCACTGGCTTGAGTCTCTGTCTTTGTTGCTATCTATGGTCAGATCAGCAGAAAGTGCTTCTCATGACATGAGTGAGCCTGACATTGTGGCGATCTCTTCGTTGTACAATAACATAATCAATCATGTGCCAGTGTTTTGAACAAGCATGCATCCAGGTCATCTTATACTTGTTGGCCTGTTGAACGACTGTGTTGGTAATGCCTAGGTTGTACTCAGCACATTTGGAAAGCCATTCAAGTTTGCATTACCAACTAGGTGATGTTCTATCATGTTAGCCCATGATACATAGTCATGACCAACCCTGGCATTAAAATCACCTAAAATGATCAGCTTATCATTACATGGGATTGCCCTGATGACACTATGCAAGGTTTGATGAAAGTCGTCCTTATCCTCATCTGGATGGATCACTGTCAGTGCATATGCACTGATGGCAGAAGCATAACAACCTTTAGCAAGACTGATATACAGAAGCACAAGTCTGTTGCTAACACCTTTTGATGGTGATTCAAATTTGCAGACAATCGAAGAATGGATAGCATCACCACATCAAATCAGAGCATCTGCCTTTATCCTCACATTTGCCAATCTAGTTAAAGGTGTAACCAGCACACACTTCTGCTAGCTGCGACTTGCCAACAAGTCTTGTCTCACCGAGTGCTGCAGTATCTATATTGTACCAAGCCAATACTCTATATAGTGGTTCTATACTCAGATCTGGAGCATCTGTTGAGTGTCCAAACATTCCAAGTTGCAACATTTATTTGAGTCTTCTTTGTACTTAGACTGCAGAAAAGCTAGATGACCAGTCAGATGTGGCACTCTGACAGACGTGGTGATATGTACTGTATATGGATATATATAAATGGGTGAAATGTTAGCCCTACTGCAGCCAATTGGAGTTTTGCCATTGATTGAATTGAGGCCAGGATTTCACCCACTGTGTTTAATATTATATACAGCTTTGCTAGGTATAAGACAACCATATTGGTAGTAATACAGGAGCAATATGGTTTTAATATAAATGTTCTACATCAAGCCTGGGTAACTCTAGTGAAGACCGATAAAACAGGCATTTTACCAGAATACTATAACTCTGCTTTTTTACTGTATCTCAGATATCTTAAAATCTTCTCGAACCGTGGTTCTGGTGTAATAGGAGTATGCACACATATATTTTAAATATATCTGAAGCAACTGCCAATTTGGAACTAGAATCAGCATTAACCCTTGAAAGAATTAAAAACCTGCGAACAGTCTTGAAGGAGGATCAAATGTAAAAAAAAATTATATCCTTAAATGAATATCCTCCAGCTACACTTTCAACTAAATCCACTACTGCAAAATTAGAGCTATTTTCCAATGTTTTGATTTTCCTATGTAGGAAAATTATCTTTTATTATATCTTTACTTCAGTTTTTATTACTTTCTGGTTCATTCTGAATTTTTGTGAGTAGTGTTAGTTAATAATTTTAATATAATTTGTTTTCTCAATTTTGCCCATCAATTATGTTCAATAAAAAACCACAAACAACAAGAAAAACAATTGAGTTTTCTCTTCCAATTGTTAAGAACATGTAAAAGATGTTTGAGCCATTCCTAGAAGAAGCTCTTTTGGAAGACTCTACATCTATATTATTTGACAACTTCTCCATAGAGTTACATTGTCAAAGAGAGGATAGAGGCATAGACACAGCTCATGCACATTCCATTATCCCTTTAAAGTGCCACTAACATTAGAAGCAGAAATAATTTTACCAAGTGTTTCTCAACCTGCGTTCTGCTGCCTCTTACATTGTCTCTTAGGAGGTATTTTTACATTCAGCAAATTATCCCAAATGAGCCTAAAACACAAGTACACTCTCACTAGCAATTCTTCCAGACTGTTTTAAATGTCATAAGAGATGAGAATTTTCTTCCTTAGAACATTCCACTGTTGGGACATTTCCCCAGATATTTACCCTCCATTTTCCCCTTATTTAATTTAAGCCAACTGCTTTTAGTTATACCCTTTTGTACAATCCTAAAAAATCCCTCATATTAACACCCTTTAAGTGTTTGTAGGCTCTTACCACACCCCTCCCTTATTAATATCATAATCTATAAAGAGCTAGCTCATTTAGGCCCAGATCTAGCAAAGCTCATACTTATTTTTAAGCATATGAGTAATCCCAGGTACACTTTAAAATGTGTTTTGCTGGATAGGATGCCACATTCTTCACCCTTAAGTAACCCAATCATCCACCTGCTCATTTTTATTGCTCCTCCTGAATTCCCTTCAGTCTGTCAGTATCTTTTTTGGTAACGTGGGGTCCAGAACTGAATACAATATTCCAGGTGTGATCACAGCAATGTTGTATACACTGGGACAGTTATTTCCCTGCTCTGTGACAAGAAGTCTGTAAATGCAAGCCAAATTTGCACTGGCCTTTTTTTTTTTTTTTTTTTGCTGCCTGTAACAATTCTTAGGGTACTGAGAGTCACTTGTTGTTACCCCCTGCAAGGGAGACTTATCATAGAATATCAGGGTTGGAAGGGACCTCAGGAGATCATCTAGTCCAACCCCCTGCTCAAAGGGGGACCAATCTCCAGACAGTTTTTTGCCCCAGATCCCTAAATGGCCCCCTTAAGGATTGAACTTACAACCCTGGGTTTAGCAAGCCAATGCTCAAACCACTGAGCTATCCTCCCACTTGTGCTTAACTGGTTTTCAGTTCTCTGACGCTACCAGCCAATTAGCCACCCACACACTCACCTCTGAGTTATGCCAGCCCTTATTTTGTCTTGCAGGCTAACAATAGTTGTGCCTCCCTGTCACATTCTGGGATGCAGTCCAGACCAGTGAGGGGTTGTGTCACTGCCTTCCCTGTAACCCTGGGTGCCTGAAATACTCTGCTACTGTGGCTCACAGCCTGGACACCAGCAGCCAGCAGACAAGCCTGCACTGAGTGGTCTGTGTGTTAAGCCACTTTGGCTCAGCACTCTGATTCCAACAGCCTGCTTGTTACATCCCAGCCAGACTCTGGTATCTAACAGCTTTGTGTACTACCAGCCATGTGACTTCAATGCACTCGCAGTCCTGAACTTTCCCAAAACTATGTGCTCTGCAATATCCAGCCCTTTTCTGGACCATTCAGAGGAATAATAAGGTTTGTTTGCACCTTTAAAGAGTCAATACCTAGCGGCTTGCCACATTAACTGGAGTGAACAATCACTTCAATTAAAATATAGCACTGCATTTATTTAGATTAAAATAAAACAAGTTTATTAACAACAGGACATAGGTTAAGGAAATAAAGGTAGATATTGTCACAAACAACTAAAAGTGAAAAACATGCATCTAAAAGGCTAAAACTTAAACAGTCTTTGTTTAAGATGGTTTCTCTCACCAGTCACTCCTTGTCCAGTATTTCTGACTGTATCTCCCTCAGGACCTGCCACAGAAGAACAGGATGCTAGTTCTCCTTAGGTGAAAGATAACTTGGGGTTCTTTGCCCTCTTTTTATAGTGCAGTGAACCTTTGAAATGGATTCTTCTGAAGGTTACCGCCCAAAAATAAAGCTAATTCAACATGTGAGAAAGGCAATATGGAGTCTGGTGATGAAGAAACTTGCTGGTTTCTTCAACCACTGATGTTTGTTAAAATGCAAATTGATTTGTTCCTGCCCTCTCTGATCCAATTGAATGGCCACGTGACATGTGACTGCTAATCGGTTCTGATTACACCTGGCTGGAGGTGTAGGCTTGTCTTTTTCTGCGAGAAACTTGTTTACTCACACATATTTCCTTCATATTTGTGTGCTCCCTTGGGTGTTAACCATACATACACCATGCAAGAATATTAATGATCAGTGTGATAGTTTTCCAGTGATACCTTACATCACACATATCAGATACAGTTTATGACATTAATGAAGTGGGGTACACTGATCTGGTCATGCCAGCTGAAACTCACTACCCAATAGCAATGAGCCCCTTGCCCTCTTCCATTCAGTTACTATTAGGGTCACACCCCAGTCCTCAAGTCCCTTTGAAGCTTTCCCCTATAGTGTCTCAGCCCCTTATCTGCTGAACACTCACAGAAATACAAGGTAAGCTGTCCCCATGGGAACAGTGTATATGCCAACTTGTATGATTCAACTCAGAACCAGCGCCTTGCAAATATATCACTTAGATATATTTATCATGAAAACAAGGATAAGTTTATTATCAAAGGTTCAAGAGATGGTGAGTAATGATAATACGACCAATGATTCCATATAAAACAAAATCATAACACACTTTATAGAGACAACAGGCTAACCTCCTGCTTAAAGAAATCATGTCTCACCCAGTTTTCTTTTCTAGCCAAGGCTGGTTATGAACTTGTTTTCATGACTGTAAACGCACTGTCAGTTTAGTTCCTAGGTGCAGGGTGATGGAGTGTCTTCTTTGTTACCCAAACATAGGCCAGGAAACCTTGAAGTGTATCTCCAGATAAGGTTCTCTTCCACCACAGTGTTTCTATACCTGTTAGTTCCTTTCTGAAGTTCTTACAATCCATCATTTGCATTGATCTTAGATGGATGATCCATTATGAATGAAACAATACTTAATTTACATGTCAACAGAGAGGCCAGTGAATAAACTTTGAGTGTCTGACAAAAAACTGTTTGTCAACTCTGCCTTGATACAGAATTTAGAGCAGATTTTCAGTATATATACCTAACTCCTTACATAATATCTGTACATACATTTCACAACAATATTAATGACATTCTTTGGTGAACCAGAATGTACATCTCAGAAACAGGACATTCCTGTAACCCCCCTGCCATCTGTCATTAAGGGGTTCTTGAGTCACATTGCCATGTTGCATTACAATCTTCTCCTGTCTATTTCAATGTTCTCTATTGATCAACTGTTTTGCATCATTAGTGGTTTTTACCTCCCATTGGATATCTGTATTTTGGATTATTTTTCCCTCCGAATTATTTGTTTGCATGTTTTCAGGATGAACTGCATTTTCTTGATAATGTGACAGGATTCAGAAGGGAGATCTTCTGTATTCACAGTGCCCTGAAAAGTTGATCCCGGGAAAGAAAGCCCACTTTCCATGAATCTACTGCAGGGGTTTATCCAGGAGAAGAAGTTATTCTGTCACCTAAAATTACAGAAACTATAAAACTTGCTGATCTTTCTTAGTGCCACTTATCGAATACCAAACACAGTGCATCAATATTAACATTACACATGGTTGACTAAGCAAAGATCATCTCAGTAAGAAATGTTTTGACTGCTCTTGCAACCCTGCCAACATCAAACCCTAAAAAAAACCCTAAAAAAAATAAAAAATATGAATAAGTGAGGTTCCATGCTTGTAGTCTTTCAAAGACTTTGGATCAAATTTACTCCGTTTACAAATATAAGGATGGTTGTAAGGGCCAGCTTTTAAAACTCCAACTGGGAATTGTAAATGAAGGTGTGTTCTTCCTGGCTCTTGCGTTATCTCCTATAATTAAGTTTCTATAGGTCAAAACCTGCTCTCAGTTACACCTGTGCTCCTGATTTTTCATTAATGAAAAAACACAAGATAAAACGAAGACAGAAACCAATCCTGTAATTGGAACTTAAACATTCATCCTCCTAGTGATGTATGAACCACAGAGGAATCCATCTCCGTTCTCAGTAGCTGAATGGGTTCTACAGGGCTAACCAGTAAGTGTAATTGGATGCAGTTTACAATTCTCACAGATAAGTGGGAATGTACAATGATGCATGTAACTAACATGTCTTAGGCTGCAGTCTTAGATAAGTAGAAAGATGACAATAGAGAAAGCAGGGTTTTATTATATATTAGGTTTCTTTTTTCTTTAAGGACTACAAATGATCCTGAGCTGCAAAACTTCAAACTCCGGAAAGTTGTGGAAGTTCAGATGAGATTTTTGATTCTTACCCAACTCTAGTTGCAACAGATTTCATTTTATTTCTGGGAAAAATAAATTTGGTTTTAATTTGTTTAAATAGATATGTACTATACTGAAATAGTTATAGAAGAAAAGAAGTAAAATAAAAACACAAAAGCTAAACAGCCAAATACCCAAATATGAAATACAAAATAGTATACCTTCAAAATACTAAAGATGATAGAAAATGTTGCAAAGTCTACGTAAGTCCTTACTTACATAGTAAAATTATTTATTTTTACATCTGTTTATAGTAATTGACAAATAATAAATATAAGACATGCTGTCTCTGCACTGTCTTCCACCTTAGCTCCACCCACTGCCTCAAAGCCCTCGGATGGCTTGAAGCTGCCTTTGTGCTGAATCTTTGGAGAAGGTATCAGTAGCCTACAGAAGTAGGGGTGGAGGGGAGAGAATTGGCTACAACACATCAAGCTACTCACAACTACCAGAGGCAGTCTGAGGTTGGGACTGTTGCTAAGACATCCTGGGAAGAATCTTACTAATATTGTTAATTTATAAATTGTCTTTCTCAAGTTTATTCTGTTGTCCCCCATATATCTTCTCTTACCCTCACACCTCAAATAAAGTTATTTGATTTAAACCCCTTGACTCAATACTTGAGAATGATGGTATTGCCTATCGGGGTGCCCAGGGTGGTACATATAGTTTCCCAGGAGTCTTTGACTTTAATACCATCTAAAAGATGGTCAAACAAGGGGAGATTTCCTTGTAAAAGTTCTCTTCTGCTAAGGGGAAAGGGAACAAAAAATGTGAAAATAAAAACCTTACTTAATACTTTACATTTCAAATATTTTAGTTGTTTTTCCTTCTTTTCTTTATCTTTAATTAAAGGTTAAAAGAATTGTTAATAGTGTGGTTGCCATGGTACTAAGCAGGCTGAAGTCTCTGGGTACCAAACCACAAACCTTGTTTAACACTGTTCAGTGTTGGACAGTGACTGGATTATAGTAACATGCTTGGCACATTTATTCCATCTAAATTAATACAACAGCTCCCCCCTTTCTAGGGCTTCAGCCACAGGGCTTACATGACAAGGTTTTCCAAACAACTTTAAGAAGATACCATAGGATTTTTGCCAGGGGACTAATCTTCTATTACTCAATGAGCCAGGTTTGATCATGAAATATATTCTAATTATATCAATGCATTTCACAGATATAAAGCTAGAAGGGGAAAATCAGCCCTGCTATAGCTCTGTTTTCCCCAGAAGTTGCTTCATTTCCACTGTCTTCTCATTGGCTCTCAAGCAGGTTCTGAGTCTCCTCGGTAAATAGGGAGACTTAACAAAAATAAGAGTGAGGTGCTCTATCGTTACACACTCCTGGTCTCTGCTGGGATGTTCCAGTTCATGGCTGGAGACCAGAGAGAGCAGGGTGAGTGTGTGGGTAGGGTGTCTCACACCATTTCTGGTTTGATGACCTTTAGAAGGGTGTGTAAAGTGTACATGGGGTGGCCACTCACACATCTTTAAAATACCGGTCTCCAGGTACTTCCAGGAACGGCACTGGCCCACCCCAATCTGCGTCCCCCTGCTGGCATGACCTCGCATTCATGTTGTGTGACGTCACACCAATGGGGATGGAATGGTGAACTCTTCAAAATGGTGACAGGTTTCAGAGTGGTAGCCGTGTTAGTCTATATCAGCAAAAAGAATGAGGAGTACATGTGGCACCTTAGAGACTAACAAATTTATTTGAGCACAAGCTTTCGTGGGCTAAACCCTACTTCATCAGATGCATGCAGTGGAAAATACAGTAGGAAGATATATATACACAGAGAAATGGGCCATCCTGATTATCACTACAAAAGTTTTTTTTCTCCTGCTGATAATAGCCCACCTTAATTGATTACTCTCGTTATAGCTGGTGTGGCAACACCCATTTTTTCATGGTCTCTGTGTATATATATCTTCCTACTGTATTTTCTACTGCATGCATCTGATGAAGTGGGTTTTAGCCCATGAAATATTATGCTCAAATAAATTTGTTAGTCTCTAAGATGACACAAGTACTCCTCATTCTTCAAAATGGCATTCTCTGTGCCTAACACTAGACAAAACCACATCTGGTTTTATACCAGTACTGGACAGGAGAGAAACCTTAAAAAAAAACCAGGACTGTCAAGCTCAAAATTGGACTAATGGCCTGGCTAAGCGTACAGCACCTCACATTTCCTGTGTGCAGCAGCAGGGAGTCTTACAGGGAGAGGAGCAGTGCGGGGAGGAGGGGACATGGTCGGCAGCAACAGCAGAGCTGGGCTTGAAGCAGGACTTTATGATCCCAGCTCTTGGGGAGCCCCAATAGTGTGTCTGAAACAGCTTCCCTGCAGAGAGAGAATGTCTCCTGAAATACCCAAGACACCTCCTCCAGCCTGGGGGAGTGTGTAACATTAATGTAGTTAACATGGCTTTTTTCAGTACATTTCCTGTCTCCCCATCCCACCTCTAGCCACTGATGTCTGGACTCTTTGCTACACACCTTATAGTGGATACTGGAGTTCCTGATAGGAGACTGTTAGACTAGCAGTGAGCTCCTGACAGGATATTTTCACTAAACGCACCCAAATGTCTAGTAAAATTAGCTATATTTTAAATAACTCCTTTAGTGTGTGTCTTACTATAGATAAGCAACCAATACTGTGGTGAGAGCTGGAGGTACTATTTGAAGTAGGAGTACAAATAATACGGACCTTCAGCCTTAACAGATATGAAATATTAGCAAAAAGCTTCCACAGACACTTTGTAGATGCAAACAAAATGTGAGCAAACCACTGACAGTCAAACACAACCCAGTGCTAATTCTGAGAAACTTGGTGGCTCATTTCAAGCAGTTCACACAGTCCTGATGATACCTCAAAAACTTTGTCTTTTTCTGTTCCTCACCCAGCTTGCTGAGTATTGGCCTTCCTTTTGTTCTCCCATCCAATCTTGATATTCTTAGTGGAAAAGCTCTCTGCAGCTCTTTCTTTTTGGTGCAGTGTTCACTATCTCTCTAGTTCACTGACTGTCTTTTTTCACTTCTTGACTAAAAACATCTCTTTCTCCATTACCTACGTCTCTTAATTTATTTCACTCTGCTGTTACTTATTTTTTTTAAAGTGTATTACCATGTTTAATTCTGAAAAATGTTTTAGGAAAGAGTTTGTATGAAAGTGAGCACAAAATGAAGTTATGTGTCTTTGGTGTGTACAGCCAGTGTGCCCACCCCACAATTGTTTATCTCCTCTATATCTTTGAAGTTGGTGTGGCAAAAATAAAACATCACAAGCTAAATTTGTGTTTGCTGCTGTCCAAGATTATTTGAATAAGTCACCTCTATATTGCTGTGGCTGACATCAAAGCTATTCAATTTAGGAAAAAAACTGAAGTACAAACGACAGCATCTGATTGCTAATTTATTTTTAGGTGATCCAAGACTCGCAGCAAAATGTTTATTTTTTATCATATCTGTCAGTGTTTATGGAAAACATCCATGGAGAGGCAAGCCATAACCAGTAAGATATGGCAACATTTCAAACTCTACAGTATGGAGGATCATAGAAGAAACTTGAATGCCTCATAACATTTCTGTAGTCCAAAGTATTGGACATTTCTGAAAAAAGGGTGACTGCTCTTAGGAAAAAAAGATTACAAAACCAATGAAGTGCTGTTACAAAAATCTATACAATATACTTGTGAAAGTGCACCTCATTACTGGGTAAGACAGATAATTCTTCAGTGAAAAAAAACACACTGCAGTGCAGGCTGTGAAGATATATAGATTGCACAGACCAAAAGGAAATTTTATGTGAGATGAATCCTTTGACCAAATAGAGTCTGTGCTTTGCTCTTTTTCCCATGAAGGTTTCTGTTATAAGGAGGTATTGATGCAATTATATGTGTGAAGCTGATTTTTAAATGCTGAATTTTGTACATTATGTGGAACAGATTTTAATCCCACCTTGTTTTGATTGCTTCAAGAGAGCAATGCTGTTTTTAACAGAAAGTGGTTTATTTGGGAGAGTTTACTTGAAAGTACGTGTTTCACTGGGTTTGGGAAGAATTAATGAAAGGACCATAGAGGTGCTTTAACAAATAGGGTATTTCAATCTTTCAAATGTAGAAGAAAATAAAGTCTATATAGCTTATTTTGGAAGGCATAAAAGTAGTTCCACTTCTTTCTCTATTCTTGGGGTAAATATTTAGAACAATACATTAAAATATACTTGTGGGACTGCTATTAAGACTTAGTTGGATAAACTTGATTGAAAGCTTAACTTTTCCATGTCATTAAAATTTTCTAAAAATGCACAACAATCAATACATGATACATTTAGAGAGCAAAGGAAAAAAAATCACACACATTACTGAAATAACCCAAGTTGGATGTTGATGTTGCAGCTGAAACATACTATACCATACACATTTTGTTTGTTTGTTCACTACAGTTTAGATATTGAATTTTGCATGGAACACCACTACTCTGGAACACTGATTCCATGTAGCATTTAGCATATTCTCAAAGTTCTGAAATAACCAAATACAATGCCTTTGGAAAACTATCTTTATTAAAGGTAATAAAGTCATGTTTTATGAATCTTCTTGAATATGAAGTAAGTTAGTCCAAAGATGCCAGATACATACACCCTTCATTAAGAATCATGTAGGACAAACTAATAATAACATCCACTGTAAAAATCCCCTCCCAAAAAAAGTTTATTTGGAGGGTTTAAGTATTTCTTGAATTGTTTCTCCTGGATTTAGGCCATACATTAACACGCCTTCCTTTATGCCTGCCCACGCCATCCGCTTGGTGGTGAATCGTGCTGTCCATTCTCCAGTTTTGCTGACAACTATAACTCCTCCCCGTCCATGGACTCTCTTCTCCATATAGTGAAGAGCAGAATCTGCAGCTTCCTCTGGAGTTTTACCTAGTGTCAGAAGCACATCTGATTAGCTATTTATACACATAGTACAAAAATATAAAGACCATTAGTAGTATACTTTAAACATTGACATTATTTATTAGCTTTCCTTTTACCTTCAAGAATAAAAGTAACACATTGAATTAGTTTCAGAGTGGTAGCTGTGTTAGTCTGTATCAGCAAAAACAACGAGGAGTCCTTGTGGCACCTTATAGACTAACAAATTTATTTGGGCATAAGCTTTCGTGGGCTAAAACCCACTTGATCAGATCTATGGAGTGGAAAATACAGGAGCAGGTATAAATACATGAAAGGATGGGAGTTGCCTTACCAAGTGTAAGATCAGTCTAACAAGACAATTAAATTAACAGCAGGATACCAATGGAGAAAAAGGTTTCAGAGTAGCAGCCGTGTTAGTCTGTGGGTTGTAGCCCACGAAAGCTTATGCTCTAATAAATTTGTTAGTCTCTAAGGTGCCACAAGTACTCCTGTTCTTTTTAATGGAGAAAAAATAACTTTTGAAGTGGTAATGAGAGTGGCCCATTTCAGACAGTTGACAAGAAGGTGTGAGTAACAGTAGGGGGAAATTAGTATTGGGGAAATTAGGTTTAGGTTTTGTAATGACCCAACCACTCCCAGTCTTTATTCAGGCCTAATCTGATGGTATCCAGTTTGCAAATTAATTCCAGTTCTGCAGTTTCACCTTGGAGTCTGTCTTTTGTTGAAGAATTGCCACTTTTAGGTCTGTTATTGAGTGACCAGGGAGATTGAAGTGTTCTCCTACTGGTTGAATAAGCTGCATGAAAATACAGTGCACAAAAAAGAATAAATTAATCAATTTGCTAGAAATGGATTTTGATGGTGTTCATTTTTCAGTTGGTCTGCAACAACTCAGAAGGGTAAAATGCTTATCAATCAGATTTCTCCAAAGTTCATCTTATGTACATGAAATATGATGTAGAAAAAATATTTTGCTCAAACCTCCATTTTACTTCCAGTTTGTTTTTCCTTTCCAACCCATGGTCTGGGACCCCCATTCTGGAATTGTTTCACACTCCCACTGAACTTAGGGAGAGCTCAGTGAATGCATGCTCAAATTGTACATTATTTGGGGCAAGGACTGTCTTTTATCTAAGCTTGGAAAGGGCCCAGCATGTTGTAGCTAGTACTGCAAACATAATAATTAGTAATCAAATTCTTGGTGTGTAACATAATTATGCAGCGTCAGGGGAAATCTACAGCACCATCATATACAAAGCATGGGGAATTTTAGTGGGCACCCAATTTTGTCTCACTTCCCTTGCTTTTGATCAATGTTAAGCCTCTCAGAAAAGTACAAACTCTTCAGAAAGCCTCAACTCTCCTTCTGTTTTATTGAAACAAGGGGCAAAATTGTTAGGAACAGGCCCCTCTCATACATGCATCACATACATAGTACAGCTTAGAGGTAGCAAACAGTGTCTAGGGTAAATCAAGGAGATGTGAACTGCATAAAATACCCCAAACAGGCTAAATATCAGCTTCCTTTGAGGAGTGAAAATTCTTCTAATTGCTGTCCAAACATATTTGGCTCTGAATCCCTGAGCCTATCAAGTACTTCTCCCTAACAGGCCCTGGATCCCTTATCTGAGCAGATTTTCTGGAAGGGGATAGGAAGTGCTTACTAGATTGCAGTGCCCCGCTATCATTTGGAGGCAGATGCTATCCCACCCCATTTCCCTGGATCTTTGCATGTTGAAATTTTGGGAGGGATGTCAATGGTAAAGCTACTTCTTTAACCCCAATGTATCAGAGATCTCTTCTGGGGAGCAGGAGGCTGCACACCCTTTATTTAGACAACCAGAATGACTTTGCAAAGCTGCTAGGAAGTTTTTAGCTCCCAGCGACACAGAGGAAGATTTCAGGGCACTTTGAGCTCCACAGAGTCAGTGGATTTTCAGCAGCAGCATAACAATAACGTTCTCTGGATGGGCAGCCACCTTCCACCATCCAGAGGAGACATGTTGAGGACTTGGAGGTAGTGACCTTACCATGCAGCCCACTCAAAGATTCAAGATAGGGTGAGCGAACATTGGGACTTCTGATCCTGAGAGATGCGGTTAGTAGAGAACCAGCCAGTCCAAGCACAGCACAGCTGAGAAGGAGTTGGGGGATATTTAATATACTGGGTCGTATACCTCTCCCTAGAAGACTTCAAAAGGAAGAGACAACATGGAGGACTTTATGGAGTGGGGTATTGGAGTCATCACAGCTGACAGGAGAAATTTATCTAGGACAGTATGTGTTTCTTGCCAGTTGGAAAGCTGAAACATTGAATGATGCAACTGAAGAGGGGAATCAGTGCTTTTAGACCTTTAATTTTGTTCCCTTAATATAGCATCCATCTGCTTTATACAAGTTTTAATTCAGATCTGTCTTAGGGTCTTTTTAAAAAAACCTGTTCAACTTGCATTACAGTGTGTCAATGGTTAGAGAATAATTACCATAACTCCCACTCCTACCCAACCATGCTGAAGATATTCACAGAGGCATCTCTCATAATGTTCATTTGAGGCTTATCTCTTAATGACTGCCAAAGGACAGGGATCCCTCACCCTGGTTTCTTATTGCAAACAGCCTTTATGCGCACCACTGGCATGTTCAACACCAAGTACTTTTGTGACTGGGGTCCTAGTAGGGAGCCAGCTGTGGTCACTCAATTAGGGTGAACTGCAAAGAATGGGGCAGGCAATCCTCATAAAGCTGGTGGATATTCCAATACTTAGATTTACCAAGCCAGCATATTACCTTACTGGTTACTCAGAAGTCCAAAAAACATAGTTTCCTTAAAGTGATCCAGCCTCAGGCCTCCATCCAGTTACTCACCTCAATTATGATGAACATTTCTGTAAATAGTATTTCATCATATAAAAGAAAAGGTTCTACCAATCCCAAAGGATCGGACACATGACCTCCCAGGTTATTGAATATTCCAGATCTTACCCAAATACACGCTACAGCCAATTCTTATTAATTAAATTAAAATGTATTAAAAAACAAAAGAGAGAGACTATGGTTAAAAGATCAGTATACATACAAACATGAGTTCAATTCACTGAGGTGCAGATTAATAGCAGAGATGGGGAGCTTTGTAGTTGCAAAGTGTTCTTTCAGAAATAGTTCATAGGTTATAGTCCAATGTCCAAATATCATATTCAGGGTGTACCAGCATAACTGGTCTTGCAACTCAAACTTCCCCGATGAAGCCTAAGCAGATCTGAGATAACAGAATCAGGACCCAAGGGTTTTTTTTACACAGTGTTCTAGCATCCACTTGACCACACAGTCCTGGTTAAACAATAGGCTTTTGATGTAACCTTTTGCTTTCTAAACACCACCAGTAATTAGTTACATAAATTAACATAGGGCAATTTATCCATTAGGCAGTCTATTACAAATTTCAAAGAGACATATAGACAATGACATTATTTTACCCAAGATTCATCCAAATGTTAATATTTCCTTTTGATCTCTGAATCAATAGTTATAGTGACAGTTCGGAACTGTCCCTTTATGGGTAGCATCAAAGATACACAAAATTACTATTACTTCTAACAACATGGGTTTGCATTTCAAAGTTCTAGCCTATTTAGCATGAATGGGCCTAATTATCATTTGCATACCTTTTTAACATGACTTTAAAGGTGGGCTTTGGGTCATTCAGCCTGCAAGTTGTTTAACCCTTTTTAGCCATGCGTCACAAACTTTATTTACAGCATGCTTTATTAATGTTCCGCACAGCATAAGGCTTTTCCCCAAGTCTTTGCCAACTACCAAGGCATGGGACAGAAGGGGGTAGGCCACACAGCTCTCTGTAATCTTGAACTCCTCTCTTTACCCCCTCTCCCCACCTCCTCCTGCCTCTCTTTTAACTACAAAAAGAACAGGAGTACTTGTGGCACCTTAGAGACTAACAAATTTATTAGAGCATAAGCTCTAAAAGGGCTACAGCCCACGAAAACTTATGCTCTAATAAATTTGTTAGTCTCTAAGGTGCCACAAGTACTCCTCTTCTTTTTGCGGATACAGACTAACACGGCTGCTACTCTGAAACCTCTCTTTTAACTGTTTCCAGCTGACAAGATGAATCACCCAGCTAATTAATCATTGAGTACTTAAACTATTACCTCAACAATTTGCTCCATGTGGGGACACTTCCACAGTGCACAGAGAGGCAGGGCCAGCTCCAGGCACCAGCTTGGCAAGCAGGTGCGTGGGGCGGCCACTCCGGAAAGGGGCGGCAGGTCCAGCTATTTGGCGGACGGTCCCTCACTCCCGCTCGGAGCGAAGGACCTTCCGCTGAATTGCTGCCGCAGATCGCGATCGTGGCTGTTTTTTTTTTTTTTTTTTTTTGGCTGCTTGGGGCGGCCAAAACCCTGGAGCTGGCCCTGCAGAGAGGTAAGTCAGCCTTAGGCCTGGTCTACACTAACACCCCAATTCGATCTAAGGTACGCAACTTCAGCTACGTGAATAACGTAGCTGAAGTCGACATACCTTAGTTCGAATTTACCGCGGTTCAGACGCGGTCCACACGCGGCAGGCAGGCTCCCCCGTCGACTCCGCGGTACTCCTCTCGCTGAGGTGGAGTACCGCAGTCGACGGCGAGCACTTCCTGGTTCGACTTATCGCGTCCAGACCAGACGCGATAAATCAAACCCGGAAGTTCGATTGCCAGCCGTCGAACTACCGCGGTAGTGTAGACCTGGCCTTAGGGTCTCTCACTCTGTCATAATGACCCTCTCCCTGAATTCAGCATTTCTGTGTCTGTTATGCGGAGCTCTGATGTAAATAAACCATTTCACTGGGGAATTAAAACATTTCACTCACGCCATCTGGAATGTTTAAAAGAAGATTAGAAACTGCAGATACCCAGGTTCCTTCACTCTCCTGCCCCCTAACAAAATACAGTGTCTGGAGTCTGACATATGTCTGGTACAGAATTACTTATTGTAATTTTAATCATATTTACTCAGGTCATTATTTACCTCCTAACAAACTGTTGAAAAAAGAACCAGCGTCAAAAGGGGGGGGGGGGAGCCCCAGCAGAGTGACAATTTTATTAAATTAGTTATTTATATATAAGAGGCCCAGGAAATTCCACAGGACCAGCTCAGGGAGTTTCTGTCCAATCTCCCTCTCCAGAAACTAAGGAGCAGGGAGTACAATCTACTTATCCCATGGATCTTTGGTATCATCAAGGAAAGGAACTGCCAGTCTCCTGGATAATTTTTCCTCTGAGCTGACGCTGTGTCTCTCAGTTTCTTGGCACAGTAACCCCACATATGGCTGAGTCTATGATTCCATGAAATCCACTGGAGCAATGGATTGTTTAGTTAAAACAAATGGAACTTTCTAAAAAAAATTAGTCAGTACACTGTAGCAGTCACTTTTTTTCTATCCAGAAATTTAAATGCCATAGTAGAGTAAAGATGTACTTGTCCCTAGCTGCTACTATATGACTACGTTACCACAAAAACCAAAATTGCTGAATTTTATTGTAAGGAATAAATCTGTGAATCACGTGTGTAAATCCCCTGCACAGCTCTAAAGACAGACCCACAAGTATTCTTGAATTTGTAGCAAGGAATATTTTATTGTACATTCTCAATCTCTTGCATGATTTATGCTATTCTTCAGAGCTGAAGCACAGATTACCAGTCTCTTGGCATACTCATCTCTTAGAAGGCAGCATCCTGCACATATAAATGCTGGTAAGCCAGCTGTCAGTTTTTACAATGTGCAGGTCTGATGCAATTTGAAATTCACAAAATCATTAATTGAAAATCTGGATTATGGAGATTAGTTGTACCCTAGATGGCACAAAACTATATTGGTATGTTCTTTACTGCTCTGTGTTCATGGTACTGTATTTCAAGGCACCCAAGTCAAGTGTTCAGCTTAATTACATTCCACCTGAATAGATGGTATACAAAGATGTGGAAAATATTAAATGAAAAATATAAACATTTCACATTTAATCTGACATAGGTGAAGAAACAATCTCTAAAAACAAATGGAACTTTTTTTTGTCTTAAATAAGGAATTGATTTGCCTTTGCCATAGGGTCAATGACCAACTTATCTTGCTGATCAGTTTAAAGAGTTATCTTTATAACAGAATCCAAATATTTATGTGGGTATTTATGTATTGTCACTTTTAACAAATAATTTCCATGTTCCTGTTGAATTTTACATGGGGAATGGTGTCTGTCTACTTGTCCGGTTGGGTATGAGAGGCCCCAAGGTTGGAGATGAGAGAGACGTTCATCTGAGGTCACCACTTCTATTTATCAGAATGTAGCCAACAACATTTCCATAAAGATGGTTATCAGATTTACACAGTATAGAAGTGGACAGAATTTTGCCCAAAGCTCTTGGTCTGCATGGCTTCATTGGAGTCAAGCTATCAGGATTTCCCTGGCCAGCATCAGCCCAAAGACCCCTCTTAAAAAAGGGATATGTGCCATAAAGGAGTAGGGTGCAATAAGTAATGCATCCTTATACTATGTAACATTTATATACTTATGGAAAACTGACTTATATTTAACTTGTTTTCCTGTTATGTTTCATAGTAGGCAAATACAACTTAGATGGGGCTACTATAAGGTGGGTGAATAACTGGCTGGATAACCGTACTCAGAGAGTAGTTATTAATGGTTCCCAATCTTGCTGGAAAGGTATAACGAGTGGGGTTCCGCAGGGGTCTGTTCTGGGACCGGCACTGTTCAATGTCTTCATCAACGACTTAGATATTGGCATAGAAAGTACGCATATTAAGTTTTCAGATGATACCAAACTAGGAGGGATTGCAACTGCTTTGGAGGATAGGGTCATAATTCAAAATGATCTGGACAAATTGGAGAAATGGTCTGAGGTAAACAGGATGAAATTTAACAAAGACAAATGCAAAGTGCTCCACTTAGGAAGGAACAACCAGTTTCACATATACAGAATGGGAAGAGACTGTCTAGAAAGGAGTACGGCAGAAAGGGATCTAGGGGTTATAGTGGACCACAAGCTAAATATGAGTCAACAGTGTGATGCTGTTGCAAAAAACGCAAACATGATTCTGGGATGTATTAACAGGTGTGTTGTGAGCAAGACACGAGAAGTCATTCTTCCGCTCTACTCTGCTCTGGTTAGGCCTCAGCTGGAGTATTGTGTCCAGTTCTGGGCACCGCATTTCAAGAAAGATGTGGAGAAATTGGAGAGGGTCCAGAGAAGAGCAACAAGAATGATTAAAGGTCTTGAGAACATGACCTATGAAGGAAGGCTGAAAGAATTGGCTTTGTTTAGTTTGGAAAAGAGAAGACTGAGAGGGGACATGAAAACAGTTTTCAGGTATCTAAAGGGGTGTCAAAAGGAAGAGGGAGAAAACTTGTTCACCTAAGCCTCTAAGGAAAGAACAAGAAGCAATGGGCTTAAACTGCAGCAAGGGAGGTCTAGGTTGGACATTAGGAAAAAGTTCCTAACTGCCAGGGTGGTTAAACACTGGAATAAACTGCCTAGGGAGGTTGTGGAATCTCCATCTCTGGAGATATTTAAGAGTAGGTTAGATAAATGTCTATCCGGGATGGTCTAAACAGTATTTGGTCCTGCCATGAGGGCAGGGGACAGGACTCGATGACCTCTCGAGGTCCCTTCCAGTCCTAGAATCTATGAATCTATGAACTATCTTCTGTTTCTACAATAATGAATGCCGGCACCTTAGTCTCAATTTATGCATTTGTCTTGTTCAGATATGTAGGTGTAAAGAATAAAACTTTAAGCACAAAGGATTTCTCTGTCCTGCTTCTGTTGTCTATGGATGGGAATTCCTTCCCCGGGATTATCCTTGGGCCCCAAAACATTATGGGCTAGATCAGGGATCGGCAACCTTTGGCACATGGCCCGCCAGGGTAAGCACCCTGGCCGGCCGGGCTGGTTTGTTTACCTGCCGCGTCCACAGGTTCAGCCAATTGCGGCTCCCACTGGCCGCGGTTCGCCGCTCCAGGCCAATGGGGGCTGCGGGAAGGGTGGCCAGCACATCCCTCGGCCATGCCGCTTCCCGCAGCCCCCATTGGCCTGGAGCGGTGAACCGCAGCCAGTGGGAGCCACGATCGGCCAAACCTGCGGATGCGGCAGGTAAACAAACTGGCCCAACCCGCCATGGTGCTTATCCTGGCAAGCCGCGTGCCAGAGGTTGCCGATCCCTGGGCTAGATTGAATCGAAGCCTTGGTCTACACTATAAACTTATGTCAGTATAACTATGTCCCTTGTGAGTGTGGAAAATCCACACCCCTGAGCACCACAGCTATACTGACCTAACCCCAGTGTAGACAGCGCTATGTCGATGGGAGGGCTTCACCTATCAATATAGCTACTGCCTCTCGGGGAGGTGGAGTACCTAAGCCAATGGGAGAAGCTCTCCCGTTGGCATAGGCAGAATCTTCATTAAGCGCTACAGTGGCACAGATGCACTGGTGCAACTGCGCCGCTGCAGCGCTGTAAGTGTAGACAAGCCCTTAACAGGGCTGAACCTAAAGGTTCAATTTAGCTGGTAATGATTTGGGGCCCAAATTGTTCCACTCTTACTTAGATTGAGTAATACCTTACTCTGCAAGGAGCCCTATTGAAATCAATGGCAGAATCCAGCCCTTTATTTATAGGGCCTCCCATCCTCAGCAGGCCTTTTGGTATCCTACAAAACATCTTAAATAAAGAAAACATTTACCACTGATACTTTCTACTGCTTCCCCCCCCCCCAAAACACTTTGGCTTTTTTTAATTTAATTTAATTTTACATTTAGATTCTATTTTAAAATTCGACAGATTCCCCAATAAACGTCATATGCAACAGTTGATGCTATTTTTAAATAGTTTTACTTTTACTTAAATGAGACCCTTAATTTAAAGATGTTGCTTCTTTAAGCATAAGGAATTTAAATTGTCACTTTTATTTCCTTTAAAATACACCTGCAAGGAAAAATATCAATTTTACAAGGCTGAAAGGATTGCTAATTGTCAGATTGTATTAACTCTACTTTATAAATTCACAACAGTCTTTGTTAAAAAAAAATCCTCAGAGGGGGTATAACAAAAACCACAGGATTGTAATTGTCTGGAAATTGCAGAACTCACATCCCTAAGCTTGTCTCTTAATAAAGCAATTGAAGAGAAAACCTTGCCAAGGTTTATTTTTATAGGTATTTCTCTGGGAGTATCAAGCAGAACTAGTCTTCAGAATTGGACTAATTTTGGAAGCAGTTCAGGTGTAGCAACTCTGCAGCACAAGTAGTGCTCGGTTGTGTTTTTTCCCCACTGAAAGCAGGTTGCACTAAAAAAAGAGAATAACAATTTCAATTAAACTGAGAATCATAAAGCTGTGTAACAAATCTCTGGTCCTCCTATCTCCACACCACAGAGTAATAGGTAAGAGAGACAATTATTGTTTTAACCTGTAATTTTATCTCTTATAGGTTGGGACCCACTTATCTGGTCAACAGGGCCGGCTCCAGGCACCAGCTGAGCAAGCTGGTGCTTGGGGCGGCAGATTGTTGGAGGCGGCATTCTGCCCAATCGTAGGGCGGCACGGCCACTTTTTTTTGTTTTTGTTTTGTTCTTGTTCTGCTCCGGCCACCCTGTAGGGGGCGGCGGCGCGGAGAACCAGAGCGCCCTGCAGGGCAGTCCTCTTCCTTCCCTCCCCGCCGACCAGAGCGGAGCCCTCGCAGCAGGCGGCAGGAGGCGGCGCAGCGGGAGGGGCCGCGTGGCAGCGCCCCTGCTGTAGCCCTGGCCACCCCCTTCTCTCTCTCTCCCGCCCGCTCCCTCCCTCTCGCCCCCCCAGCCGGTCCCCCTGCCCCCGCGCCCCGGCCGCGCCGCAGGTTTTTTGTTTTTTTTTTGCTTGGGGTGGCCAAAAAGCCAGAGCCGGCCCTGCTGGTCAAGCACTGTTAGGAAGTAGCCAGCAGCGAATAATATCCTCCAACATTTGGAGCACCAGCAGGAAAACATATTAAAAATTTAAACAACTACTTAGGGGTAAGAGATTTAGAAGAGAAACACAAAGGTCCTGATCCTGCAATGAACTCCAGTGGGCACAGAGTTCTGTCTGCTTGGTGCTTGTTGTAGGATTTGGACATAATATTAAAGAACAGTGGTACGGACTTTCTTTCAAAATGAACCTAGGAGCTGGATTTTCAGCTGCTTTGCATTGCTGGAGCAGCATAAAGCAGTTGGAGTGTACTGGTAAGTCTGGCCCCAAATGCTTAAGTGTCTTCTCTACAAAAATGGAATAAGAATCTTCTTGGATTATGAGTGGCCCTGAATCAGGTGAAGAAAAGTGGATTTGGTTAGTAGGACCAGGGGAAAATATAGCACTTTGGCCTATTAGACTCAGGGGTCAAATTGGAATGCTCTGATGGGCTCCTTTAAGCAGTATCGATTGGCTACACACAAGTGCTCTGCTGGGTTCCTTGGGTTTGGTTCCTGTTTGGTGCAGTACAGATATTTAGGTTTGACTCCTTTTCAGTAGGGGATGGACTCCGCACTGGGCTGTGCAGAGTTAGTATTGCTGTAGTGGTGCCTGTTGCTTCCTTGGGCTCTGCTCCTTCCCTCAGGCCTGTTGGCTCATGGGACAGATGTGGGGAAGGATTGTTAGATGAGGTAGTTCAGACCTCTAGGCTATTATTCTAGGCTTCCTGCAAAGTCAGACAAACAACGGTGCATTATTTGCACTCAGTTAAGATTCAGATTTTTTTCCCCACAACCATATCTGCGGGAGACTTACTATTTTTTAAATGAAAACATAGATTCCAGAGCACATGATGGCAGCCTTCAAAAAAGCACCAGCTTGCCATGCCACTGCACGCTGGGCCAGTTCAGCCATTGCAGAGGCAGCACAACATGGGGTGGTTGGTCATGTGCGCCTCTGTGTGAACCCACAAAAAGGCGGGTGACAGTTCAGCCCTTACTGAATAACAGAGACAGAAATAGAACCTGGGACTACTGACCCCCTAATTTCCAGTTCCCATCACTACATACACAAGGTAGGTCTACATTGCAGCTGGATTAGCTGCCAGAGTACAAACCCATGCAGACCACCCCTTGGTATGTACGTGGGCGGCTAGCACAAGCAAGCCCTTACACTATTACTTTTAGCCTGATAGCTTGAGCAGAGCAAACATGTTTCTATTTGACCTGGGAAGCATGCACCCAGCTGCAGCGTATACATACCCATAGATTCTGGTTTAGATCTGATGCTAGTATAAATCTGAATTAACTCCATGGAAGTCAATAAGATTACACCCATGTAAAACTGGTGTAAATAAGATCAGAGTTTGGAACCTGGGTTTTGTATTATTTCATATTACAATAACTCTTCATTCTAGCCTTCAAGCAGTGATAATCAGCTTCTCTTTTTAAAATGAAAGCAAAGATTTCATTGAGCACTTAGTAATATTAATATAAACACCTGTCACCAACTTCCTTCTTGTGCCCCTAATTGCTTGAAGCACCAGACTTGTCAGATGATTTGCTTCCTATATATTTAAAATATGTCTTCCTGGTTCCTTTGTTGTCTTTGATGTTTTTTTTACAGTCCTAGACTTGCTGATCAATGTAGTCTTTTCATTTCTGTTTAGTTTTCATTATCCTCCTCTTTTAATACGGTGTTTCACATTTCCAATAAGCTGCTTTCTTTTCCTTAATTGCTGTGTTCATCAATATGCTTTTTTGTTCTGCCTACTCCACTTCTACCAGGAAAATATAATTTGTGATTCATTTTTCTTAGAACATTCTCCCTCAGTGCTGGTCCCATGCCTCTGTTATTCATAAAGTGTGTGCATATAACACTAACTGTGCTTATGCAATTCTCTCTTTCCATTTCTAAGGGCCAGATGGTGGCCCAGTCCGTGGAAGGGCAATACTGGGGAGTAGGAGCTCCCAAGGACCATGTGTGGCTGCATTAGCACTCCCTGCATCATGTGTGGAAAGGAGAGCAGGGACTGTATGGCTGTTACTTATCCTCCACTCCAAGAGAAAGGATGTAGTGGGATGGAGAGCAGGAGGAGCATTGGCTTTGTTCCTTATAACTAATAAGCCAAGAAAGATGAGCCAACACAATTTTGGGAAAGTAAGTTGTACCCTAAAGAGGGGTGCAGGAAATTACACCCCCACTGGAGCTGTGGGTGAACAGGGCTCCTCTGGGGACAGTGCAGCTATGTACTTGGGGAAAGACTTAAGGCTCAGGATAAAATTTTCAAAAGGGCCTAAGTAACTTTGGAGCCTAGATCCCATTTTCAAAAGTGACTTAGGCACTGAGGGCCAGATTTTCTAAGTTATTTAGATGTTTGGGATGCTGTATGATTGAATATGATCATTTATATCATTGATATTACCACTGTTATATAATTGCAACAAATCTTGTACAAAGTATGTCATGTAAGGTGTCAATGGAAAAGGAATGATTTGGTAAGCCTGACTATCCTGATTAAATCCATGTATAATCTTTTTATGTGAAATTATGATTATTGGCTATGTACTTGCATTTTACACATCTCTTGTGTTCCTGGGTAACACCCTCCAGACAGAATATTATATTAGGGCCAGACTGCTATGTGTTGATGGCCCATTAAGAACACCCAGCTCACAATGGGCCACTGAAGAAATTCATTCGGCCCGGTAAGCTTTTCCTGTGGATGCCTGAGAAAGAATATGGGCAATGGCTGCCCCGGTGAGTCATCAAAGCATATAAGGGCATGTGATATGCTCATGTGACACTGAACTCCATCTTGGGCCAGTAATTTTCCATGAACCTGGACTGTGGGCTTTGTTTGAGACAGTAAAATTCCATGCACGTGGCAGACGATTTAAAAAGCACCAGATGCATCTCCATCTTCATTTCCTGCTTCATTTCTCTGGACTGGATTTCTAACAAGGAAGTTCTAAACAAGGACTGATGACTCACAGTTCATTTGGGTGATTCCAGAGAGACTTTTGCAAGCTAGCAGTTTATTCTATCACTGCTGCAAACCTGATATGAGGACTTTGCAATCACTTGTAGGTATATGATCTGTTAACCATTTTAACTCTCTTTTTCTCGTCTTTTATTATTAAACCTTTAGTTTTTAGTTTTACTAAAGGATTGGCATCACTGTCATTATTGGGTAAGATCTGAGTTATATATCGGCCTGGCTAGGTGGCTGGTCCCTTGGGATTGGAAGGACCCTATAACTGATTAAATTGGTTTTCAGTAACCACTCATCATAAAGTCTAGTGTCTGGGTGGTGAGCCAAGGGCTGGAATGCCTAAGAAGACTGCATTTTTGACTTCTTATAACCAGTGTGGTGATACAGAAGTTCACTTTTGTTACTGACTTGGTATAATCTATGATAGCAAAACTACCAGTTTGGGGTGAGCCTGCCTTGTTTCTCAGTGGTCTGTCTGAATTTGGTATCCTTAACTGTGACCCACTGACTGACAGTGCCTAAAGATTCTGATAGGTGCCTAGTGGGATTTTCAAAAACTCCTAAGCAGGCACTTTGGAGTCAACCAATTGGAATTAGGCAGCTATCCTGCACAGGCAGTTTGCAAATCCCACTAGGCCCCTATCGGCCTCTTTAGGTGCCTAAATACCTTTGAACATCTGGCCCTTAGAAGTCTAAGTCTCATTAAAAGTCAATGGGACTTAGGCATCATTTCATTATTTTACCCTTGATCTAACTTTCAATGTTAAAAATATATTTTTCAATTTGATCAAAAATAACAATTACAAAGACTTCGTATAGAGTGGCCAAAGAAAATAACAGAGCACTATGTTGATTTCTTACAAACAGAAATCAATGCATAGTCTTTTTCTTATGCAATTGTATGTATCACAAGGCAAAAGAAATCAGAAAAAGACCCAACAGCATATGAATAGATTTTCAAAGGCTCACAGTGTGTCACCAATAAAAATCAGATTTGAAGACTGAGAAATAATAACAAACATTTTCAAAAATTATTTAGATCTTTCCCTATGGACAGTGGTATAAAATAGCATCTTAATTGGACTTCCTTCCAGTGCTGCAAGGTTTGCATTGCTGCCAGTCAGGTATAAGGGTCTGCCCATGAGCATCCTGTTGCAGGATCATGGCTGCAACTGTAAAATCATGTAGCAGGTATCTCTATGGCAGTCCTTGTATACTCATGTCAACAAAGTAATGCTCAAAACCCCTCACTAGCAACAGAAATATACAAAGAGATAAATCCACAAAGGGATTTAGGTGCCTAATTGCAACTTTAGGTAACAAAATCCAAAATTTATATCCTCAAAACCCCCACTCAGCTGCTGCCTAATCCTGTAGGAGCCTAAATTCCCACTGGTAAAGTCCCTCGCACTACCCTTCTGCTGAGGAGCCATGTGCATTGCCATGTATGTTTTGATGCCCAGGATCCTAGCACACATCTAAACCCTGGTGGGATCCTCAATTTATCTTACTTGGGGGGCAGGTCCATTAGCTCAGGCTCTATGCAAAATGGGGGTGGTGGCTCTCTTATATGCAATTGCCCAAAGATAGAGCACAGATATAGAATGCAGGAGATCTGGGTTCAAGTTCTGACTCCATCTGATGTGGAGCAGGGGCTCAAACACAGATCTCCCACGAGTCCTCCTAAACAGCAGGCAATGTGATATTCTGGCATGTGTCTTTCTCAGTCTCTTATGTTGAAGCTGTTCCACTATGTATAGAATATTTAACTACTCATTGAGCTAGAGAAAGTGAAAGTGACTCTTGGCCACTGTTTAAAGCACTCACCAAAGAGGATACAGGCCCTGCTCCACAGGGCTATAGTGGTATTCTCACGCCAGCTCTGACCCAATGACTATTCAAGTAGTTCATACAAAGTGGAACAGCTTCAATAGGAGACACTGCAAGCAACATATCTCAGTGGAGAGGGTATTCTCCTCAGAAGTAGGAGACCCAACTTGAAGTTCCTGCTCCATATCAGGTAGGGGCAAGGGAAAATTGAAATCAGGTCTCCGACTTCCTGGATGAGTGCTTTTACCACTGGACTAAACATCAGAGTGGGAGCAGTGGAACCCCTACCAGTATTGTTTTATGCAGGACCTGATCTGGTAGGCAGCTTCTGAAAAGTTGCTGTGGATATGCTTGCTGGCAGATTTTTAGGCACCTTGGGGACTTTACCAGCAGAAATATAAGCACCTAAGGACTTTAGATGCCTACAGGGTGAGGCAGGAGCTAAGCAGGAGTTTTGAGGATCTGACTTCTTTATTTCAGTGCCTAAAGTAGCAGGTAGGTGCCTAACTCCCTTCTGAAAAAAATTACCTGTTATATCTGGTTCAGTTCAATACTACATTTAGCAGCACACCTACATATTGTACATGTGACTAGCATATATTAAATACACACACAGAGAGACCACATATAACATTCACAGAATAATCCTCCCAACATCAGAGTGAAATTATATTAATGCAAGACTCTTACAAGCACCTATGTTAGTGATTATTTATGATTTTTTCATAAGAATATAAAATTCCTTCAATTTTAAAAATTAAAAATCTTTGCAACTGTTAACAACTGCTAACCTGCTGTAGAAGCCATTTGTACTGTATCTTTTAAAAATCCCAGGAAATTTGACAGGTGAGATTAGATGAGGGTGAAAAGGGCTACAGTATTAAGAATAGGCAGGCTGACAACAGGCATTAGTAGCCTTTCTTCTTCACTACAGATAAAAAAAAAAAGGATTTTATTTTTGATCCAAAGATAACTTTATTCCTTATCTCCTGTTTTTTATGCCATGACCCTTTATGATGTGCCTGAAGTATGATATGTCTTTTGTCGTTAGACAAAATGTTGTTTTCCTTTGCCTGCTGCAAAGCCATTACATGCCATCTTTACCAGAATTTCCTCAACAAGAGCATCACCGATTTCTAAAGTGTTAAATTGAGGTTATTCATTCAGACCTTTGGAATAGATTCCTAGAGTTCTTGCTGCCATTGCTGATGTTATTGTACATAAATTATTAATAAAAGTAATTGTTCCATTTGAAAGAAATCTGAACAGGATTGTGATGTACACTTTCTTCATTATGGGTGTAATCCAGAACTCACTGAAGTCAATTGGAGTTTTCTGCTGACCAAAATGATCTTTGGTTTGGGCCTTAATGAGGCAATCTGAATAAAAATAGTTCTCTTTAAGGAAAAAATTCTCTTCTTGGATTTAGATTTTGAGTCTGATATTTAATAATTACAGCTGACTAAAGAACAACAATTGTGTTTTTCAGAAACATTGAGATTTTGAAATTTTCATTCCTCAGTGGAACAAAACCAAAACGCTTTGAACATTCTGAACAACAAAACTGTATCAAAATGTTTTTGAAATGTGCATGTGTCGCCTAGTTAGGGATGTGGGAGATCTAGGTTCAAGGCCTGCCTCTGGTTAATTCAAAGCAGAAATCATCATTCTGCATCGCTAGAATTCAGGCAGAACAAAGACTTGAACCAGGGTCTCCTAAATTCCAGGCCAGTACCATTGCTAAGAGGCTGTAAGAGTGGGAGCATGTGTCTCTTTCTCTCTGCCTGGAACCAAAAAAACAGTTCCAATGACGACTTAGTCATTACTGAAACATCTCCACAAAATGGTTTGGTTTTGAAGATTCAACCAGCTCTATTAAAAATGCCAGCACAATAGTGGAATCAAGATCTTTCCTGAGGAATAGAGAGAATAATATTGTCTTTACTTGTAAATAGATATGCACAGTCGGCATAGCGTTTTGCATACGTGTGGATTGAGAATACAGCATGGACTTCTTCCCATCAGTTTCAATGGTCCACAGATTCACAGATTTTAAGGACAAAAGGACCATTATCATCGTCTACTCTGATCTCCTGTATAATATAGGACATATGGGATTCCTGCACCAATCCCATAACTTCCTCTTGAACTACAGCATATCTTTAAAACAGACATCCAATTTGATGTAAAGACTACAAGTGATGGAAAATCCACCACATCCCTAGGCTCTAATGGTTAATGACCCTCACCTTCACTCTGATGTTGGGAGGATTATTATGTACATGTTATATGTGGTCTCTCTGTGTGTGTGTATTTAATATATGCTAGTCACATATACAATATGTAGGCATGCTGCTAAATGTAGTGCTGTTAAATGTAGTCTTAGCAAGCTTCATCTTCCAGCTATAGGATCTTGATGCCTTTGTCTCATAGATTAAGGAACTCTCTACTATCTTCTCCCCATTAAGTATTTATAGACCATGATCAAGTCACCTCTTTAATTTATTTGGGATAAACTAAATAGACTGAGCTTCTTTAGTCTTCCATTATAAAAGGCATGTTTTCCAGATCTCAGTCATTCCAGTATCTCTTCTCTAAACCCTTGCTAATTTGTCAACATCCTTTATTATTATTTAGTTAGTTAGTATTGCAGTAGCACCTAGAAACTCCAATTATAGACCATGGCCCTATTGTGCTAAGCACTATACAAACACATAATAAAAATTCCCTTCCCCAAGGAACTTATAATCTAAATGAGTATGGAGACCAGAACTGGACATGGTCTCCTAGTAACGGTCTCATTAATACCATATAAGGTGGTAATCACGCCTCTCTACTTCTACTAAACATTCTCTTGCTCCAAGGGCCACATTTGCTTTTTTAGCCACCACATCGTTGGGGGGGGGGGGGTCAAGCTCAGCTGGTTTTCCACCATGATCTTTAAGTCCTTTTTCGAATCCCTGCTTTTCAAAATATAGCCCCCCATTCTATAAGTGTGACCTACATTCTTGGTTCCTAGATCTACGATTCAGCATTTAGCTACATTAAACCACATGTTGTTCAAGTGAGCCCAGTTTACTATGTGATCCACATCTGTAGAACTGACCTGGCCTTATTATTTACCAAACCAGCAAATGTTTGTGTCATCTGCTAACTTTGCCAACAATGATCTTATGTTTTCTTCTAGATATAAGATATGGAATAGCATTAGCCAAGAACACAGTCCTGTGGATCCTATCAGAACTGCCTTAATTGGATGACTCCTCCACATTTAGAACTACTTTTTTATATCTATCAGTTTTTAATCCATATAAGATGTGCTACATTGATTTTGTATAGATTTTTTGTAATCAGAATTTTGTGTAGTGCTAAATACCTTATAGGAGTCTAGATATATGATGTCAACTGTTATCTTTCTCAGCCAAACATATAATCTCATCAAAAAACAATAATTTCTTTGCTTGACAAGACCTATTTTCCACAAAGCCATATTTATTGGCTTTAATTATTCTACCATCCATTAATTCTTTACTGATTGCATCCCATATCAGAATTTCTATGAGTTTGCCTGGGATCAATGTCAGGCTAACTGACCTACAGTTATACAGGTCATCCCCTTTGCTGTTTTTAAATATTGGTACAATGCGTGCTTTCTTCTAGTCCTCTGCAATGTCCCCAAGTTATCCAGTCCTGCAGATTTAAAATGTGATTTACATTAACAATTACTCTTTAACATCCTTCCCAGTTATTGTTGTAGGAGAATTTCATTATCATTGTAAATTGTGAATATCCAGCTTCTTGATTATGATGCTTTCCTTGTTTGCATCGATTTTAGAATGCACTGATTTGATTTCAGCCCCACCCTTCACCCCGTGATATATATATATATATATATATATATATATATGGTCCAGATTGTCCCCTCCCCTCATAAAACCTATAGCAAGGGGCTCTGGGAGACAAAATATTATGTTGTAGAGATCTCCTCACATCATATTATCAGGGGGAGTGAGGTTTGCCAGAAGGCTTGTCCTTAAACATGAAAGATTCTTGCGGATCTGCAGGAGGACCTGTGCCTCTTCACTAATTGTAGCCCCAGCCCCTCTTGCCTGGTTCCTTGAATGCGGCAGCCCACAAGTCTTCTGGTAAGGGGTATGCTCCACAGTGGTGATAATACAGAGAACTCTACTATCTTCTCCAGGGATTCTCTGCAAATGAAGATGCACTTCTCTATGGCCAAATAATTTCCACTCTTCCTCTTCCCGCTCCAGAGTGGGCCATGTTAATTAATCATTTGACCAATTGCTTGCTATGTGTAACTACAACACAGGCATTAGACAATCAGCCTGTTGTAACATTGTTTCAACAGTAACAAAACCAGAAATAGAATTAAGTTGCAGAATTATAGAAGTATAAGATTGATCAGTATTTAAAAGGAATAATTATGTATTAGATATCTAAATAAGGAAGGCTAAAATGCAAGACCTGTAGGCTGAGGCCTGAAAGATTTTAGCTGCGCTATTTTAGGCCTTGGAGATAAGAAATGCTGACATAAGTGACTGAAGAATAACCTGATGCCATAAGATTATGGGAAAAGAGGTACCAAGGGTAATACTGCAAAAAATTAGCTGGAAGATTACTTTTAAATCACAAAAAATGCAACATAGAGTAGTCACATCTGTATCTAACATGTGTCTTAACCTCAGGATACAGGTTATACATCAATGTTAATGAGACTAACAGGACTATACACAACCTATAGGAAATGGAGTCCCTCAGGTTTCTAGGAGACACCAGACCAATAAGGAAAAAGAGGGTTGACGCTTTCATGCACATGCGCAGAAAGTAGGTATAGGCAGAATCACATTATAAAAAGGGGGAGCTCAGAGTGGGAGAATTGAACTTCCTATGGGAAAACTCCAGCAGGTATCATCCCTCTACTGATGATCAATCAATGAGAGACCCATCAGACCCTAACACTACCTAGGTGGATGTGAGTATCTCTATAGTTAATACTGGTTCATGGATATATCTAGGAGTTGTATATGCTGTGACATTCACAACTTTGTTGGTAACATTAATAAAATTGATAACAGATAGTGGACCTTGTTCTTGTGATTGTATGTGTTACTTGCCTATGGTTTCATGTGTCCCTATGAGCTCTACATCTAAAATAAGCAGAGGTAACTCTGTTCAACCTGAAACTGTAGCCGCCAGAGACAAACCCTCAATGATGTAACATAACATAATTAAAACTAACTTTAAATAAAAATAAAGGCTACACCAAGAACCTTAGAAAGGCCTCCACAGGGTCTGGAAGAGATGTGAGGAGTTGGTGCCTCAGAGGTGGCTGTTCTCCCACTTCTGCACAGTAGTGGAGAGACCCACACATGGAGGATCTTGTAGTGTGCAGATCTGGAGAGGGATAAGTTATGCAGTTAAATAAAAATTACATCTATTCATTTTTGTTGGGTTTAAATATAGTAGGAAATATTTGCTGAAACCATTTAGAAACTTTTATACTGTATTAGCAAATCATGTCTCATTCAGTCTGCCAGGTTTGACATAACACAGTCAGTTATGTTGTATAATGTGACATGCTGACATAATTGGAGCTGTCATGTCATCCTAATGATAGGCCATATGAGAAAAATGGGGAAAAAAAGACATGACTCAAAATATCATAGCTAAGATGATGATGGATTTCAGTGAAAAATATGCTCTTGCTAATTAAAATAATTTGAAAACTATAATATATGTACATATATGTAAGTGTGTATGGGTAATATACCCATATATAGAATTATAATAATTTACATTTTTATACTGTTATGGAAAAGCCCTATAGAATTTAATAGGGATGAAACCAATAGGAGTCTATAGAAATTTAATAGCATTATATAGAAATTGCTCTAACATTCTATAGCATTAAATAGCTAATAATATTCTTTTTAAGGGACTTTTTAAAACCTTCTTAAAAGAAAATTCTATCAGATGCTTAAAATATATATAAATATTATCATGTAATTACATTCTAGAGGATAGCTCCATAAGACTGGTGTCATTTGGTTTGAAAGACTCCAAAGGAATGAGTGTTATATTTATTACCTGTAGATTTACCCACATACAGCAGAGTTGTAGTACTATTCCCCATTGAGAACATGCATACAGTCACAGTAAATGCTTGGGCATTTTTAGAGGACATCTGTTACTGTTACTTTGTGATGGCTATTACTATTATACTGCAGCAATGCAGTGTTGTAGCCATGCTGGTGCTAGGATATTAGAGAGACAATGTGAAGAAAAAGAGGAGCTCTGTGTAGCTCGTAAGCTTGTCTCTCTCACCAACAGAAGCTGGTCCAATAAACGATATTACCTCATCTACCTTGTGTCTCTAATGCCAGTTAAAATGAACACAAATTATGCAAAAGTATTTTGTCCAAATTTTAGTATTTTACTAAAAGCATCTAAAATCTTGTATTCCAGAGCTCTAACCTTGCAGAATGCTATCATTCTAGAATGCTATGAAAAGTAAAAAAGTGCTTTTTTTCCGTGTCACAACAGCTGAGCACTGTCAACTCCCATTACCTTCAATGGGAGTTGAGGGCTCTCAGCACCTTGTAGGTCTGGGCCCCAAATGAAGATCTCTGTAATTTCCAACTGTTAACCATGGACACAGTTGTGTAGGCCATGCCCAGGAGAAATTCCTTACTCAGTAAGGGCTGAATGATTGGGTCCCCTGGGATCAACTTTTCTGACTATTTCTATATGATCACATAAGATTTGCCAGAGGTAATTTGACACATATCTAGACTTTGTCATACATCCATTTATAACAGATACTTTTTCTTTGTGAGTTCCCTTTCTTTTGAATTAAAAATAAGACTGGAAAGTGTAACCCAGCTGGGTATTTCTTTAGTAAATAAGGAGTCTTCACTAATTTAATTTATTAAACATCTTACAACATAATGGAGGAATATACCCACTTTTTCCTTCTCAAACTGATATTGTAAAGAAGCAAACAAGATTATACAAAGCCGTTAAAAACAAGAACTCATGACATTTAAAATGTATGCACAGATTTCCCAAGAGAAAATAAAAACACATTCAGGAGGAACTCACTTCTAAAGATGAAGTGACACAGAGTTTTATCTAAATGAAGTAAAATCCATGTAGGGGAAATAATACAGCTGCCAGTTACTTATCAACAGAAATTCAAGGTTGGAGAACACAGGATGAGAAGGAGAGCTACCAAAATACCAGCTATTGACCTAGGTCATCCCCTCCTGTGGTAAAACCTGCAGCAGGGCGTTGTAGATAGGAAATCTCTCCTTGCAAAGATCTGTTCACAACATCCTCTCAGGGGTTGGTCATGTGGCTATTCCATAATACATTTAATTTTTCCAAGGGCCTTTCTTTTAAATGATTTTAGATTTATTAGAGCCATCTAATATGCTAGTCTATACTTTTATAGAGAAACAAGAAAAGTATATATATTGGATTGATGCTTATTTTTTAATATGTACAATATGTTTTTTAACATATAAATGAAGTACCATGAGGTTAGCCAGGCTAGAAATGTGTGAACAAATTATTTTTGGTTTACCAGCAGTTCTGAAAAATCAACAACAGGTCAGGTCAAACTGAATCCCAAATATTTTGGAATTAATTGAAAACATTAGAAAAGTTTCATTTCAGCTCAAATGAAATGTTTTGTTTCACAAAAAATATTTTGTGTCAGGTTTTTTAATAAAAGCAAAGGAAATAAAGGGCTAGATTCATAAAACGAGAGGAGGTGGTAATGCCCCTTCGTTCCCCCCGACCTTTGTACCAAATAGCCCAATGGTTAGGACACTCACCTGGGATGCAAGACACCCAGGCACGAGTCCCTGCTCCAGGGCAGGAATCTGAACCTGGATCTCCTGCAGGCAAAGGAAATGAAGGATTAGATTCACAAAACTGGTCTGGAGTTAGGGACTTGTACCCAAGTCTCCCTGCTATCTGAGTGCCTTAACCACCAGGAGATTGGCTATTCTGAAGTGGGCTGCTCTCAGTCTCTCCTGCCAAAGCAGTTCCACTTCACATAAAGTACTTCAATCATCATTGAATTGGCACAAGAATAATTCTATTGCCTGGTGGCTAAGACATGCACCTGGGAGTGGGGAGACCTATGTTGAAGTCCCAGGTCCAGAGCAGGGATTCAAAGCATCTCAGGTGAGCACCCTAACCACTTGCCTATTGGGTATGAGACTGGCATCATCACCAGTGGTTTTGTGAATGTTTCCCTAGTCTTCTCATAAATCTAGCCCAAATAATCAAAATGGTTCATTTTGATAATGTAAAAATGGTTCATTTTGATACCAGCAGAAAAACAAAATGTTCAGGCCAAAAGCGTTCACCAGAATCAACCCAAATTTGCTAAATGTTTTGGTCAACCCAAATCTGCCTTCTTTGGTAACAAAAAAAGATTAATCCAAAAAAATGTGCCCAACTCTAATACCAGCTTTCCTGCAATGCAGATACCCAGCTTGAATTCACCTGAAATCGGATCCTCTCTTTCCTATTTACTTTAAAATATGGTAAACAATGCAATAGTCTTGAAGGAATATGCTATTATAGGAGAGAATAAAATTTATCATTTGGAAAAACAGAGTCTATTAATGTTGTTTTCTTTTTCAGAAGAACTTCATTTCACAGATTCTCAGCAGCTCTCAGAGCACTTGATCAGTTCAAAAACAGGCAAAGTTAATTAATGATTTCAATTTCAAAGCACCTTTGATTAACTGAAGCCAGTACATAGGGAGGCAAACTACTTTTCATTAATGATTCTTTTTATCGTTTCTATTATAAAATGCCTCTAATTGACAGCACATATTTTCAAAACAGCCTGTATTATTAGATTAGAAAACTGACGCTGTTCACATCTGGGTACATGAGCAAAAATAATTAAATTTAATAATAATGAATAAAAAAAACCTTACAGTAATTCATCATGCTACTACTGTAGCATGAGCAGTAAAGTCTGAGTGGGTGCCAAATTAAAAAATGAATCCATAAAAATATGCCAATTACTATAACTGTAATAAAATTCCAATCCCTGTACAAGTGAATGTGAACCATAATAATCATTCTGAATCTCAGTGGGGCCTTTGGAATTTGCATTTCAAAATTGCCCTCAAACATACAATAGACAAGAGTCGTGCTGTACATTAGCGTTAGAGATCATATACAGCACAACAAGCCAAGTAAAATAGAGGCCCCGACTGATTTAAAACAAATCTACATGATGCTGCAACTTAGGCCCTGTCTACTCTACGGGGGAAGATCGATCTAAGTTATCCAACTTCAGCTACATGAATAACATAGCTGAAGTCGACGTACTTAGATCTACTTATCGTGGGGTCCATACTACGCGATGTCGACAGGAAATGCTTTCCCGTTGACTCCCCTTGCGCCTCTCGTTCAGGTGGAGTACAGGCATCGACGGGAGAGCGATCAGCGGTCGACCCGCTAAATAGATTGCCGATGCATCGATCGCCGCATGTTGAACCCCCGGTAAGTGTAGACAAGTCCTTCGTGTTCCTACATTTATTGTGCTGTTTCCTAAATTGAATCAATGATCTCAATATACTTTGCAAATTTTTCCTGAAATCATTATTTGTATACTGAAAGCTTCTGAAGGCACATACATATGATTCTGATTATTTAAGCATACTGCATTCTTCTCAGTTTTGTATAAAGTGTCATTTGTCAAGCTTAGGAAATAGGGTTAAGATTAAATAGAGAACTCTGTATGTTTAGAAGTTTTTAAAGTGTCCTCTTACACGTATCGTACTGCAAACTAACTTCCCTTTCAGCAGTTAAGAATCGATTGTTACTTGTTACAGCTAAGAAAAGTATTGTATAAATGTCGTTTAAGCAATGCAGATGCATTCATCAATGTGAGGATCGTCTTACCTTGTTCCATATGAAAGAGGATAAGCCTTGCAAGGGTGACTTTCATGATGGACTCTCCATGACCAGTTGCAGAGACAGCACCAACAAGGTTGTCAGCATAGCCACCTGAACCTGTTTACAAACAGCATGTAAATTATATGAACCAGTTTAATCTGCTTGGCAATTGCGGCACAAATGTTTGTAAACAAAGCAAATTTACTCTCAGCCATTGTCACAAGAAAAGCTTTGAAATACTTTACATTTATTATTTTGCACTGCACAGCCCATAAAATAAAATAGGAACCTACCATCTGAGGCCTACAAACCCTGAAGCAAGCAGACACTTTTGATGGCCAGGTTTCCCACAGCCACTGTACTTCAATGTGACTCCTTACTTTGGTAAGGACTACTCAGATGAGTTGGGGTTTGAAGGAGTGGGTCCTAAGAGCTGTTAACATTGCAGGAACATCCAAAACAAAATATAAATCTCTTTCAGGGCAACTAGTTCTTTAATGTAAGTGAATTATTCAAATGTGAATTTCACAAGACCCTTCTGACCTCCATTTATCTCTCCAACCCTCCCCCACCCCAACCATTTTGGCTGATACTTGACTCTATTCCTTGGGCACTGGTAAGTGAGATAATTTCTCTCACTAATTCCCCATCAGTGTGCACAGTTTGAAAAAGGATAGCAATTACATTTCATGCACATTTCATTCTCAGAACCTATCTGCAGAAGAACATTACAGAAGTAATTAATGTGCTTTGTTGTGGGAGGAGTCAAAGGAAAATGTTCCTCCAGCATCCAAATGTAGTCACAGCTCATTCCATTATTTGGGAGCTCATTGATAAACCTTTCCTACATGTCTGTAGCCAACCATGGACTGCACTGTCAGTGAATTTCAGAAGTGAATTTCACCCTACATGAATAGTGCTTCTCTTTTTCACCATCATGGACAGCAGAAGCCTTGACATCTTTCCTGAATCTGTTCCCTTTCCTCCCCATCCCCTTGCAAAAAAAATGTATCTCAGCATTCTACTGGCACACCAGTGAGGCAGTCTAGAAATAATGTATGTATTTTTCCCTAAAACAAAAGTTTTCTGCAAACATTTTGCTTCCCTCAGCAGTATGAAAATAGATAGTATGAATGTGTTTTCTGAATATATCATGTAAAGAGAAAAAAGACTTGCATAGGCAACACTGCCACAAGACTCATAAAGTAAATGACTTTTATTGTATGAATGGAAGTCTAATCAATGGGACAAATTTATCAGCAGGCCTCACATATACACTCACAAAATTTGCAAGTGCATCCTTTTGCATTCACTAAGACTTGCATTTGTGTGTCTAATGTATGCATATGCAAATTGAATTCAAGCTGAGCAGATATATGCAATGTATCTGGATGTAGGTGGAAAATCTATGGGCACATATAGGGAGGCTGGTTGAAAATATGGACTTAAATATTCATTTAATAATTAAAACTATTAAAGAATTTTCATTTAAGGTAAAGGTAATATTAAATTGAAGAGCTTTTCCAACTTACAAGATATATATTTTTAAAAAGCTAAGTTTGTTTCCCCTTGCTTTAAGAAAATCATTATTATCTAGAAGTGAATATAAAAGTCCATTGTCAATGTGTTAATTACAGTATCAGAATAGCCCCTGGATATCAGACTATGCTGATGGCCATGAGATTTCTGGAATACAAATACAAGGCATATCAACTCATTTCATTACTCATTTATATGGAGCTATCTAGTGCTGCTAGCCACTGGAAGTGTTTATGATTTTTCATAATTTATGTAAATCCCCAACTATGATTTTTCCATGTATTATAGATGCAAAATATTTCTTTTCTTTCAAGTAGTCAAAAGGAGTTCTTATTTCCCAATAAAATGTTATTTTAGCTGCTTGATGGCTTATATGGAATGACATGGTGATATCAGTCCAGTTCCTTGCAGACAGATATTCACATCAAAATGTCACCATAATAGACCATGTTTTTGCAAATGCTTTTGCACATTCTTAGTATTAGATATATAATTATTACTATTGAAGTCAATAGAACACATGTGAGTAAAGTCAGGCCATATGTAAGTGTTTGAAGGACCAGGGATGTAGTTAGTAACCTTGTTGCCAGTATCAATAGCAAGTCCAAAAACAGAATGAGCATGCAGACTGAGGTCTTATCTCTTACTGGGTGGCCCCTGAGACAGGGTGGAAAGACTTTGGCAAGGAAGTCTGGAGAAACTTGCAGTGAGACTGCCTGTGCTGTATTTCATCTGCAGTTAAATAGAGTACACTGAGTCTCCAGGGCAGTCAAACTGGCACCTTTCTTAAGCAATATATTCACTCCATTCACTCAAAAATATTACAAAAGACTCAGAAGAACATGAATTCTGCACTCTTGGAAAGGATGGATTTTCTGTGATGAGCAGCTTTTTGTAATACCAGGTGCAATGCTAGTCAAGGGACCTGATGAGAAGATGATTGTGTGAGTGACTGTAAACTGCAAAATGGTGATGCGCTCTTGACAAGAAAAATGTGAACAGTAATACATGTCAGAGAAAGCCCTCGAAGCCTATGACCAAAAGCTGCAGAGTCTCAGGAGATGTAGGTGAATTGACTGGGAAGGAAAAACTTGACTTTCTTAATCATGGCACCATTTTGACACTAGTTCAGAAAACAAAAGTATCTTAGTAAATGTCTCAATATGCAAAAACAGGGACACTCCCAAACTGTAGGACTTTGGCAGAGAATGGACATAAAAGGGCTCATAAATGCTAGATACACAGGTCATGAGAGCATGATGAGAGCTGGACAGCTGAGCATCAATCATTATGCTGAAGACCAGAATCTAGGTCAAATCCCATTACCTATAGTGGGTAAGAACACAGTGAATGGCTTTGTAAAACCTTTACTTCGCTAGAATTTATGGATAAGTAGACAAAAGTGTTCTGCTTTGTATAAGGAGCTTAGTTTAAGGCTACATCTATACTATGATCTAGGAGTGTGATTCCCCTGCTCCATACACATACGTGTGGTAGCTCTCATTGAGCTAGCATGAGTATAAATAGCAGTGTAGCTATGGTAGCACAGATTGGAGAAAGTCCAGAGAAGAGCAACAAAAATGACGAAAGGTCTAAAAAACATGACCTACGAGGAAAGATTGAAAAAATTGGGTTTGTTTAGTCTAGAGAAGAGAAGACTTCTGTGGTCGTGATAGTCTTCAAGTACACAAAATGTTGTTATAAAGAGGAGGGTAATAAATTGTTCTGCTTAACCCCTGAGGACAGCACAAGAAGTAATGGGCTTAAATTGCAGCAAGGGAGATTTATGTGAGACATTAGGAAAAACTAATCCTAACTGTAAGGATAGTTAAGCACTGGCATAAATTACCTCAAGAGGCTGTGGAATCTGTGTCATGGTCTAAGACAAACACCAGTCAAGGATGGTCTTGATAGTACTTAGTCCTGCCTCAATGCAGACGACTGGACTAGATGACCTATCGAGGTTCCTTCTAGTCCTACATTTCTATGATTCTATAGCAGCAACAGAGGCATAGCTTAGCTGTACTGAGTATGTACTCATCAGTGTCATGCATGTTTGCGTTTCGCATGGCGAAGGCATGCATCTGCTGCCACCACCGATGCTACCCTGGCTACACTGCTATTTATTTTCATGCTACCTCAATGATAGCTACCATGACTATATGTTTGCATAGGCGCCGACTCCATGGGTGATCCGGGGCTGGAGCACCCACAGAAAAAAAAAATAGTGGGTGCTCAGTACCACCGGCAACCCTGCGGATAAGCACCTCCCTTTCCCCCACAGCACCTTCCACCCGCTGTCGGCCCCGCCGATCAGCTCTTCCCCCTCCCTCCCAGCACCTCCTGCCCACTGCAATCAGCTGTTCAGTGGTGGGCAGGAGGTGCTAGGCATGGGTGCCAGGTTTATATAATTTTTGGTTGGGCCCAGAACGGAACCATCCCATCCATAGGACGGACTGGGGAAACCACCCCGGGCCCCGGGCTTTGGGGGGGGCCCACACTTCAGGGGGACACAGGGTCCAGGGCAGCCCGAGGGGTTAGTGGGAGGCCTGGTGCAGGCAGCAGCAAGCGACCCGGCCGCAGCCCACCCCTGCTTTGCCCCCTTCCCAGCCCCATTCCACCCCTTCGCCCAAGCGCCCCAGGCCGCCCTGGACCCTGCATCCTCCTCAAGTGCGGGGCCCCCAAAAGCGCAGTAAGCCCAAATATCGGTGGAGCCGGGCCCACATTCCTAAATATTGGTGGAGCACGGGTACCACAGGCCCATATAACTCGCTGCCTATGGTGCTGGGGGGCAGGGGGAGGAGCAGGGGCAGGAAGAGGCAGGGGAGGGGTGGAATGGGATGGGGAGGGTGGGGTGGGGACGGGAAGAGGCAGGGCAATGGCGGGAGTGGGAGTTGGGGGAAGGAGTGGAGTGGGGGCAGGGCCTGGGGTGGAACAGGGATCGAGCACCCTCTGGGAACTGAAGAAGTCAGTGCCAATGTGCTTCACCACCCTCCTAGTGAAATAGTTTTTTCTAATATCCAGCCTAGACCTCCCCCACTGCAACTTGAGACCATTGCTCCTTGTTCTGTCATCTGCCACCACTGAGAACAACCTAGCTCCATCCTCTTTGGAACCCCCCGTCAGGTAGTTGAAGGCTGCTATCAAATCCCCCCTCACTCTTCTCTTCTGCAGACTAAATAAGCCCAGTTCCCTCAGCCTCTCCTCATGTGCCCCAGCCTCATAATCATTTTTGTTGTCCTCCACTGGACTCTCTCCAATTTGTCCACATCCTTTCTGTAGTGGGGGGCCCAAAACTGGATGCAATACTCCAGATGTGGCCTCACCAGTCCCGAATGGAGGGGAATAATCACTTCCTTCGATCTGCTGGTGACGCTCCTACTAATACAGCCCAATATGCCATTAGCCTTCTTGGCAACAAGGGCACACTGCTGACTCATATCACTGAAATCCCCAGGTCCTTTTTTGCAGAACTGCTGCTTAGCCAGTCGGTCCCCAGCCTGTAGCAATGCCTGGGATTCTTCCATCCTAAATTCAGGACTCTGCACTTGTCCTTGTTGAACCTCATCAGATTTTTTTTAGCCCAATCCTCCAATTTGTCTAGGTCACTCTGGACCCTATTGCTACCCAGATGTCTCTTGTGTGGGTTGGTCTTGACTCCAAGGAGAGGTGGGGCCATAGCACAGAGGAGAGAAGGAGGCAAGCTTATGCAGGTATAGCTAGGGTCCTGTATTGCTTTAATCTAGTTCTGAAAATCATCCCTATACAGATGGTCAGCTCTAGGCCTGTGGGAGTTAATTGGATGCAGAGGCCTTTTGTTGGCCCTTTGCACAGAGGTAAATTTCACCCTCCATGCAGAATACAATTCCCTGTTCACAGATGGCATTTTAGGGATAAGTAGTTAATTAGAAAGCTGAAACTTTCTCCTGAATTCTTACTTGATGATCAAAAGTCTGATTCTATAAGGTTAAGGGAACATAATGGATATTAACTTATTCAAATAAACTACAAGAAAACTTAAGAAGCCCTGAATTTAAGTTTGACCAGAACACAAACAGGAAACATTTCTTCTCCTGTGAAACTGTCATTTAAAGTTTGCAGTGTTGTTGTAGCCATGTTGGTGCCAGGATATGAGAAAGACAAGTTGGGTTATCGGACCAACTTCTGTTCATCAGACAAGCTTTCAAGCTCCACAGAGCTCTTCTTCAGAACTCAAAAATTTGTCTCTTTCATCAACAGAAGTAGGTCCAATCAAAAATATTACGTCACCCACCTGGTCTCTCATCAATCATTAATACCTTAAAGTGGTCAGAGCCTTGGTTTTACATCACATTCAAAAGAACATCATGCTCCCTAACACTATATATAGATATTGTTCTATACCTCACTGAATCAGACCTAAGGGAACCACCAAAACCACTTAAAGCATCTGGATCAGGGATCGGCAACCTTTGGCACCCAGCCCATCAGGGAAAACCCCTAGTGGGCTGGGCTGGTTTATATACTGCAGCGTCCTCAGGTTCGGCTGATCGCAGCTCCCACTGGCTGCGGTTTGCTGTCTCAGGCCAATGGGGGCTGCGGGAAGCAGTGTGGGCTGAGGGATGTGCTGGCCGCCTTTCCCGCAGGCGAACCATGGCCAGTGGGTTGCCCATCCCTGATTCTGGATAGTTCCAAATCTGCTTTGCAAATATCAGATCTAATCCTGTTTAGCTTATGAGATCTGACAAAATTACCAAGTTTCCATTTGTCATATGTGCCATTGTCAGCAGTGACATCTGTGATCAATGAGGGAGATACCTGTTTTACATTTATGAATATTATATGATCATTATTCTTTGATTGTTACTGTATTGCTGGCTATTATCTACCAAGGGTTTAAGTCCTGCAAGGACTAGCTGTACTTACATTTAGAAAACGGTCTATGATTTCAGAAAAGTGCTATTGTCAATACTAGAGCTGAGCAAATAATTGAATTTTCTGTTTTGTGGCTGAACAGAAGAATCTGAAAAACCTGATTTCCTTTTTTTTCGGGGGGGGGGAGGGTGTGTCTCAAAATGAAGTAATTACAGTTCAGTTTGAAAATGCTGAAATGAACATTTATGACTTTTCCTAAAAAAATTCCGACAAAAGTATTTACTGAATTTGACTCAAATTTTTGAATAGTTTTGGTCATGCCAAAATCACATCTTTTGTCAAATAAACTACTAAACTGAAAAATTTCACCTAGCTCTAGTCAGTACTCAGTCAGACAATCCAGGTGTCATTACCTCTGAAGTTTCACCTCCACTCAACTCTGGCTGGTCATGCCAGGGGAGTGGGAAGATACCGATGGGACACTAAAACAGAGTCTGGTTCTGATAAAAGTAGCCTGATAGACAGAGAAGAGACTCTGGGAGAAACAGAGAGGGGTTGTGGAGAAACACAAGCTGATTCTCCGATTCTGAAGTGGTGTCTGAGCTAAGCTAAAGACTAATTAACCTAGGAAGGAAAGGTTAAGTTTAGGTACAACAGAATGTGTTTGGGTTTCTATTGTTTTAACAGTTTCTCTCTGCTTGTTAAATGTCTATGAACCACTAAGTCATTCTTGTTTTTGAAGAAGTGCTGATCTGATAAAAATACATGGGCCAGGCAAGATTTTCAGAGGAGCTCAGCTCCCACCCATCGAGACACCCAAATGAAGTGGTTAGATTTTCAAATATGCTCAGCAGCCAGTAGCTCCCCTTTTAAACAATGGGAGGTACCGCATGCTGAGCAGTTTTGTAAATATGACCATTTCATTTGGGTGTCTAGAGGACAGCTGAGCTCTTCTGAAAATGTGGGCATACAGGAACAAGTTTCATGGTCATATGGTTTGGGAGTGATCAGGGCCTATTAATGCTATGTTTAGAATTATAGAAACAAAAGTATATTTATTGTTTCCACATTAAATATATCATACATTAAATTGCTGGACTAAATTATTAATATCCATTTTGTCATCATTACCCCCTGCCAAATATATTTATATTCTCTCTTTCTTTCACACACACACACACACACACACATTTTTTCATTACTGTTTTATTGTTAGTGTGGCATTTGTTTATATTTTTGCACTGCATCCTTTTAACATGAGTTCTTCTTAAGATGAATTTCACCCTAATGCAGGGGGCCAAAACTGTGACCCAGACACAAGTTAAAGGCCATGTTAAGGAAGGGCTCAAGTGATTCAGAGGGCCTTGTGTGGGCCCTCTGCACTAGGTGAATTTCACCCATTTGGAACATATCCAGCCCCTAGTATCCTGCTCAAGTAGCTAGGCTTGGCACTTGGCAGATGTATGGGGTTCTGAGAAGAAATCCTACCTCAGGTTGTGGAGCCACGAAAGGCTCAACATCAAATAGGGGTGTCTGCCCAAATCTAGCCACTCCTCCTTTCTTCAGTGTAACTTCATGGCCATAAAAGAGTAGGCTAGATTTGACCAATATTTCAAGGAGTATTTACTACATAACTGTAGAACAGGGGAACATACGCAAATTTTCATTTATGAAAATTGCTTAATGTTTTCCTGGGCCCATCAGTGGTTATCCTAGGTGTATATTTTGTTCTCTTATCATACAATGTGAACACTGCATAGTTATAAAATGTAGAAAACAACACAATAGGCATATCTGAAGATCTTGCACTGTTTTAACTCTTTTCCTCCCAATAACTATCTTCCATTACTATCTCTGACTGTTTTACTTTCTAAGTTAAATTTAGGGACAGGAGCTCATCATTTTTACTGGTGTGTTAAGTTGACACACTCACTGATAGTGTTATAGAATAATAAGAATAGCAAAACGATAGGTAAGTGGAACACACTCAAATCCTTTGCTAAATAATAATGCTATTTCTATAGGGCTCCTCTGATGGAGATTTACTTCTGCCTTACAGGCCAGATCCAAAGGTCATTCTAGCCTGTGGAAAGCCTCTCAGTGACTTTGATGGTCTTTCAATTGGGGCTTCTGTGCAGAAGTTACAGCAATACTTCACTCTGCTGCTGGGAGACAGAGTTTTGAATGTCTCGTGCCTCATTTCTTCATAGTGACTCTTCTGCCATTACAAACCAACAGGAGCCCTGTATTATGATTTCTACAGTTCTCTAGCTGAGTTTTGTGCTTTAAAAATAACATTTTTCTCCCTAAAATTTCTCAGCATTATTTGCAGTTTCCTTTGGGATGGAATTTTTGGTTTTGGCTATATTTTTTTCCCTTAAATTATGAGGCCCTTTCAGGCAGTTCTGCTTCATCTGACTTTTTTCCCAATTGCTGAACCTCTGGCCTTTCCTTCCCTTGGCCCAGCAAGCATCTTTTTTATTCTTTATCCCTTTGTGTGCCTTTTAAAGCTATTTCTGTACTTGTCTTGCAGTTGTATATTTTCAGCCAGTAAATGCTCTTTCAAGATATACCTTTGTGACTGGCAAAACAATTCCTTCCAAAGCAGTCCCCTGGAAATCAAATGTCAGCCTGATCATTTCTATAGTGGGCATAAAAATGTTGACTGACATATGGCCCAGGAAAGAAAAACCTAGAAATCAAGCTTTTGAGACTATCAACTTTGAAATTTCATTCCAATTAGCCCAATTTGTCAAGAAATTCTGATAGATATTTGAATGCCTTAGAGTGGATGGATTTTTCTAGTCTGTTTTTCACACAGTACAGGCCACTGTTATTTGTCTTTTCAAAAATGTAATGAAAGAGAATCCAAGCTTTCCCGATCGTAAGTATGCATATACATTTATCACTGCTACACTTATAGCTCAGGGAATTGTGCATCACAGTTACTTTAGAACCCTTTTTGTCCCCTTTGCGTTCACCCTCAGCTGACAAGCCTGGCTTGCTGCACCTCCCTCTGGGTGAAACCAAGTGGTACAATCCCTCTCAGACTGGATCTCTGGGTTGCAGCCCCCGTTTCCCAATCATGTTTACCCAAGAGGTCCAACTGATTTTGGCACTGGTAAGCCTTTTGCTCTGGGAGCCTGTGACAATGACTGATTAGTGACACAAAAAACAGCTTCTTTAAAACAAAGGTAGGTAGCACACAGCTCAGAAGGCTAACACAAAGAATCCCACACACATCCCCTTACCTAGATATTAATCTTTCCTCACAAGGATTTGAAAGATCCTGTCTGCTGAGCTAAGCCCTGTCTCTGGCTGGGAGAAGCAGACTGTCCTGCGTGCAGCATGCTCTCGCTGTTGTGTATCTCAGTCAATCTGTGTGTAAGCCTCAGTCTGCTGACAACCACCTCCTGCATTTTGACTGCTAGTGTGCTGTGGTTTTATACAAATATGATGATGATTTAATAGAACTAAAAATGTAACATTAAAAATAGACGTCTGAATTTGCATCACATTTAGTGGTTTCAGAAGTGAGATAACGAAAAGGTATTACCCTACTCTCAGTTTTTGAAAACACTTATTCTTTCTTACACAGTAACAATTGCAGTAGACCTTCTACGATCTTAGTCAGTATACAGTTTTAGTTAACTATGCACTACAATTTGCTTCCTCTAAGCCACCATGCCAAACATCAAAATACACTGAAACAACTGAGAACATAAGAATGGCCATAATGGGTTAGACCAAAGGTCCAGCTAGCCCAGTATCCTGTCTTCTGACAGTGACCAATGCCAGGTGCTTCAGAGGGAATGAACAGAACAGGCAATCATTGAGTGATACATCCCTTGTCACCTGTTCCCAGCTTTTGGAAAACAGAGGCTAGGGACACCATCCCTGCCCGTCTTGGCTAATAGCCATTATGGACCTATCCTCCATGAATTTATCTAGTTCTTTTTTGAACCCTGTTATAGCCTTGGCCTTCACAACATAGAATCATAGAAAATTAGGGTTGGAAGAGACCTCAGGAGGTCATCTAGTCCAAGCCCCTGCTCAAAGCAGGACCAACCCTTTGGCAAAGAGTTCCACAGGTTGACTGTATGTTGTGTGAAGAAATACTTCCTTTTGTTTGTTTTAAACCTGCTGCCTGTTAATTTCATTTGGTGACCCCTAGTTCTTGTGTTATGAGAAGGAGTAAATAACACTTCCTTATTTACTTTCTCCACACCAGTCAAGATTTTATAGACCTGTATCATATCCCCCCTTAGTCGTCTCATTTCCAAGCTAAAAAGTCCCAGTCTTATTAATCTCTCTTCATATGGAAGCTGTTCCATACCCTTAATGATTTTTGTTGCCCTTCTCTGTACCTTTTCCAATTCCAATATATCTTTTTTTGAGATGGGGCAACCACATCTGCACACAGTATTCAAGATGTGGGCGTACCATAGGTTTCTATAGAGTAGTAACAAATCTCAAAGATTCATTATTCCCCTGTAGCAACCCAACAAAATACTCAGAGTGGTATTGCCATCCCCTTTCTGTTACTCAGCCTCTTCCCCATCAGCCGTAATTTATTGTGATCCCCTAAATACATTTCATCCCAGAACACATTTATATGCTAACTTGCTAGTGGAAATATTATCTGAATCTGTTAAACAACTGAATTTTAAACACCATTTTACAGGTGAACAATTTTAAACCAGAGGTGTCAGTTGCTGAAAGAGGGTGCTCTGTTCACACCCTGAGTAAAATTTCCATATGAAGTACATTCCTTGTATTTCAAGGGGATACAAACTTTCTCTTTCACATCTGGTAAGGTCTCCAGGTCTAATCCCTCACTGCTGTAAATGTGTATATGAATAAATATTCAGTCTGGATATACAAATGTTTAAAAGCATGATTTGTTCTGCTCACTGTGGCCCAGATTCTTTGCTGTAACTAGCTTGCACTGGGCACAGCAGATAAAGGAAGACATGCCAGAGCCAATTATGGCTCTCTATCTCTCTCTCTCTGCCCTGCCCTGGGTGCAAGTTAGAGAAGCCTGGAGCTGAGCTCACTGTCACCAATGAGCAAATAATAAATTATAACTAATAAAAGTGCCACCACAATTTTAATCATCATGTCTATGCCTTCCCTTAACCAGTTCGCTTTCCCATCAGCATTTATGCTCATGTGTTCCAAAAGTGTTTGAATATTTTTGATTCTTTGCTAAATGTTCTAAAACTTTTCATACCTATGACTGGGGTGTCACCAACACGTCCAACCATTTTATTTGTGATGCCTCCAGTTGAAGTTGCACAAGCCATGTTACCTTCACAGTCTATAGCAACTGCACCCACTGTGTCATGAACCCTAAAACACAGAGAAAACAATACTGTAACTCCAAGTTGAACAGCTGCATTGCCAGAAGCACCACCACACAATAACCATTTAGCACATAAAAATAACACTTAGTACCTAAACAGAGCTTTTCATCTTCAAAGGGCTATACAAACATTAACTAATTAATCCTCACAATGTGCCTAGGAGGCAGGTAAGTAATATTAGCTCCTTTTTGTTCCCAAATGCAAAGACTATACTTGATTTGCACAAGCCAAAGACAGAGTCAGTGTCAGAGTGTAGATTATAATTTTAGGAATACCTGGAAAGCGGTCTCATACACAGTTTATTAGACCACTGGGCACAACAGAGATAGGAGGCTAGCTCCCTATTTTGCTATATGCACAATTTCAGGGGGTTTGGACTCAAAGCTATATTAACCAAATATTTATACAAAATATTTATGTAAAAAATAGGTATAAAACATATTTATAAAATTTATTTAATAAATTTAAATTTAATAAAATATAAAATGTTAATTAAAACTAATAAAAAATTAAAATATAATAAGGGGGGGGTCTCTGATAATATCAGGATAAGTTATTGCTCTTACGTACAAACATATTCATGCTTTTCTAATTAACAAGTGTTCCATGATTATTTTCCTGCCTAACTGTCAGTAGTAACTATGCTTTAGTGAGATGGATATACTACTTCATGAATTAGCACAATATCCCTCCTAACCAAATTGTCACTCACAACTACTTTCCTCTTCTATGGTGTCTTTCATAAAACGATCTCAAAGCACTTCACAAACATTAAGCCTCACAACTATACTATATGTGACATACATCAACTGTGTGTCAAGACAGGATACCTCATGTGGAGTATTGACAAGGCAGTCCTCCTTTGAGCTTTTCTGCCTGTAGTTAAGGCAAAAATGCCATCATTAACAAAGGTGAGAGCTGAATTAACTATCAAAAATTAAATGATAGCTGTCTCTCAATGTTGTCCTTTTACACTATGACAATAGACTTTCTTGGGTTTTGTTCTACTTTCTATGCTAGTTGTACACAAAAGTCAGCAATCTTTATGCATGCTCAATCCAAATTGAAATTGTTCTGTATGATACAACACTAGTAAATGTGGATTACCATTCTGGCAGTGAGGGGCTGAGAGAGATATACTATGTCAGTGGTTCCCAAACTTTTTTTTTCGCGGACCACTTGAAAATTGCTGAGGTTCGTGACGGACCACTTAATCATAGAATCATAGAATATCAGGGTTGGAAGGGACCTCAGGAGGTCATCTAGTCCAACCCCCTGCTCAAAGCAGGACCAATTCCCAGCTAAATCATCCCAGCCAGGGCTTTTTCAAGCCGGGCCTTAAAAACCTCCAAGGAAGGAGATTCCACCACCGCCCTAGGTAACGCATTCCAGTGCTTCACCACCCTCCTAGTGAAATAGTGTTTCCTAATATCCAACCTAGACCTCCCCCACTGCAACTTGAGACCATTGCTCCTTGTTCTGTCATCTGCCACCACTGAGAACAGCTGAGCTCCATCCTCTTTGGAACCCCCCTTCAGGTAGTTGAAAGCAGCTATCAAATCCCCCCTCATTCTTCTCTTCTGGAGACTAAACAATCCCAGTTCCCTCAGCCTCTCCTCATAAGTCATGTGCTCCAGCCCCCTAATCATTTTTGTTGCCCTCCGCTGGACTCTTTCCAATATTTCCACATCCTTCTTGTAGTGTGGGGCCCAAAACTGGACACAGTACTCCAGATGAGGCCTCACCAATGATCTTTACAAATGTTGTTTGTACCATTAGCTAACTATTGTAAAAAGCGCTATATTAAAAAAAAACCCTTAATAATAATTAATGGTTTTTTGTTCTACAAATAAAAGCTCACAACTCATATTTTAATATCAGTAGTCTTATCTTTGTAATGCAATGGATGTGCCCTCTCTCTCCCGCCACAGCAGCCCCCAAGCTGGGGCTCGGAAGGAGGGGGGGTCTCTCCTTGGCAGCCGCAGCCCTGGAGCTGGGGAAAATTGCCTCTTTCTCTGGCTGCCGCAGCCTTGCACGTTCCAAATTCCGCCCACCCCCTCTTTTCACCCCACTGCTCCTTCCCACCTACCTCCTATTCCCCCACAAGTCCACCACTTCACCTTACATGTGCGTCTTCTCAGGGGCCAGGCACCTAATTAGTGGAGCCACAGCTGTACAGCTCCACTAATTAGGTGGATGGCCCTTCATTCTCTCGTGTGCGGCTGCCCACACGCGCACCTTAGAGGGAACTATCCGCGGACCATCTGAATGGACCTCACGGACCACTGGTGGTCCATGGACCAGAGTTTAAAAACCTCTGTACTATATTATCATGAGATCTTCATTCTATGTTGATTTGCTACAAAACCCATAGTGAAATTTCCTAAGAAATGTGTGAAGTCTCTTGAGCAGACACCTTTTCCATAGCAAAATACATTAATCTAATTCATTTTTTAGAAAACAAAAGCATATTTAATGACTGTCCAAAGGATCAAGCTCCAGCGACATACATTAACATTGTTATTATAATGATGTGACATTTATATCCAGCACTCTCTGCAAATCAGGAGGCTGTAAAGTATCCCATCTCAGGCACTCAAAACTTGAGACACCCAAAATGACTGGTCACTTTTGAAAATTTAGACCTTAAGGTACCATCACTAAGAGCCCAATCCAATGCTCAATGAAGTTAATGGAAAGACTCCCATTGACTTCAATGCCATGAGATCAGGCCTAATACGAAGCCTATTGAAATCAATGGAAGTCTTGAGTAAGGATCTGGTGCAAGGATCTTCCTGGTGCAAGTGCTGGAGGAACCAACTAGGGGCAGAGCTCTTCCTGACCTGCTGCTTACCAACAGGGAAGAATTAGTAGGGAAAGCCAAAGTGGATGGGAACCTGGGAGGTAGTGACCCTGAGATGGTCGAGTTCAGGATCCTGACACAAGGAAGAAGGAGAGCTGCAGAATACGGACCCTGGACTTCAGAAAAGCAGACTTTGACTCTCTCAGGGAACTGATGGGCAGGATCCCCTGGGAGAATAAAATGAGGGGGAAACGAGTCCAGGAGAGCTGGCTGTATTTTAAAAACAACAAGGAGTCTGGTGGCACCTTAAAGACTAACAGATTTATTTGGGCATAAGCTTTCGTGGGTAAAAACCTCACTTCTTCGGATGCATAGAGTGAAAGTTACAGATGCAGGCATTATATACTGACACATGGAGAGCAGGGAGTTACTTCGCAAGTGGAGAACCAGTGTTGACAGGGCCAGAATCCTTATTGAGGTTGCAGGAACAAACCATACCGATGTGTAGAAAGAATAGTAAATACAGCAGGCGACCAGCTTGGCTTAACAGTGAAATCCTTGCTGATCTTAAACACAAAAAAGAAGGTTACAAGAAGTGGAAGATTGGACAAATGACTATGGAGGAGTATAAAAATATTGCTCAGGCATGCAGGAGTGAAATCAGGATGGCCAAATCACACATGGAGTTGCAGCTAGCAAGGGATGTTAAGAGTAACAAGAAGGGTTTCTACAGGTATGTTAGCAACAAGAAGAATGTCAGGGAAAGTGCAGGCCCCTTACTGAATGGGGGAGGCAACCTAGTGACAGAGGATGTGGAAAAAGCTAATGTACTCGATGCTTTTTTTGCCTCTGTCTTCACGAACAAGGTCAGCTCCCAGACTACTGCACTGGGCAACACAGTATGGGGAGGAGGTGACCAGTCCTCTGTGGAGAAAGAAGTAGTCACGTCTATTTAGAAAAGCTGGATGTGCACAAGTCCATGGGGCCAGATGCACTGCACTAAAGGAATTGGCAGATGTGATTGCAGCGCCATTGGCCATTATCTTTGAAAACTCATGGCTATCAGGGGAGGTCCTGGATGACTGGAAAAAGGCTAATGTAGTGTCCATCTTTAAAAAAGGGAAGAAGGAGGATCCAGGAAACTACAGGCCAGTCAGCCTTACCTAAGTCCCTGGAAAAATCATGGAGCAGGTCCTCAAGGAATCAATTTTGAAGCACTTTGAGGAGAGGAAAGTGATCAAGAACAGTCAACATGGATTCACCAAGGGCAAGTCATGCCTGACTAACCTAATTGCCTTCTATGATGAGATAACTGGCTCTGTGGATGAGGGGAAAGCAGTGGACATGTTATTCCTTGACTTTAGCAAAGCTTTTGATATGGTCTCCCACAGTATTCTTGCCAGCAAGTTAAAGAAGTATGGGCTGAATGAATGGATTACAAGGTGGATATAAAGCTAGCTAGATCGTCGGGCTCAATGGGTAGTGATCAATGGGTCCATGTCTAGTTGGCAGCCGGTATCAAGCGGAGTGCCCCAGAGGTCGGTCCAGGGGCCGGTTTTGTTCAATATCTTCTTTAATGATCTGGAGATGGCGGGGATTGCACCCTCAGCAAGTTTGCAGATGACACTAAACTGGGAGGAGTGGTAGATACGCTGGAGGGTAGGGACAGGATACAGAAGGATCTAGACAAATTAGAGGATTGGGCATAAGAAATGTGATGAGGTTCAACAAGGACAAGTGCAGAGTCCTGCACTTAGGTTGGAAGAATCCCATGCACTGCTACAGACTAGGGACCAAGTGGCTAGACAGCAGTTCTGCAGAAAAGGACCTAGGGGTTACAGTGGATGAGAAGCTGGATATGAGTCAACAGTGTGCCCTTGTTGCCAAGAAGGCTAACGGCATTTTGGGCTGTATAAGTAGGAGCATTGCCAGCCGATCGAGGAACATGATCATTCCCCTCTATTCACCATTGGTGAGGCCTCATCTGGAGTACTGTGTCCAGTTTTGGGCCCCACACTACAAGAAGGATGTGGAAAAATTGGAAAGCGTACAGCAGAGGGCAACAAAAATGATTAGGGGGCTGGAGCACATGACTCATGAGGAGAGGCTGAGGGAACTGGGATTATTTAGTCTGCAGAAGAGAAGAATGAGGGGGGATTTGATAGCTGGTTTCAACTACCTGAAAGTGGGTTCCAAAGAAGATGGATCTAGACAGTTCTCAGTGGTAGCAGATGACAGAACAAGGAGTAATGGTCTCAAGTTGCAGTGGGGGTGGTTTAGGTTGGATATTAGGAAAATCTTTTTTACTAGGAGGGTGGTGAAGCACTGGAATGGATTACCTAAGGAGGTCGTGGAATCTCCTTCCTTGGAGGTTTTTAAGGCCCGACTTGACAAAGCCCTGGCTGGGATGATTTAGTTGGGAATTGGTCCTGCTTTGAGCAGGGGGTTGGACTAGATGACCTCCTGAGGTCCCTTCCAACCCTGATATTCTATGAGTCTATGATCTGTGTGCTGGAACCTGCACTCTTACAAAATGGTGAACCCCAACACTCACTGATATCCATGAGGGCTGAGTGCACTCAGCTAGGGTGACCAGCTGTCCCGGTTTTATAGGGACAATCCCGATATTTGGGGCTTTGTCTTATATAGATGCCTATTCTCCCCCCCCCATCCCATCCAATTTTTTCACACTTGCTGTCTGGTCACCTTACACTCAGCATTTTCCAGACTCTAGCCCTACAGAAAGAAGAAGGTTGCAGCTGTTTTTCTTTGCTGTGACCTTTTCTAGATGATTACACTAAATTTTAGATGTGAAATACTGGGCCCTATTGAAGTAAATAGGTTTCTAGCTGACTGACCAGCTCCATATTCATTCTCTTTCTAAAATATGTGGGCAGCAAGGGATCCTGGTGTTTTATTCTTCTTATGTAGGATACTGAATACTCATTTTAAGCCAGTAAAGTGTGTCCAGATATTATGATGATGGGTAACTTATAAATATTTTTAATAACAGTAAAATATAATAATAATTTTTCAAATCCATTATTATTCAATTAATAACACTTTTCAATTATATGTACATTTTTAAAGCAAACCATACTCTTCTAATCTCCAATTGTATCTTGCTACACTGATACATTAAATTTATAATTAAAAATAAAAATGATCATTACAGGAAAGAAATTGTTTGCAGAGAGGTGTTAAAATTGATTTTTGTTAGGGAAGCACACCAAACACATTCTAATAAAGCAGTCAGACTGGGATTTGATGCAAGTTGTGCAATTGGCACATTTAAAGATTAGCTCCCCTCCTCCACAAATAACCCCCTTGAGTTGATTTTAATTGCAAATTGACATCATTAAAAAGATGTGACCTTACCAGGCTCATGATTCAGATCACGCATACTTTATATGAAATTTCATATTACTGCTAATGCATTACACATGATTACCTTGTTCAACTTCTCAGAGGTTAAACAGACTTTTTCTTATACTCCACAAAGAAAAATAAACACAATGTAGACCTGTCTTTGAGAGGGAAATGTGTTTTGACATTCTCTTCCCAATTCTCCCTACCAGCATGCGGCTTTTTAATGGAAATTACTGCCTTGCAAATCTGATGTGAAATAGAAATTAGTATATGAAATACAAAGGTTCTCATCACCCTTGCTACTGCATCGGGCTTTTGAGCACATATTAATATAGACAATAGCCCTGGTCACTGGCTGCAGCTAAAAAGCATACAGGTCAACTCAAAGAGTCACAGGCAAATTTGGCTTTACTCCACCTTTGAACTCTTCTGACCCTGGGCCATATGTATGCCAGACTGGTTCCAAGTTGTCCTTGCAGGCTGCTCTAAGCAATGTTGGTTGCTAATTGCAATGACTACTGTTAGATCAACTAGACATTGCTGGAGTCAGGCCCCCCTTTTCTACAGCAACAGCTCCTATGTTAATCACAGGTAGAGGAGGTGGTGTAGTCACCATTAGATCAATTCTATGTCCTCAGAGGATCCCTCTATACAGGAGTGATCCTTCCCTTCCCAGTGATGCCAGTTATAGGGGAACTTTGCATCCATGGAGAGAAGCAAAGTGGCCCTGACACAGGGAAGAATCTATGCCACTAACTTGATTCTAAGGAACATAGTCATTTCTGCAATGTTTATTTATATTTGTATATACTATATACCCAATTATATAAACATGAATATAAAAATATTGTACAATAAATATTAATTTATACAGCAAATTATTTATAATATTTTATGATGTTCCTGGCTTCAATAGGGCAATCTCTGTTTGTGCTTACAAGAGTTCTGCATTTGCAGCCTGGTACATCAAATTAGGATATATTCTTAAGCATGAAAATGACTTCTATAGAGAAGGCTGTGAATGAGCTGTGAAAGCAGAGAGGACTGGGAGCTTTTAAATTAAACAGATTCGGAGGCAACAAAGAAACTCATGTAGTTTACATTGACAGAAGCTAAAAATATAATTTTTATGACACTTTTCAATAAAGCTTTCAAAAATACACACTTTGTACAACCAAATGATCACTTAGAGTGGAATGATTTGTATCCCTTTTGAATTAAAATGAGCACCCAATTGATTTGTGCTTGTTATTTGCACTCTGCCTTTCTCTGCAGTCATTCCATATCAGCTCAGCTAAAAGCCCAGACTAGAAGATAACTATGTGCTCCTTGATTCTGTACCAAGTGTAAATTTAATTTTTTTAAAAACACATTCCTGGCTATTAAAACTAGTGTTTTGCGAAAATTACATTATTACTTCCTTAGCCTTAACAGAGAAATAGCTTTTTGCCACCTGACTAAACAGTTGACATTTTGAAAGGCAAGTACTATGCTATGTCATAAATAACATCTTTAGGTCAGGACAATACTATTCAAATCAAAGCAAAAGGGTTGAACAAAAAAAAAATCACCTCAATTCAAGGACAAAATAAAAGACAGTTGACTAGAAAAATCTTTCCACAGCTTGTGTTAGCGATAGGGTCTTCAGGGGAAGATTTGTCTGCACCAAGGAGGATCAAATCACCTGTCAGGTTTCTGAAGGGACACATCAATCAGATTTGACATGTTGCTGATTGCTCCATTAAATCACCACTTTGGTCTTGATTTGTCTCATCAGGTCAGATGATTTTTTTTTTAAAGGCTTGAGATGGTAAACTGCTTTTCAAATTTTCTGATTGAAGCCTCTTCAAATAAATCTGTGTTTTGCATTGAACTAACCTAATGGACCATAAAGCTCCATCCTAATAACAAGATATTTTAGAGTAGACACTGCACTCCTGTTAGGCATGCCAAGTAAGGGACTGTGGGATTGGGGCGGGGGCAGGTTTATTAAAAGCTATCTTGCATGTTTGAGAAAAAAGTTATTTTTCACAGGTTTACTGTTAGCAGTTAGGTCAGAGGAAACAAAAACAAAAAACAAAACAAAACAAAAACCAAACTCTGGAGAGTCCTGGGGCTTCCAATATGCAGTAATTCCCCTCTCACAAAGTAGCTTTCTGTGGCTTTGAGCTGTATATCACATTACTTCATTGCATTCATGGATCATCTATTAATATTTTGCACATGCACTCAGAGTTTTGGGTTTATGAATTTTTAATAAATCTAAATAAATGAATATATTAAATTACCAATACTTTAAATATTTTGTGCCTCACTCATGTACAGGCATGACATATGCTTTATATTACACCGTTCCTGAGCCAATGTTGGCGCTCAGGATAGAAATTAGTCTTTTTCATTCCTCTCTGTCATGTGCTGTTGCTTTCTTCTGATCAGTGGTGCTGAGATCAACTGTTCTGCCCTCTCTACTAAGGGTTCTTCTTAAGGTTTCTCTTGGATGCTCTTGTTTTCTCACACCAGTTGGTTTCCACTCAACAGCATCATGTGGGAATCTGTGTATTGTACATGCCCCAAATATGTCCAGTGCTTCCTTCTGTTTCTGGTGGAAATGATTTGCTCGTTGGTGATCTCTCAGAACTTTTTTCGGTAATGAAGTCTTTCAAACAAATGATCATAAATTTTCATAAGCACTGGTTTTCGAAGGCATCTATTTCTTTGTCTAACATCTTAGTAGATCTCCAGATCTCACACCCATATGTTAGCACTGAGATTACATTTGAATTGAAAATTCTCAGTTTTGTTCCGATTCTGATTGTTCCGAGTATCTTTGATTTCCATACATTATTAAGTTTAGTAAATGCTGTGGATGCCTTTCCTATCCTTCATGACACTTCCTTCTTAAGGTTTCCATTGGCCAACCTGGTGCTGCTCAGGTATATGAGCTGTTTTATTTCTTGATATTTTTGCCTTCTAATGTGATTATTCCTGCTTGATGGTTTCAAGAATGTTGGTTTTAGCATAACTAATTCTGAGCCCTGCTAGGCCTGCTTTTTTGCTTGGTTGTCTTTGTTGGTAACTTTTCATGGTATGTGCACATAACCAAATTTAAAGGGCCAAATTCATACCTGGTATAACCCCATGCAGATTAATGGAGTTATTACAGGGATGCTTTTAGTCTCTTGTGTCTGTAAAAGTGAGAACAAAATTGTGAACCTATACCTCTTGACTCTAAGTGAGCTACAAGCTCTGTGAGTATAGTCTTATTATGCTATTTCACCACTCCTACTTTCATGCTCAGCTAGCAGGGCTGGCTCCAGGCACCAGCTTCTCAAGCAGGTGCTTGGGGCGGCGGCTCCGGAGAGGGGCGGCACGTCCAGGTATTCGGCGGCAATTCGGTGGACAGTCCCTCACTCCGCCTGGGAGAGAAGGACCTCTCGCCAAATTGCCGCCGCAGATCGCGATTGCGATCGCGGCTTTTTTGTTTGTTTGTTTTTGTTTTGGCTGCTTGGGGCGGCCAAAACCCTGGAGCCGGCCCTGTCAGCTAGAACAAGGAAACACAAAATCATGGAAGATTTTCAGAACTGGGTGCCTAAAGTTAGGCACCTAAACTGATATTTAGACACTTAAAATAAGTGCCCAAATTTTCTATATAATCCAAGGTCCTCTTTCTCCTACATTTCAATCCTATCCATGTCATCTTGGGGTAGGGCCTAAGCCTGAAGCCCATATCCCCCAACTATTGATTATGGGAGTGTTTCAGAAGGTGAATGAGTAATGGCATGAATTTGGGAGTTGCATCCCCTCAGTAATGTGAGTGAGTTCACATTTTCATGCCTGTTAAATGAAAATTTTCTTTCTAAATGAAAGTCAACAAAGAATTCTCCCGTTTCTCCAGGCTGAATGGCATGGCATGAGCTTAGCTATAATCAATGGAGAATTTTAAATTTAAGAAAAAGATTAAGGATGCTATACATTCGTTTGACATGTATGTTCTTAATTGTGCAGTGAACTTTCCACGGGACTATTCTTCCACCCATCGTGTGTAAACTTTTATAAAGGAACATAGCCTGCAATTGACCAGTAAGTGGCACACATACAACTGTGGGTATCACACACCCAGACATTCGATTTTAAATTTGCTACCTAATCTGCTCTAGATGAGGATGGGAAGTCACAGATCTATTGCTATTACACATTAAGAAAGAGTACTCCACAAACTCCACATGTGCTATTGTAACCCACATGCTTTATAATGCAGCATTTGATTTATTTTAGTCCAAAGAAAGGGGGAGAAGATATGGATTTTTGTTTGGAGTACCCTATACTTCTGCACATGCAGAGGGCAGGGCAGGTATGATGGAATATGCCCCTGTATTCACACTCTAATCATTGTACAGGTATGATTTGTAAGGTATCATTTGAAAACTCATAATTTGCTGGTCAGTACTGTCCTGATAAAATATGTGTGGTTATAAGAGTCCCCTGTATGATGTTATTAACATATGTTCCAAACCCCACAGCCCTGTCCAAGCGGAAGTTGGCAAACAGGTCTGTCCTAGACAAAGGAATGTGTGCTTGCCTTAATTTGTATTTAAGCAGTAAACAGAGTCATCCAGTAGGGAAGGAAATCAAAGAAAGTTCAAACAAGTGAAAAAACCCAGCAGGGAACATCCTTCCACACAGGCTTCTTGTCTTTTCTCAGCTGGAAATGTTTTTCAAGAGGGCGACTGGAACTATAAAAAGGAAGGATACACACACCAAGCCCCCCTCCCCCACCCACCTCATTCTCTGTACCTGAGAAGATAAAAGGAAACAGCCATTGGACTCTTGTACAAAGATTGATCTGAAAGCTTGGTCAATAATCTGATGGAGCATGTGGTGAGAGTTTGCTTTGCAGCTAAGATAATTTCTTAAGTAGATACTAGTAAGTTTTTTATCTTTATTTTTCTAGTTACCATTTCTGACTTCTATGACTCATTACTTATACTCACTTAAAATCTCTCTCTTTGTAGTTAATAAACTTGTTTTGCTGTTTTATCTAATTCAGTGTGTTTAAGTTGAAGGGTCTGCTAACTATTTAACATAATAAACTGGCATATTATTCCCTTCAAGGAATAACTGACTTAATTTATTTGTAGTGTCCAGGAGAGGGCTGGGTAGTTCAGGAAATACATTTCTGGTCACTCGGCAGCATAACCAAGGCTGGTGAGAGCCATGGTGGAGCTGGTAGGCTGAAGTTACACACAGAAACTCAGGTTGTGACTTGCATGCTGGAAGGTTGTTTGTGAGAAGCCCAGGTGGGAGCTACTACAGCAAGGCATTGTAAGGCACCCAATCTTGCAGGGCCAGGGTGACACAGCCCCCCACTAATCTGAATTGTGCCCCAGTATGTCACAGCAGGGCAATTCAGCTAGAAGGGCCCAGAAACATCCAGAAGTAGGGTGCGGGCAATTACTAGACAAGCTCAACAGCTGTTTGGTGAAGCTGTATAGGAAAGTTTTATTGTGAACAAGGAGTGTTGCAACTCCCACACATTCACCACTTGAGAGTTGAGCCAATCAGGGCTCAGAAGAAGATAAATATAGAATTTAAAGACAACCCTGTGGACTCAGTGTCTGATTGATGCAGGACTAAGAACAGTGTCTGCTGCGAGGGCTGGGTCCTAGTCAGTGTGCTATTTTGGACACAGGTACATGCCATTCCAGCTTTATTTATTAGGGAAGCTCCCCAATGGAATAATGTTTGGTCCACCACAGTGTGTTTTATGGATCTACAGGAGAGCTGGGAGGGAAGCATTTGTTACATCTAAACACTACTGAGCTTGTAAATCTTACATTCAACTATCTGCTAACTGTTCTAAACTGAGATTCTGCCTCGGTTAAAAAGAGAACTAGGAAGAGCCAATTGAGGTGAGGGTATGTAAATCATCTTACTTAGGTGGTCTTATGGGAAAAAGATAGTGCTACATAGAATGAGATCTTATAGAGATCTAGAGAATAGATATTCAAATGCTGATCCCAGAATCTTTACTACTTTGGGATACTGGCTACAGATAACTGTTTCACCAGTAACTGAGGAGTAGTCAATAATTAACCAAAAGCTGGAATGCTGCTAGCTGTGGAGACCCCAGAAGGTCTGTTTGCTGACAAGGTTCTGAAGTGTTTGGAAAAGAAATGAGAGGCTTCTATTCTTCTCGAGCTCTGAAGTGTCCAGGTGACACATGATACATATTATGGTTACTCTACAAAGACTGAGGCCTGGTCTACACTTACCCCCCAATTCGAACTAAGGTACGCAACTTCAGCTACGTGAATAACATAGCTGAAGTCGAAGTACCTTAGTTGGAACTTACCTCGGTCCACACGCGGCAGGCAGGCTCCCCCGTCGACGCCGCGGTACTCCTCTCGTATAGCTGGAGTACCGCAGTCGACGGCGATCACTTCCTGGTTCGACTTATCGCGTCCAGACAAGACGCGATAAGTCGAACCCAGAACTTCGATTCCCAGCCGCCGAACTAGTGGCTGGGTGTAGACATACCCTGAGACATCATGTCTAAAAGAAGGTCAAAGGGGAATGTGTTTATATGTGTGTGCTAAAGTACAGAAATGTTACGTTAGAACCTTATATTTAAATGTATGTAATAGCAACAAAGTGGGGAAGTCTGTATAAGAAACACCAGTAGATTTACTGCCTAACAAATTTTGTTTAAAAGTTATTCATGGTTTTCAAAAAACTTTTTACATTTTTTATGTGTGCATTAAATGTGGTGTGTTTACTAAGAAAATGTATAGTACTTTTTCTCTGAAGTTTCCTGGGAACAATTAACATCTTCATTCAGGGTTTTACCTACAATAGCCCTAGGGTTTTAACTCTCCGTAATACTTTCTGAAAAATCCTGAAAATACAGAACTCTGGGCTGTGCCTCAACAAAGAGTTAACCTGAGGGGCAAGAAGAAGGGGAGTGTGTGACACCCAACTACCCCTGTATTCACACCCTACCATACTGTTGTAATAATATTTGTACAGATTATGCCTTGTGAAGTATCATTAGAAACTAAAAACTTATTGTATGTGATGTGTATTGCGTTATGAATATACGCTGGAATTTTGACTGAAGTATGTGTAAACCAAGTATGTCTGTGAGAGCTGTTAAACAGGCCTATCTTAATGTGTATTTGATTCTTTGACCTTACCCTGATATTCAGGCAAATACAACGAAGATCCATATTTACATATAAGCAGAAACAGGACCATCAAGACTGCAGGGGAAAGAGGTGGTAAGAAACAGAATAATTTGTATTTCAGAAAAAACAGGTGGGGGAAGATAGAGTATGGAACATACAAACATAAGAATGGCCATACTGGGTCAGACCAAAGGTCCATCTAGCCCAGAATCCTGTCTTCCGACAGTGGCCAATGCCAGGTGCTTCAGAGGGAATGAACAGAATCGGCAATCACTGAGTGGATCCTCTCCTATCACCCATTCCCAGCTTATTGCAGACAGAGGCTAGGGACACCATACCTGCCCATCCTGGCTAATAGCCATTGATGGACCTATCCTCCATGAATTTATCTAGGTCTTTTTTGAACTCTGTTAGAGTCTTAGCCTTCATAACATCCTCTGGCCTTAGTCGCCTCTTTTCCAAGCTGAAAAGTCCCAGTCTTATTAATCTCTACTCATAATGAAGCTGTTCCATACCCCGAATAATTTTTGTTGCCTTTTTCTGAACCTTTTTGAATTCCAATATATCTTTTTTGAGATGGGGCGACCACATCTGCACACACTCTTCAAGATGCGGGCGTACCATAGGTTTATATACAGGCAATATGATATTGAGCTTCCTTCCCCACCAGATTCCATGTCACCTTCCTCACAGCTTGAATAAACATTACTTTGAGGTAAACCTCCAGATGAATCTATTTCAAAAGATTACTTGTTTATAAAGATGGGGTTCTGAACCTCAAGTGATAAGCAGTTGAATCAACTGACTGTATACAATATACAATGGTAGATACGCTGGAGGGTAGGGATAGGATACAGAGGGACCTAGACAAATTAGAGGATTTGGGACAAAAGAAACCTGATGAGGTTCAACAAGGACAAGTGCAGAGTCCTGCACTTAGGACGGAAGAATCCCATTCACTGTTACAGACTAGGGACCGAATGGCTAGGAAGAAGTTCTGCAGAAAAGGACCTAGGGGTTACAGTGGACAAGAAGCTGGATATGAGTCAACAGTGTGCCCTTGTTGCCAAGAAGGCTAACGGCATTTTTGGCTGTATAAATAGGGGCATTGCCAGCAGATAGAGGGACGTGATCATTCCCCTCTATTCGACATTGGTGAGGCGTCATCTGGAGTACTGTATCCAGTTTTGGGCCCCACACTACAAGTAGGATGTGGAAAAATTCGAAAGAGTCCAGAGGAGGGCAACAAAAATGATTAGGGGGCTGGAGACTTATGAGGAGAGGCTGAGGGAACTGGGATTGTTTAGTCTGCAGAAGAGAAGAATGAGGGGGGATTTGATAGCTGCTTTCAACTACCTAAAAGGGGGTTCCAAAGAGGATGGATCTAGACTGTTCTCAGTGGTACCTGATGACAGAACAAGGAGTAATGGTCTCAAGTTGCTGTGGGGGAGGTTTAGGTTGGATATTAGGAAAAACATTTTCACTAGGAGGGTGGTGAAGCACTGGAATGGGTTACCTAGGGAGGTGGTGGAATCTCCTTCCTTAAAGGTTTTTAAGGTCAGGCTTGACAAAGCCCTGGCTGGGATGATTTAGTTGGAAATTGGTCCTGCTTTGAGCAGGGGGTTGGACTAGATGACCTCCTGAGGTCCCTTCCAACCCTGATATTCTGTGATTCTATTAGTATTACTATATTATAAGAGTGTATAGAGGAGATCTTTTCTGAAAGCTAATGGTGATCAATATAATTGTGAAATGTATGTATTGACAGTATGTAAGGAATTATGTGTACACATTGATATTAGGCTGTGCAGGCTGCCCAAACCGGAGGGAATGGCATAGCTATCTACTGTCTCCTATGTAAATTAAACATGGGGGAATCAGAAACAACGGAAGCCCCATTTACATAGAAATCATACAGGAGGATGGGATGCCCACAGGAAGGGAATAACAGCATGAGGTCATCCTGCCACTTGAAACAAGTTAATTGAACTTTGGGAAATATAAACAAAGACTGAAGCCATCGTTGGTATCCATGACTAGACAGAAACCAGCTAAGAAAGATGGGTCCTTCAATGAACAGTTGGAGTGCTGAAGTCTCTGGAACTGAATATAGGCGAGAAACCTGCCTAGGTAAAGATTTTGCATCTAAGATGACCAGGGAAACCAGCACCTTGTACTTTTGTGGAAGATCCCAACTGAAGGAAAATGAGTCATGGCTGGGAAGAAGAATGGCTGATGAAAGAAACTATCTTGAGCAAAGCCTGTACCTTGCTAGATTAAGTTTTAGACTTTTATATGGGTGTTTTCACTTTTATTTGCTGTAACCCTATGGCCTCTTGTTATCCAAATTTGTTTTATTTTACCATAAACCTACTCATTGCTGTGTTTAAAGGGAAGAGTGTATTTACCCCAGTTAAGCTAATAAGCTGTGATGTGGTTTTGTGTCTTTAGAGGAACAAATTAACCATATTATTTATCTGAACTGTCCAGGAGAGGGCTAGACATTGCAGAACATACAGTTTGGGGGAAATCTGGGACTGTGAGTGTGTTGGGGTCATTCTGCAAGCAGTAACTAGGAAGCCACTGTGGGGCTATAGACAGGCTGCGGGAATCAGAGCTGTTGACACAGGGCTGTTTAGCACACAGACACTCAGAGTGCAACCTGAATGCTGGTGGCTTGTTGTGAGTTTCCCAGGTTGCGAGCGACAGCAGCACAGCATTGTGAGGCACCCAGGTTACAGGGTGGGCAGTGACACAACCCCTCGCTGGTCTAAATTATACCCTAGACTATGACCGAGTGTAACAGAGTTATATGTAATACTGTCTCAGCGTCTGTTATACTAATAATATTGGTCTTCTTCCACAACACTTGGTGTTGGTATTATTTGCAATTAAGATCTTGAATCCCATGAGCAGCTAATCATCTATATCACCCATTGTGTAGAATGGAAATTGCGGGTGATCAGCATTTCTCAGGGGCCTGGGGCTATCCCACTTCCCCATCATGCAAAAACCCACAGGAGGGGCTTGTAAGGGAGAAAATCTCCACATTATCCTGCCCGCCTTGTGAACTTTTCCTATATAAGATTGAAGCACATATAGAAAACTGATTTGCATAAACAAACTATTGAACAACTAAAAGGACGAGGCTTAAGAAATATTACAATCTAACTAAAAAGGTAGTTTACTTCAGGGATGAATTGGGTGATGATATTTGCAGAAAGATTGGTTGCTATAAATATGTATGTTCTCTCTCATTTCTGATATGCATCAATGAGGAGTGGACGTGTTTGTGTGACATTATCCCCGAAACACTGAGATTCTTAGAACTTTACTATAAATCTGGGTAAGTTTGTGCACTTGTAGTGCTTTTATCTTGAGCTTTCATGGTTTTAAGATGTCTTTCCATTTTTAAATTATTTGATTTTCACTTGAGGTTTGTTCGGAATTCACTTTGATGTCAACACTTTTATTATATCATCTGAGTTAAACTCACTCTAAGGAATTAAGCCATCACTTTGGTATTTTAATCCTTATGAATCATTGCTTGATGAATGTTTAAATGGCATAGGAAAATAAACATTTGAAAATATAGTAGCTGTGCTTCACTTTGACTTTTGAGTTGCTGGTGGTGTTGTATTGCACAGAAGGTGGCAATACAAAAAAAACTATTTGCAAATCCAAACTGCACAAATAATATCCATCTCAGAGCTTTACCCAGTGGACAAAAAGGAAAATAAATCTGTATTTTAAAAGTAAAGCATTATTTAAAAAAAACACAAAAAACTCTGGGAAACATTTTGAGCATCCTAAATCGGAAGATAGAGACACTATTTTATTATTATTTATGGGAATTTTACATGTCCTCTTCTGAAAGATAGTAGTTTGTTTATTTTCAACCAACATCATTGAGGCACACAATGGAACACTATATACTACTTTATTTTAAGGAGATATAATAAAATGAAAGCTTCAATAGGGCTTGTCAAGCTACCTGCACTAACGCAAGAGTGTGAGTACCAACCTCAGGGCAGACTGTTAAGAACAAGGGCACAAACCCCAAACTGGCTGTGAGTTCTATACTTAGATTTCACCAACCAATTATCAAATGTAAACTTCTCAGCTGCTATAACAGCCTCAACATGGGGTCACAAAGAGTTCCCTTGAGTACTCTGATCTGTCTCTCTGTCTCGCCACTCAGGTGAGCCTACCTTTGTGATACATGGTTCCATACATCACTGGTTCTCAACTTTTCCAGACTACTGTACCCCTTTCAGGAGTCTGATTTGTCTTGCTTACCCCAAGTTTCACCTCACTTAAAAACTACTCGCTTACAAAATCAGACATAAAAAGACATGTTCACAGCAGACTATTGCTGAAAAATTGCTTACTTTCTCATTTTACCATACAATTATAAAATAAATTAATTGGAAAATAAATATTTTACTTACATTTCAGAGCATAGTATATAGAGCAAAATAAACAAGTTGTATGAAATTTTAGTTTGTACTGACTTCACTAGTGCTTTTTATGTAGCCTGATGTAAAACTAGGCAAATATCTAGATGAATTGATGTACTCCCTGGAAGACCTCTGTGTACCCCCAGGGGTATACGTACCCCTGGTTGAGAACCACTGCCGTACACCAAGAATCACACCAATCAAGTGATATGTCTATACACATTTGTACTTGTAATCATAAATCTATTGCACACTATTGTTACTGTATCTAGCAATTTTCCATTATTTTTAGCAAGCAATTTTCTGTATAGAAATAAAACATATAGAGAAAGAACACTGGAAGAGAAAAAATTCATAGGAATGTAGAGATGAGAGCCATAGGAATTGCAGGTCAGATCCTTGGTCCGTCTACACCTAGATGTTTCAGAGAAATCTATCATCTATCTTCCTCTTTATGATTTTATACAACCACCAATCACCACAGTGTCTGAGCACCATGCACGTAATATTGTTTATTAATAGCAAAATTCCTAGTGAATTTCATGGAAACTGGCTCTTCTGCCTTTTTGGGATATAGTAGCTTTGTTTATGATAGGGCTGTTTTTTCTTTGTTTGTTTCTTTCCATTCCTTTTTTTGTTTTGTTGGTTTGGTTCATTTATTTGTATGGTAGTTTTTTGTCATTTTTGTTTGGTTGGTTTTTTTCAAAGAGGGGATAATGTTGTGTCATTTTTGTTATGGAAAGGCTTTTTTTCACAAGAAGATTTTACAGTGATTACTACTCATGGCCTGATTCTGGAGTCATCTAATTACTGTAAGTTCCTTTTATCGCTGGATCCCCTTGACCAAGAATATTTGTTCCTCAGCTCTCATGTCATTCTTCCACAGCTTTGAAATCTGCCTTTTCTCAGAAGTACACAATTATGTCAGCAACTCATCAACAGAAATTAAATCTTCAAAGTAGCTGGGCTTGTGGTCCATAATTGCTTTGAAGATTAGGACTACGGCTTTAAACTGAAAGCTGACTAGGAGCCAGTGGAAAGACTGGAGCACAGGCTTGATGTGTTCACAGCAATCAAACCATACAGAGTTGGCAGCTGCATTTTGAACCAACTGGAGCCTATGCATTTGTAGAAATGCTGTAGGTTTCACATTTTCTCATTCAGTTTCACATACAATGAATTACAGTAATTCAGTCTGGAGGTGACAAATGCATGGAGCACAGTAGCTAGGGCCCTGATCCTCAAATCAATGGAAGTTAGGAGTCTAAAATACCTTTGTGGCTCTGGCCTAGGCATATTAGGGATACCTACAGATATTTTGGCTATGTAGTCTTTGTTAGCTTAGAATTCAAAATTTCACTCGGTGGTCTCATTAGCCACTGAAACTTGCAGAAACAGGAAAAGAAACAATAATAGAATAGACTACATGGCATAAGATTCCTTTTCATTATCCTTGACTTTACAATTCCATTTTTCATACAGTATTCTCAAGGTCAGTTCAAACCATGATTCCAGTGTGGGAGGACAATGAAATATCTATTGTGTTATAATATATTTTCATGACACCATTTTATCCAAATCTTATATAACGTTAGATTGTTTAAAAGGTAATTATAACAATTTTAGAGCCAATTTGCAGGAGTAATGTTACTTAACTGCTATCGAAAGGGAGGTCTTCCATAAACTGAAGTATCTTTTTCCAAAAGTTCATTCACTGACATTTCAGAAGAAAGTGAATTAGACTAGTTTAAGTTTTCCATTTAAGATGTCTAGCATTCACTTTGAGGTTGATTTTAGAAAAGACATATGGAGATATATAAGTCATAAACTATGCTGTCGCATTAAGAGGTCTACCGTCTGCTTATGTACAACTAGTTTGTATCTCTTTGAAAGATTCCTGTCTTGTGAGGTATAAACCTGAATTTTTAGTTGCACGTTCTCTGAGATTAATCACACATTTCTTACATAGCCCCTCCCTAAGTCATGGCCTAAGCTTCCTCACTTTTCTCTCCCTGGTGCTTGCTATCACCAATGTTTTGAACAGCTTCTCCATTTTCTTTGCCTTTCTTTCTTTGCTAGGGTTGGGTCCTAGGTTTTTATTCTTGTTGCCTCCACTTAAGGGTGGCTCCTCACTGTGTCATATACACAGGGTGCTGTCCCTTGAGAAAAAGCAACAATATGATTAGGTAACAGGGCATGTAAAGCCCTATATACAGGGGGCTATAAAATAAATAAAACAAACACCAACAAAGGAATGCCAAACCCAAAATAACAGCATAACAGAGTGGGTGACTTTACTGGGAACAGGAAAATAGGATCTGAAGAAGGAAAGGATTAAGGTTAGCCAATAATTAATAAACATTGCTTAATAAGCCAATTCTGTACTTCCTTACACCCACAAACTCCTTTAATACCACCTATCTCCCTGACACCATCCTGAGGCACATGGAGGTTGAGGTGTGAGTGTCCAGAGAGGGAGTGTTGTGCTGTTGGCCAGCTTCAACAAAAGACACCTCTCTTTTCATTTGACCCCTGGGTGCTGGGTCCTCTCCTAACTCCAAGCAGGCTCAATGGTTCTTCTGGTCTGGAATCTTCCTGAGTTCTGAGAGGGCTCTTGGTAGTTGGAGCTGAGTCAGAGCTCTCTCTCAGCTGGATGCTGGTCACTACAGTGCTGGAGCTGTCTGATCTGTATAGCTAGAATCTCAGAGCAGAATGCCTCTGGGACTCCCTTAGGGTATGTCTACACTACAAGAGTAGTTCGATTTTACTTAAATCGAATATGTGGAATCGATATTACAAAGTCGAACGTGTGTATCCACACTAAGGACAGTAATTCGACTTTGTGAGTCCACACTAATGGGGCAAGCGTCGACATTGGGAGCGGTGCACTGTGGGCACAGTTCCCGCAGTCCCCGCTGCCCATTGGAATTCTGGGTCGAGCCCCCAATGCCTTCTGGGGAAAAAAATGTGTCGAGGGTGGTTTTGGGTAACTGTCGTCATCCAACCGTCACTCCCGCCCTCCCTCCCTGAAAGCGCCGGCGGGAAATCAGTTTGCGCACTTTTCTGGTCAGTGACAGTGCGGACACCACAGCACTGCGAGCATGGAGCCCGCTGCGACCATCGCTGCAGTTACGGCCGTTGTCAACACCTCGCACCTTATCATCCACCTTTCCCAGAGGCAGATGCTGAGAAATCGGGCGAGGAGGCTACAGCAGCGCGGTGAGGACCTGAAGTCTGAGAGTGGCACAGACCTGTCACAAAGCACGGGACCCCGCGCCGAGGACATCATGGTGGCAATGGGTCATGTTGATGTTGTGGAACGGCGATTCTGGGCCCGGGAAACAAGCACGGACTGGTGGGACCGCATAGTGCTGCAGGTCTGGGATGAATCACAGTGGCTGCGAAACTTTCGCATGCGGAAGGGGACTTTCCTGGAACTTTGTGAGTTGCTGTCCCCTGCCCTGAAGCGCAAGGACACCCGGATGCGAGCAGCCCTGAGTGTCCAGAAGCGAGTGGCCATAGCCCTCTGGAAGCTTGCAACGCCAGACAGCTACCGGTCAATCGTGAACCACTTTGGCGTGGGCAAATCTACCGTGGGGGTTGTTGTGATGCAAGTAGCCAACGCAATTGTTGAGCTACTGCTGTCAAAGGTAGTGACCCTGGGAAACGTGGAGGTCATCATAGATGGCTTCGCCACGATGGGATTCCCAAACTGCGGTGGGGCTATAGATGGAACTCACATCCCTATCCTGGGACCGGACCACCAGGCCAGCCAGTACATTAACCGAAAGGGCTACTTTTCAATGGTGCTGCAAGCACTGGTGGACCATAGGGGACGTTTTACAAACATCAACGTCAGATGGCCAGGCAAGGTTCATGATGCTCGTGTTTTCAGGAACTCTGGTCTGTTTAGACGGCTGCAGGAAGGTATTTACTTCCCGAACCACAAAATAACTGTTGGGGATGTGGAGATGCCTATAGTGATCCTCGGGGACCCAGCCTACCCGCTAATGCCCTGGCTCATGAAGCCCTATACAGGCACCCTGGACAGTGAAAAAGAACTCTTCAACTACCGGCTGAGCAAATGCAGAATGGTGGTGGAGTGTGCTTTTGGATGTCTCAAGGGGAGATGGAGAAGCTTACTGACTCGCTCTGATCTCAGCGAAACCAATATCCCCATTGTTATTGCAGCTTGCTGTGTGTGCCACAAGCTCTGTGAGAGCAAGGGGGAGACCTTTATGGCGGGGTGGGAGGTTGAGGCAAATAGCCTGGCTGCTGATTACGCCCAGCCAGACAGCCGTGCGATTAGAAGAGCCCAGCGGGACGCGCTGTGCATCCGGGAGGCTTTGAAAGCTAGGTTCCTGAGTGAGCAGGGTAACCTGTGACTATTAAGTTTGTTTACAGAGAAGCTGAACCTGCCCCCGTTTCTTTACCCAGTGAATGTTCACTATCCTCTCCAGTTACATACCCCCTTCACCCCGTTCCCCCCCTTCCAACACACGTTTAAAAATAAAATCACTTGAAATTTGTTAATGAACACCGTTTTCTTTATTACTGTTTTCGCGGTAAAGTGTTGAAACTGGGACGCAGACTGTGGTGGGGAGCGGGTGTAGTGTAGTGATGCAAAGGACGCTTCTAAACTCGAGGAATGACAGGCTCTGCACTGGTGGACTGGTTGTTTCAATGGAGCCTGCCACCGCTCCTGTTCGGGACTCTGTGTGTGGGGGCTATGTGACTTTGTGGCAGGGGGAGGACGGTTATAGATCCCCTGCTGCGTGGCTCTGTGATCCAGGATAAGGACCGCTGCATAAGATCTCTAATCGCCCTCCCCCGCCACAAAGTCACATAGCCGCCCTCCCCACACAGAACATGAAAACCACCTCCCAGACTGATCAGGGTAACTAGTGACTGCAATGTGTGTGTGCCCTGCTGCTGAACCTGCCCCCGTGTCTGTACCCTGGTAAAGGTGACTGTCCTGTCCAATTACCAACCCCCTTTCCCCCCTTCAAACAGACTCTCCTCTAAAAGAACATGATGGAAACAGTAATTAACAGAAACGTATTTTTTATTAGCAACTACACATGAAACTGGGGGATGACTCTGGGACGGGGGCTTGGGTGAGGCGGGAAGGAAAGGACTTATCAAATTTTGGGGAATGAGAGCCTTCTGGTACTTGAGCAGTCTGCAGGGGTGGAGTGAGAGTTTTCACGGACTCTGCCGCCCCTCCTTCTTGGGACTTTGGGTGAGGGGGGTATGGGACTTTGTGGCGGGGGAGGGCGGTTAGAGATAGACTGCAGCGGGGCTCTGTCCTGCCTCCGGTCCTGCAGAACATCCACAAGGCGCCAGAGCGTGTCCGTTTGCTCCCTCATTAGTCCAAGCAGCGTTTGAGTCGCCTGCTGGTCTTCCTGCCGCCACCTCTCCTCCCGTTCAATGTGTGATCGGTGGATTTGGGACAAGTTCTCCCTCCACTGGGTCTGCTGGGCTGCCTGGGCTCAGGAGCAGCCCATATGTTCCGAGAACATGTCCTCCCGTGTCCTCTTCTTCCTACGCCTAATCTGCGCCAGCCTCCGGGAGTGTGATGCCAGGGTAGGTCGGGAGACAGTCGCAGCTGTGGGATGGGAAAAAGGGAGTGAATTCCTCAGAAAGATAAATTTTTTTGTGAACAAAGGATATAGTCTTTCTCTGTGAACAAGACCATGCACAGCACCTATCACATGCGCACTCAGGACAAGGTCGAATTTTCGGCCTTCGCATTCAGTGCCTGGGGTCTTGCAGTGCAGATCAGACAAGCGGGGCAGGACAGCGGAATTTGGGTAGCAGGCTGACATGGTAAGCCGTAGACTTGTGGCTGCTTAAAACTTTAATAATAGCACTGGCCTCCTTTCACGTTCAAAGCAATGCCAGTCCCTGCTGCCAGCAATCTGGCAAGCATGAACTCTGCCCCTGTCCCACCCCTTCGCGGCTGTCCCAGGGAAAGATCCCTGTATGCTGCCCCTCTCCCGCCTCCACCGCGTGGCTGTAAACCGCCGGTTACAGTTCTGTAAAGGAACAGGCAAGCAGTCCCAATACTAACATTCCCCTACCTAATTCAAAGCAGGTCACCATGAGCGACATCACTCTGATGAGGATTTCAGAGACCGAGAAAGAAAGGATGCTTCGGGAAAGCCTGCAAAGACCAGGGCCGTATACCGCCGTGCTCTGCAAGGCAATGATCCCCGAGTACTTGCTTGTCTCCTGGCGCGGAAACGTTTCCTACCATGGAGGACCCAATAAGGCCGCTCTCCCCAGGAACCTGATGCAAAGGCTTGCCAATTACCTCCAGGAGAGCTTCGTGGAGATGTCCCATGAGGATTTCAGCTCTATCCCCGGACATATAGACCGGATTTTACTGTAGCTGCACTGGCAGGGACTAAACAGTAGAGCGCCTAGGGCAAACCAATCATGCTAAACCGGACATTGTTAGATTTTTTTTCAGTAGTTGCACTGCCAAGGACTGAAACGTTAAGCCCCTAGGGCAAACTAATCATGAAAAACCCATTGTTAATATAGTTAATATTCCTGTTCTGTTAAAAATAAATGTTTACATGTTTAAAACACTTACCGACTGATCCTTCCCCTGATTCTGTGTCCGGGTTAACGCCTGGGGACGGTTGGTAGGGGATCTCTGTAAGGGTGATGAAGAGATCCTGGCTGTCGGGGAAATCAGCGTTGTAAGCACTGTCGACTGCCTCGTCCTCCTCATCTCCTTCCTCATCTTCCCCGTCCGCTAACATCTCCGAGGAACCGGCCGTCGACAATATCCCATCCTCAGAGTCCACGGTCAGTGGTGGGGTAGTGGTGGCGGCCGCACCTAGGATGGAATGCAGTGCCTCGTAGAAACGGAATGTCTGGGGCTGGGATCGGAGTGTCCGTTTGCCTCTTTGGTCTTCTGGTAGCCTTGTCTCAGCTCCTTGATTTTCACGCGGCACTGCGTTGCATCCCGGCTGTATCCTCTCTCTGCCATGGCTTTTGAGATCTTCTCGTAGATCTTTGCATTCCGTCTTTTCGATCGCAGCTTGGAAAGCACGGACTCATCGCCCCACACAGCGATCAGATCCAAGACTTCCCGATCAGTCCATGCTGGGGCCCTCTTTCTATTCTGAGATTGCATGGCCATCTCTGCTGGAGAGCTCTGCATCGTTGCCAGTGCTGCTGAGCTCGCCACGATGTCCAAACAGGAAATGAGATTCAAACTGCCCAGACAGGAAAAGGAATTCAAATTTTCCCAGGGCTTTTCCTGTGTGGCTAGTCAGAGCATCCGAGCTCGGACTGCTGTCCAGAGCGTCAACAGAGTGGTGCACTGTGGGATAGCTCCCGGAGCTATTACCGTTGATTTCCATCCACACCTAGCCTAATTCGACATGACCATGTCGAATTTAGCGCTACTCCCCTCGTTGGGGAGGAGTACAGAAGTCGAATTTAAGAGACCTCTATGTCGAACTAAATAGCTTCGTTCTGTGGATGGGTGCAGAGTTAATTCGATGTAACGCTGCTAAATTCGACATAAACTCCTAGTGTAGACCAGGCCTTAGAGGCACTGTTTCTCTCCCAGCTTCCAAACCAAAACTGAAACTAAACTCTCTCTCTGTAAAAGTCAGGCTGTGGCCTGGGGGCTGTGCAGTCTTGCCTTGCCATTGGTCCAGTGAACTGTTTTTCCAGATCATGCAGAAACCTCCCTATTGTCTCCAGCAGGGCTGTATAGTTCCTTCTGTCCCCGACTCCTGATTCTAAGAAGGCTAGTAAAAATGGAGTCAAAGGGACTTGGCAACAATCTAGCTTTTGCTAGAGCTCCTTATAGCCCCAGTCCAGAGCTCCAGAAGTTGGCAAACTCAAGTGGGGTGGGGGGTTACACTTACATAGAAGTTTTTTAGAATACATAAACACACTTGTTTTCTACAGATTTATGTTGCATGCTTATCTGGAGTTGGATCATTTGTCCAAATCCTGATTCCTGTGCATAGCCTGTGTAAATGTGTTGGAGTGGGGAGAATGTTAAGGGCCAGTGTAGTCCAAAGACCCCAAAGTCCAAAATGTCCACAGGTTGGTATCAGGATGGAATTCCCCTATCATAAGGAAAGGGTTTGGGGGATCTTGGCAGCTGGGGGTTAGATCCCAGGTGCGGAGACAAGGACCACCATTTCTCCTCCCCCTCCCCACCCCCAGTTTACCATGCTGGTCTGAGCAGAGAGCAGCTAACGAAGATTTTATGCTCACTTTATCATTTGACACCATTTTATCCACCATGGAAACTGAACTGTTTGATGGGTAGATTTATGGGAGGGGATTAGCCCCTTTCTGTTTAGCTTGTTCTGAGAGAATAAATTTGTGGCCTCCATTTTAACCATCATTTTGTATCTGTGTCTTATTCACCTCCTGTGTCAATACAAGTTTTTTTGCCACAGATTTAACTGCACCCATTTAGAAAGTGACATGGGCATCTATTTTTGTTTGTGAATCTCTATATCAATCAATCAATCAGTCATACATAACTCTCATATGCCACTTTCATCTGCAGATCTCAAATTTTATAAAAGAGGCAAGTATCCTCCAAGGCTACACAAGTGAAATTTCAACCAGAATATTTCAGTTTTGGCAAAATTAGGAGGTGTGTAAAAACTAGGATTATAATTGAAGGCTACTTCCAATCTGAAATATGAGGAGAAGAACATCTCTTCAGAATACACCAAATATTTACTTTATTTTCCTTCTTCATTTTTTTCAGAAATGGCTTTATTTGTTCTCCTGTGCTTTTTAACTCAGCAGATTGAAAAACTGAACTGCTCTTTTTATACGTAAATCTGCTTTTCGATATTTAAAAAAAAATCGTTGTCAGTTTTAAGGGTCATTATATTTTGTAATTTCCTCAGTTTTAAAAAAATAAGTGGAGCTGTTTTCCTATTCACCTCAACACTAAGTAGATTTAATTAGACTTTTCTGTTATTTTGTTTATGCAAACCACCCACTTTCCTACTAGTGCTGTCTGTGATAGATTATTTTTTGTTTCCCCTTCATTTTTTCCTAGAAGTAAGCAGGTTTTTCATTTGGGGCTCTGTTTTGTTTTTTCCAAATATTAAGTTTTGATGTGAGTTTTCCTCATTTTACTTTCATAAGCTTCCAACCCATCCCTGCAGTTTCTTTTTCCTTTATTTATACCTCTCATGTTTCTGTTTTACAGTAGAGTTATTTCCATTAATTGGATATTGTTTTTCTCTTTCAAGTTCTGCTACTGTGGTTAAATACTATTTGCTGGTCTGAGCTAAGAGCAGCTAACAAGATTTATGCTCACACCAGGCTTCTGTTAATATCCAGCACAGACGTCTCACACTATCATTTTACTTCAATTTTTTAAATATAATTTAAATCTTCCCCACTCACCTTTAAAAGAGCAATGAATAGATCTTTAAAAAAATCTGTTTTAAAAAGGAATGTAGAGAAGGAAATACTAGCAAATAAAATATTGGAAACATACTACTGTAAGAAGTTGCAGCTCTTAGACTAATCTGAAAGTGTCTGAATGTGGCTGATTTAGGCTCTAAACCAGCAAAGCAGGTACGCAATTTTAAACTCATGTGTAGTCCCATTCATTTCAGCTTCAGGTTAACTGATTTCAATGGGACTATTCATCTACTTAAAGTTAGGCATGTTTTTAAGTGCATTGTCATACTGGGGCCTTAATCATATGGGGGCCTGATTCAATGCTTACTAAAGTCAATGGAAGGACTCTCATTGACTTAAACAGAAGTTGAACAAGGCCCTTGGCTAATACTGATCAGAGTGAAGGTATAAGTAAAAGCCAGTGATCAGCATTAAAATGTCAACATTAACCAACCACTATCATGCAGTTACTGCAGTCTATGTAAAAGGAAACAGTGCGGTATTTCAGTTACTGTGTGGTAAAGACAGTTAGATGAGCTGTTCTTTTTATAGATAGATAGATTCTACAAGTTTAGCCTGCTTTTATGTTTGAGAGCAATTTGTCATACTTTGTTATTTAAGCAGAGTTTGGCCAAACATATATAAAATCATTAAATGCACCCAAATAGAAAATTAGAATAAGAAAGAAAAAGAGATTAACTATTTAATTGGTGGAACACATTTTAAAGTAATAGTTTTTTTTTTTGCTGTTGTTACAAATGGCACATATTTTAATTTCTCAGACATATCTGTCTTTTAAAGCACTGAAGTCAGTGGGAACCACAGGCTTTCAGGCAAGGAGTTCAAGTTAAAATGCAGCATGTAAAGTAGCAGAGGGAAGTGAAAACCTGCAATGAAGCAAATGTAAATTGCATAAACTGTGCCTCAGCTGTGTTCAGACTATATGGGTACAAGCCACAGAAATAGGCAGCAGCCAGAAAATCTGTTACATTTCATGGCATGCCTTGGTTATTTTATGATTTGGTTGTCCATGCTGTTAATGACATCTGTTGTGTTTAGATATTGTTGTCCATTGCTCTATAGATTGTTTATGCCACTATCCTTCTGTTTTTCTGTCATCCCGGGAGACTGGCTGGGTTGGCGGATGCTTAGTCATGCACTGTACTCCACCAGCTCCTCACTGGAGTTGACTATCTCCTTGTCCGTATAGTTGGCACACCCTCCAAGCTCATGTGGGCATGGCCCATGACAGATGCCCCTTCGGCAGTGGGCATGGTTGTGTGTGTGCTAACTGGGGTATTTGGACTGCACTGGTCCTTCATATTTTTCCTCCTAGCATCCTGGCTGGGTTTACTGCATGGCTTGTCTGATGATCACTGGGTTCAGCTTACATCCTGCTTTGTGTCTGGGGGCTTATCTTCCTTTTGACCTCAATACAGTGTGGGTTTTTAACTTATGGTCCTACATTCCACTATAAACGAAGGCTATTTATGGTCCTTTTACATCAACACAGAATGCTTGGGCATCTGAAGCTGCATGCTTCATCCAGTTACACTAATCAAGTGCCTAAACTGTACCTACCACAACTCCTTAAGGTGTATCTTATACCACTGCAGGGTTTGATCCCTAGTGTAAACTTCAGAGACAAGAAGGAAAATGTCTTGGATATATACAAGATATTATTTAGGAGCAAAGCTAAACACCAATTAAGTTTTATTGTAATTTGAAGTAAAAGTATAACTTACATCACTGTATCAGTGATTTCAAGAGAACTACAGAATCGTCTAACAATCTGAAATAGAATGTGAAAGCCAACAGATATTATCTATGAGAGTCCTACCTAAACGACCACAGCTCAGGGCCGGCTCTGGCTTTTTTGCCGCCCCAGGCAAAAAAGCCTCGGGCCGCCCCCGCCCCCCCCCACCCCCCCCGCGGGGGGGGGGGGG
>NW_020664393.1:38034505-38083463 GCF_002925995.2 Terrapene triunguis
GGGGGGAGGGCGCCGGGGGGGAGGGCGGCCGGAGCCCTGGGAGGAGGATGGCGAGCCCCGGTGGGGGCTCCGCTCTCCCCTCGGCGGCCGGGGGGAGGGCGCCGGGGGGGAGGGCGGCCGGAGCCCTGGGAGGAGGGCGGCGAGCCCCGGCTGGGGCTCGGCTCTCCCCCCGGCGGCCAGAGCGCCGGGGGCAGGGCGGCGAGAGGGCGGCGAGCCCCGGCTGGGGCTCGCCGCTCTCTCCCCGGCGGCCGGGGGGGGGAGGGCGGCCAGAGCGCCGTGGGGAGGGCGGCGAGCCCGGCCGTGGCCCCGCTCTCCCCGGCGCCCGGAGCGCCGCGCCGCCCCCCTCCAGGTGCTGCCCCAAGCACAAGCTTGGTGGGCTGGTGCCTGGAGCCGGCCCTGCCACAGCTTGAGAATATCAACTGTCTTATGGCTCATAAATAAATAATAAACTAGGCATCATATCAGTTATTATTAATGTAAGAATTACTTTATCAAAGAAAGTACAATCACTATCATCTATTCCAAGTAGTTATTAGAACAACAGAGAGGGAAATACATCTACATTCATGTCATGTTTTCTGTGACTACCAGAGCCGTAGTCCTCTAATCTAGGGTACTGAAATGGCTAACTATCTTCTAAATTCTCCTCTAAATCTGCTCATATTTCATACTGGCAACTGCAAGCTCTGCCCCAACAAGGCCCTTGCACCCCAATTAGCCTTTTGCAAGTGAATATTGAAGGTCTTTTAAGCATCACAATTCATCCTTGTTGACACACTCCTCAGACTGTAGCACTGTGTTGTTGTTATCTAATGACACATGTAGAGGAGGCATTTCCAGCAAATTTAAAATCCCCAGCTATGATCTACTTAATTTTCATCTTCATCAAAAGCACAGAGAAATGGAGCGGACATTTTAATTGCAGCTTTGTACATACAATGCTACATATGCTGGAGGACTGCCCAATTACCAAGTTTGAGGTCCCTAAGGCCACACTGTTGCCGAGATATTGTTGTGATTACCTGATTTTATACATTAGACATAAGCAAAATAGCTAAATAAGATCTATTGTACAAAGCAGCTTAGATGAGGGCAAAAATCTCCTCTGCAGCAATCTGAGCTGATATAATGTAATTGAGAGAATTTTTACAGAAATTATGATTTACCAGCAAAACTATAAATGTTCTTACTTTGTTGAAACATGCTAGAATTATATAGGCTTACACTTTTTAAATTATGTATACTTTCTGGATGTTTCCTGTGCATAGCTTTGTTTGTGAGTCCTGCCAATCTTTCCTGCAATGCCAGAAGCCTCATATTAATACACTCCAACTAGCAATAATGACTCCACAGCAAAAGTAAAACTATCCCCAATGTTATTGTACTGGAGCTGTAACTTTTGGCTCCCATTGCCATAGCAATGGGAGCCTACCTGTTTAGAAAGTAGCCAAGGGAGACTGGGAAAGACCATCAGAGCCTTTCTGAATGAATCAGAAAAGAGATTTTTCCTGGAGGAGTTGTGGCTGAGGAGAGGGAACCCTAAAGTTAGGCAAATTGCCAGTGGAATTTCAGCAGACCAAAGGGCTCAGATAAAGCTTCTAAATCAACCTTTTCAGCACCAAGCAGAGTAATGATGTCAGGTAGACTTGGAGGCTGACACAAAGGATCCAAGACCTCTTTAGACTGCCGAGGAAGAAATCAGGGAAAACTGTAGGCCAAGGACAAGACAGACACCCTTATTAGGATAAAGGGATTGTCTTATCCTGTTCTTTTGAAAAATGCCAGGAGGAAGGAAATCATGAGTGCACTGGGCAACATTTGCCAGCATTTTAATTAGAGCCTGTTGTTGCTTTGTGTGCCTTCTCTCCAACACCATCACTGCAGCCTCTTATCTTTGATTGGGCTCCACAATAGAGGCTCAGACTGTGTGTATACCCCAAATAAATAAAATAATTAATTAATCACAATAATTAAAATAAAAACAGTAAGAGGAACAAAAAAAAAATAAAAATTGCCAGCATGGCTAAACAGCACAGTAAAAGAGGTGTTAGAAGCAAAAAGGCACATTTTAAAAGTTGGAAGTCAAATTCTAGTGAGGAAAATAGAAAGGAGCATAAACTCTCGCAAGTCATGTGCAAAAGTATAATAATGCAGGCCAAGAAAGAATCTGAAGAGCATCTAGCTAAAGAAACAAAAACAAACAGCAAACATTTTTATAAGTACATCAGTATTGGAGGGTTGAAGGATGAACCTGGCAACACCACCAAGATGCGAGAGTCATTGGCCGCGGGTAGGGGCATCTGGGCCCACCTTGCTCCTCCAGGTGACAACCTAAGACCCTGCGAATACTAGCTCAAACATATGGCCTGGGGGAGGTGCCCTTATGCCTGCTTTCTGGGCCACTTACTACCATAGTTTCATTTCCTCCATTGTTGCTACTAATCTGTTTCTGGATTCCCCCTGGAGTTCTCTCTGATCGTGCCCTCGAGGGTCTTCCTCTATCAGCAGCAGTGTGTTGTTCCCAGCCTCCATGGGGTGAAGGGCTAAAGGCGGTTGGCAGTGGGGCCTGGTGTCAGCCACCCAGCAGCTTCTCTGAAGGAGCTGGCAGCACACAACTGCTCCCCTGGTCTGTCTGCCCAGACTGAGCTTAGCTGCTCCCTTTTGAGCCCCACTTCCAATATGAGCATAGCCAGCAGATGCAGCTGGGTGGGGCCTTCGGGGCCCAGATATGTTCTCTCATACACCCCATCACAATCAGAAGCAGGAAGACTGCAATCAGTGTGGCCACCAGACGATCCATGTTCTCAAGGAGCACTCAAGGAAGACAAACCCATTGTAGAGAAACTAAATGAATTCTTTGCATCCGTCTTCACTGCAGAGGATGTGGGGCAGTTTTCCATACCTGAGCTATTCTTTTTAGGTCTGATATCTGAGAAACTCTCCAAGACTGAGGTGTCAATAGTGGAGATTTTGGAACAAATTGATTATTAAATTAAACAGTAATAAGTCACCAGGACCAGATAGTATTGACCCAAGAGTTCTGAAGAAACTCAAATGGGAAATTGCAGAACTACTAACTGTGGTATGTAACCCATCACTTAAATCAGCTTCTGTACCAGATGACTGGAGGGTAGCTATATAATGCTGATTTTTAAAAAAAACCTTCAGAGGTGATCCTGGAAGTTACAGACCAGTAAGCCTAACTTCAGTACCAGGCAAATTGGTTGAAACTGTAGTAAACAACAGAATTATAAGGCACATAGATAAACACGATATGTTGGGGAAGAGTCAACACAGCTTTTATAAAGGGAAATCATGCTTCAACAATCTATTAGAATTATCTGAGGGTGTCAACAAGCATGTGGACAAGAGTGATCCAGTGAATATAGTGTACTTGGACTTTCAGAAAGCCTTTGACAAGGTCTCTCACCAAAAGGACCAGTAAATGCTTAAAAGATAGGAAACATAGGGTAGGAACAAATGGTCAGTTTTCACAATGGAGAGAGGGTAGGACAAGAAGCAATGGGCTTAAATTGCAACAAGGGCGGTTTAGGTTGGACATTAGGAAAAACTTCCTAACTGTCAGAGTGGTTAAGCAGTGGAATAAATTGCCTAGGGAGGTGGTAGAATCTCCATCATTGGGGATTTTTAAGAGCAGGTTGGACAAACACCTGTCAGGAATAGTCTAGATAATACTTAGTCCTGCCTTGAGTGCAGGGGACTGGATTAGATGACCTCTGAAGGTCCCTTCCAGTTCTATGATTCTGTGATAGAGCAGTGGTTCTCAAACTGTGGGTCGGGATCCCAAAGTGGGTCGCAACCTCATTTTAATGAGGTCGCCAGGGCTAGTGTTAGACTTGCTGGGGCCTAGGGTTAAGCCAAATCCCAAGCCCCACCGCTCAAGACCAAAGCCCAAGGGCTTCAGCTGTGGGTGGCGGGGCTCAGGTTACAGGTCCAGCATCTGGGGCTTCGGCTTTGGGCTTCGGCTTTGGTCCCCCCTCTTGGAATGGTGGGGATTGGGCTCTGGCTTAGGTCCCCCTGCCCGGGGCAGTGGGGCTCGGGTGGGTTGAGGCTTGGTCCCCTCTCTTGGGGTCATTTAATATTTTTTTTTGTCAGAAGAGGGTCACAGTGCAATGAAGTTTGAGAACCCCGATATAGAGGATATCTACTAAATTTGAGAACCCTGATATAGACGATCTCAACATATTCATAAGTGATCTTTAAAACAGGGTGAACAAAGAAGTGGCAAAATTTGCAGATGATACAAAATTACTCAAAATAGTTAAGTCCAAAGAAGACTGAGAAGAGTCACAAAGGGTTTTCACAAAACTGGGTGAATGGGCAACAAAATGGCAGATGAAATTCAGTGTTGATAAGTGCAAAGTAATGCACATTGGAAAACATAATACAATTATACAGAGAAAATGATGGGGTCTAAATTAACTGTTTACAAAGTTTGATAAATTGTCTGCTTCCTGTTACCACTGCTAACAGTTAGTGTATCAAGGCCTAGTGGGAACAGTAAGAATTCCTAGTAGGTAAACAAATCATATTGGCATGAAAGTCCCAATTTCTTTAAAAATTCCAGAAAAATGTTCCTTTCCTTGATTGTTACTTGTGTATGCTTATTAATGAGGATCGAACTATCTGCATTTGTAAAGAACATTTCAGACTAGTGACATTTTCCTGGTGTGTTTTCTTTGGAAGTAACATTTACTCCCAACCAATCTTGTTTCTCTGATCAAAAGAGTAAGGACTACCATGGCGTTGGAAGGCCTCCAAAATGTGCACTAGGGCTTGAAGACAGAGAATCTTGCATAAAAAATAAAATAAAGAGGCCGGGGAAGGAGAAGGAGAACAAACATAAATAAGAGTAAAACTCCCTGAAAATGGAAGACGTGCAAGTAACCACTTTACTGCACTCTGTGGGGCCTCTGTTTCACTGGAGAATTAACTTGTGCCAGTGAAATCTTCCACTGGCCCATTGAACTGGATTTAAGTTTGCATCCTTAGTCAAAAATTAAAGCCAAAAATTAAACCAGGCAGGCGGGAAGGAGCAGCTAGAATGGGTAGGGTTATGTCTAAATCTACAACTTTGAGATCACATTCACACCACATTCAAACTGGGCAACAGAGGTCAGGCAAGCATGACACCATTACATCTTCTCAAAAGGGCACTGAGGTTCAGAGGCTATGTCTACTCTCCAGCTTATGTTGGCTTAATTTACGTTGTTCAGAGGGGTGAATAAACCACCCTCTGAGTGACATAAGTTACACTGACATAAGCGCCAGTGTAGACAGCTCTATGTTGGTAGGAGAGCTTCTCCTAGCAACTTAGCTACTGTCACTCACGGGGGCTGGAGTAACTAAGCCAATAGGAGAGTTCACTCCTGTCGGCTTAGAGCATCTGCACTAGCAGTGCTACAGCGGCACAGTTGCTTCAGTGCAGTTGTGCCGCTGTAAGCTCTGTACTGTAGCCATAGCCAGAGTTAGAAGAAACCAAAGTAGAAAAACCCATTGAAATACATTTTCTGGTGTAAACAAGCACAGTTCCACTGGCTTTAATGGTACTTCACCCATTTATATCTGCAAAGAATTTATTCCATTAAGTCAAAAGGGGTGATGAAGCAGAATGTGACAATAAAGAAAGCAAAGGTAAGTTATCGTTTTTCATAACTATGGTGACATCTATAACACTTTGAAGCAAAGAGGTGAGTGAGACACTGAATTATAAATTTAAGTACCAAAGATGATGTCACATTTTATCTTGTTCTCTTTGCTGGAAGAGGACAGTTTCAGAGTGAACAACATATTTACATTGAAAGAAATTTTGTACCAGTTGTATGTGGTTGTTGCAAAATATCTTTTAATATTCTTAAAAAAAATTGTTAAATTAGGTCCAAATTCTTTCACTCTTACACATACTGAATAATACCTTGCTCCATGAGTAGTTCCATTAAAATCAACAGTGAAGTCAGTGAGATTAATCATAGAGTAAAGTTCAATGTGAGTAAGGGTGGCAGAATCTGGTCCTTCACAAAAAAAAGTACATGTTGCAAGAGAATGGGTCTGCACTTCGGCTGTAATAAAGAAAAAAATGGACACTGAGTGTTTTTGCACCCCAGAAAGCCATTCTATACTGACACCAGGAGATGTACAAAACCAATTAGAAGGAAAGCAGCTCATTACAATACGAGATGAGAAAGATAGATATTGGCAAGTGAAATTGGATGAGCATTCCTCTCTGTTATGTACATGTAATATGCCATGAGGACATGATTGGTTTTTCAGATTATCATTTGAGATTAAATAGGCCAGTGAAATATTTTAGAAAAAGAATAATGAGACATGTGGTGATATTCTGGGAGAAAATATAATTGGTGATATATTCTGGGAGAAGATATAATTGATGATACGATTATTGCTACAGCGGATGAGGCTGAGCATGATAGTATTTTGAGAAAGGTAATGCAGAGAGCAAGTGATGAAAATGTTAAGTTTAACAACTACAAAATACAGTAGAAAAAAGGGGAGATAAATATATGAGCCCTGTATTGACTTCAGTGTGATTAGACCTGATATAACAAAAGCCACCGTGATATATTGAGGGAGAGCATTATGAGATATAATAGAGGTTCTTACAAAGAAATATTTAGTGTAGAACACAATAATCTTATGGATTAGACAGGAAATATTGCACTATACCTTTCAGAAATAGGGAATTCAATGTTTGCCATCTGGAGGACCTCTCAAGGGTTCGCTGGTGCAGATAATTTAATGTTCTCTATTGCTCAGAGCTGCAGTTAGTTTACCTTTTGCGTTCTATGTAAAATGCCTGGAGTCTGAAAAATCCTGATCCTTTACTTACATGAGTAAAAAACAACATTACTATTTGAGCTGTTTGCATGTCTCAGTTAATACTTTACTCTTACCTCAGGGACAGAAGATTTTGAGTTCAATTCCCTGAAGACTTCAACTCACACTGGATGAATGCCCTTCATTTCAGTACTATTGGTGCTACACTGCTTGAGATTCTGATGTTCAGTAAAGACATTATAATGAAGTCCCTTAGTGCAGTTTACACTACCACTGTCTATTCAGTACTTTGTAAAAGACTTTGTGATATCTGAGTATTAAAGAAACCATGGGTTAGATCACCACTACCCCTACACGCCCACACAAAGGATACGGGGACTGAAGGTCCTCCCTTACTCTCGCTTATGAGCTACCTAATACCACAGGTTACAGGATGGGACAGAAAGCATACTTCACAGAGCTGCTACTTCTGCCTAGCATGCAGGTGAGGGTGGAGGTGGGGAGGGGATGCAATATAATACTAAATTCTATTAGAACAAAAAAGTTCTATAAGACTTAAAATTGCATTGCTAAACTATGCTACCTCTGAGACCTTTTCCGTTTCCATGTAAAGTATTGTTTTATTTTGCTTTATTCATAAGCATGCATTCTGAAATTCTGTTTAAGTTATATACATTGTCTGCATAGTTTTAATATGTTTTTCCTATTAATCTGTGACAAAGCATGAAATTTAATATTTTCACCATGACAAACCCATGAAATTTATCAGCCTCGCCTGTGCTCTGCATGGAGAACAATTTATAATGTATGGCTGTTAAAAGCAAAGGAAGCTAAAACAATGGAACAAACATGCAGAATTTTCCTCTCCAGGGTGTTTTATTAATCACTTTTGTGGAATGTAAACTTTACATTATTCACAAAGCCATCATAGGCTGTAACTAAAGTCTTTGTCATGATACTGTATAGTATTAATATTCAACTTAATAGTAAGTGAACAACTAATTTTGACAATTTAGGAATTAAAGGGAAATAATTCTTTGATCGTGTGTTCAAGCCCTCAAAAGAGCCCTTGTGCAAAAGTCCACTTATACTGTCACGATGGGAGATTTCAATGCTAAGGTCGGGTGAGGGAAAGCTGGCGAAAAGTTCATAGGGAGATACGGCAGTGGCGAAAGAAATGAAAGAGGAGAAAGACTGGTAACGATGGCAGAAATGAAAGAACTGTATGTGGCAAACACGTGGTACAAAAAGAAGATTGCAAAAGGTGGACATGGATAGCGCCAAATGCGAAGAGTAAGAATGAAATCGACTACATTTTAGTCAATAAAAAGCGCATCGTTCAAGACGTCTCTGTGGTGCAGCCCTTCAACACCGGCAGTGACCATCGCCTGCTTAGAGCAAAGTTGATTTTCGATGAAGTAGTGGAAAAGAAAGCTTTACAGATGGCAAACAGGAAACAGCGCCTGAAGACATTCGATGAAGCAAAGCTGAAGAAAGCGATTTCTGGGTTTGACTGGAGCCAGACAGAAAAGTGTGACGAGGACTATAGTATCTTTGCTGACAAGCTGAGACGTTGCATAAAAGCAGCTGAAATTGAAAAGATGAAGAAGGCAAAGGGAAGAATCTCGAACGAAACGAAAAGCTTGTTAGAGAAGTGGAGAAATATGAAAAGGAGCTCGGATAACAACCTCGAGTACTCCATTCTGTGCAAACTTATACGGCAAAAACTGAAGGACGACTTTGAGAACTTCCGGAAAGAAAAGCTCCTTAAAACAGCTGAATCACGCAAGAGCCTCAGGACATGCAAGCGGGAATTGGCGCAGTATAGATTGAGCGTAACAGCATTGAAGAACAAGGAGGGAGAGACAGTAATTGACAGAGCAGGGATGTAGGAGGTCTGCAAGGACTTCTATACAGAACCATTCAAATCAAGAATCAACATCCCACTCCCAACGCTCCAAGAGTCAGAAGAACGCGTCCCCCCAATAATCGTCAGCGAAGTCCAAAGTGCACTACACCAGATGAAGAAGGGAAAAGCTCCAGGCAAAGATGGAATAACGTCAGAAATGATTTCCGCAGAAGGCAAAAAACGTTGGAAGGCCCTCGCTTTAAGATTCAGTCGATATCTCGAAGAAGGAAAAATACCATCAAGCTGGAAGGAGTCGAATACCATCTTGCTGTACAAGAAGGGGGATCGAGAAAATCTTAAGAACTATCACCCTATATGCCTGCTCTCTCATATCTATAAACTCTTTACAAAGGTGATAACGAACCGACTCTCGCCGAGTCTGGATGAACAACAGCCGAGAGAGCAGGCAGGGTTTCGAAGAAATTTCAGCATGATCAACCATATATTTACCCTTAGCCAGCTCCTAGAAAGAGCGAGGGAATACAAACTCCCGCTCTGAATTGTTTTCGTAGACTATGAAAAGGCCTTCGATAGCGTCGAGTTCAACGCAATATTAGAGGCGCTCGCAGAGCAGGGCATTAACACGCAGTACATCAGTTTGTTGAAGGAAGTGAATACTGGATGTACAACAGACATTACTCTCCTTGAAACTCCCCTCTGCATCCCAATCGAGAAAGGCGTAAAGCAAGGAGATACGATTTCACCAAAACTATTTAATGCCTGCCTTGAAATGGTTATGAACAAGATCAATTGGAGGAATGGTGTTAATATAAATGGAGAACGATTATCTCATCTCAGATTCGCGGACGACATCGTACTAATTGCCGAAAGCACCAACCAACTGCAGAGCATGCTACGAAGACTTGACAAGAAAAGTAGTCAAGTCGGTCTGAAAATGAACCATTGCAAAACGAAATACATGCGATCAGACGTCTTACGAAAAGCCCGAATAACAGTAACAGGAGAAGAAATTGAAGAAGTGGAACAGTACATATATTTGGGCCAAGAAGTTAATATGCGCCAAGACATGAACGGAGAACTCTCGCAAAGGATTCAGGCAGGATGGTGTGCATTTAATTCCATCAAGGACATCCCCAAAGGAAAAATCGACAAGACCACACGTACAAATATCCTCAATTCAACAGTGCTGCCAGCCATGCTATATGGCAGTGAAACATGGGCACTGACAAAGAGAGAAGAACAGTGGCTGTCGGTAGCTGAAAGGGCAATGGAACGAGCTATGTTTGGAATTTCCCTTCTGGATCGTATCCCAAATGAAACGACTAGAGAACGCAGCGGTGTGAAAGATATTGTTGTGGAAAGCAGATATAAGAAGATACGATGGGCGGGCCACATAGCACGGTTCACGGACAATAGGTGGACTGCAATCACTACTGAGTGGTACCCGCGCGAACAGAAAAGACCACCTGGTCGGCCTCCAAGAAGGTGGGAAGATGACATTGTAAAACGTTTCAGACGAATGTGGAGAAGAAAGGCAAGAATGCAAGAAGAATGGCGGACGTGTTGTGATCGGCGCAGACTTAACGACAGCTGAAGACTGATCGATCCAGGTGATCCAGGTGAATTCTTTGATCATTTTATGTTATACAGATTCAGCATAGAAGTCTTTACCACCCAGATCACTGTGATTGTGAAGTTGCCATAGGAAACCTAACACTACCTTTGACTGGCAATATTCTATTATGACCCACCCCTTTCACTCATTTCACTCACATCACCAGTTTTGCCAACCCTGAGCATTCAAAAATAATCAATCAAGCTGTAAAAATCATGAGATCAACTTAAAAATCATGAGATTTTTTATTATTTTTTTAATTAGTGTTATTCATTTTATTTGCCTTTTGGGTTTTAAGCTTCTAGGGTACCGTCAGGTCAGGTATGCATGCTTTTCTTTGCAACCATAAGGACTAGAAATGTACTTTGTTTTACCTGAGAGTTGTGATTCTCACTTCAAGATTTGGGGCTTTAAGGGAAGGAGAAGTTACTTATCTTGTAGTATCTAGATTTCCTTGAGATGTGTGAACTTCTGGTTAGGTAAGTGGTTTAGGGTTTTTGTTTTGTGGAACATTGGTTCACCTTCTATAAGGAGAGAGGGCTGTATAGTTTGGATGGCCTTCACCTCAGTAGAAGTGGAACCAATCTCCTCAGTGACAGGCTGCCTAGTTTAGTCAGGAGGGTGTTAAACTAACAACAAAAGGGAAGGGTGAAAAGAGGGAAGATATGAGCACTCCGCAGATGATGTTGAGAACAAAATTAATTAAGGAGCCAACGGACAAGAAGAGAAGAAATTCTGTAATTGCCTATACACCTGGTAGGAGCCTTGGTAACAAACAAGAGGAATTAGAATTTCTCTTTTATGAGCATAAATTTGATCTAGTTGGTGTTCCTAAAACCTGGTAGGACAATTTGCATGACTGGACTGTTAAAATTAATAGTTATAACCTATTTAGGAATAATCAAGTGGGCAAAAGGGGAAGGGCAGTGGCATTCTATGTCAAAAATGACATTGTCTGTTTCAAGTCACTGATAAATCAGAAGACAATTATCCTGAATGCTTATGGATCAATGTCCTAACAGATAAAGTACAAGATGGGATATTAGTTGGTGTGTGCCATAAAGCACCAAATCAAGTTTAGGAAAAGGATGCCTGGCTCCTTACATACCTATCTCCTTACACACCTATTGTGTCGGAGAAAAAGCTGTGTAATCCTGGGGGAGTACAATTTGAGTGACATATGCTGGAGGTCTCATTTTGCCAGTACTAAAGCATCCTTGGAATTTCTAAATATTATAGCTGACAATTTCCTAACTCAAAATGTGTTGAATCCAGCAAAGGGGAATTCTATATTAGACCCAATTTTGACAAATAAAAGGGAACTGATCACAGTACTAAAACTGAATGATAATTTTGGTACAGATAATTGTGACTTAATCACATTTATAATGTCCAAACAGAATAAGATCCAAAGTGTATATATATACTTGGTGACAGGAGTGCCGGAATAGGGTGGGTCAAAAGGCCATGGTCCTTCCATTTCCCCCTGAGGCCCCGCCCCCAGCCAAGCCAGAAGCTGGAGCCCAGCCTGGATAAGAGCAGCGCAGGGAGCCCAGGCAGCTGTGAGGAACCACGGACTGTCCACCTGCCCGGGGTCGGGAGGCCTGAGAGCAGCCCCTGGCCCGTGTCCCAATCCCCAGGACCTCCTGCCCAGGGCAGATGGAGGGTCCGCGACTCCCCACAGCTGCCTAGTCAGCTCTTACCATGGCCTGGCTGTGGCTCTTCGGCCCCCACAGGCCGCTCCACCAGGCCAGGCCAGGCCAGAAGCTGGAGCTAGGTCGAGGTAAGAGCTATGTAGGCAGCTCTGGGGAGCCATGGACCCTCCACCTGCCCTAAGTGGGGGACACAGGGGCAGGTATGCAGGCCGTGGGCCGCTTTCGCCCATCCCCCCCATTCCGGGCAGGTGGAGGGGCCCAGGCTCCCCCACTCTGGCTCCCAGCTAGACTGGGGAGTGAGGAGGGGCGGCTCAGGGGGAAGAAGAGGGGGAGGGCCAGGGCTATGGAGGGGCGTGCGGCCTCATTATCCCCCACTTTTAGGAAGAATCTGTCACCCCCGCTTGGTGCTTTAAAAGGGCCAATTTCATAAAGCTGGAAACAATTGTGAACCAAATCAGCTGGGAGGGAAAACATAATCAAAAAAATGTGGATTATAATTGGGAATTGTTTATAAACACTATACTAGATGCTCCAAAAGCCGCAATCCCACAATTGATGAAGAAGGCTAAATTAGTCTAAAAATGACCTGATTTATAAGAGAAGTGAAGCTATAAAAATAAAAATATAGCAAATGGAAGAGTGGGGAAGTTGATAGTAAGGAATGTAAGTCAGAAGTTAGGAACTGTAGAAAACTGATAGGGGAAGCAAAGGGACACAAGGATAAATTTATGGTCAATAGAACATATATATAATGATGATGATAACACTCTTGCCATTTCACTAGTATCTCAGGAGCATGTTAAACAGCAGCTACTAAAGTTAGACATTTTTAAATCAGCAGGTCCTTGCATTCAAGAGTTTTAAATGAGATAGCTGAAGAGCTCACATAGATAATAGACCAGGATAATGAAGCAGTTGATATATAAAAAAAAGGATGGTAATGTAATTAATGCAGATCAACATGGTTTATGGACAATAGCTCCTTTCATATAAACTTGATATCCTATTTCATGATTTTTTATTACAAAGTTGGTAAATAAAGGTAATAGTGTTGACCTAAAATACCTACTCTTCTGTAAGGCATTTGACTTAGCACTGGACAACACTTTTATTAACAAACTAGAATGATATTAAATGGATTAAAAGCTGGCTAACTGATAGGTCTCAAAATGTAATTTCAAATAGGAAATCATCATTACAGTGGTGTGCGTCTAGTGGGATCCCACAGGGATCAGTTCTTGGCCGTATGCTATTTAACATTTTTATCAATGGCCTGCACGAAAGCATAAAATCAACACTGATAAAGTTTGCAGATGACACAAAAATGGGGGAAGTGGTAAATAATTAATAGGAAAATGATGCAGGGTGATCTGGATTGCTTGGTAAGCTGGGTGAAAGCAAACAATATGTATTTTAATATAGGTTAAATGCAAATTATATATCTAAGAACAAAGAATGTAGGCCATACTTAGAGAATGGGGGACTCTATCTTGGGAGGCAGTAACTCTGAAAAAGATTTTGCGGTTGTAGTGGATAATCAACTGAATAATACCTCCCAGTATGACGCTGTGGACAAAAGGACTAATGCAATCCTTGGATACATAAATGGGAATCTCAAGTAGGAGTAGAGAGTTATTTTACTTCTGTATTTGGTACTAGTATGACCACTTCTGGAATACTGTGTCCAGTTCTAGGGTCCACAATTCAAGAAGGATGATGATAAATTGGGCAGGGTTCAGAGAAGAGCCACAGAATGGTTAAAGGATTAGAAAACATGTCATATAACGATAAATTCCAGGAGCTTGATCTATTTAGCTTAGCAAAGAGAAGATTAATAGGTGACTTGTTTATAGTGTGTAAGTACATTCATGGGGAACAAATATTTAGAAATGGGCTCTTCAGTCTAGCAGAGAAAGGTGTAACATGATCCAATGCCTGGAAGTTGAAGCTAGTCAAATTCAGACTGGAAATAGGATGTAAATTTTTAATAGTAAGAGTAATTAACCATTGGAACAATTTACCAAGGATCATGGTGGATTCTCCAATGCTGACAATTTTTAAATCAAGATTGGCTGTTTTTGTAAAAAATCTGCTGTAGGAATTATTTTGGGGAAGTTTTGTGACTTGTGTTATACAGGAGGTCAGACTAGATGATCACTCTGGTCCCTGCTGGCCTTGGAAGCTATAAATATATGCATAGTCCACTTCAGGTTGTGCATGCTCTCCACGCTCCTGAGACTAGACCATTTTTTCTAGCAGTGTCTGCTTGGTCCACACATGTGCCCATGGCCTCCTCATGCAGCACATTGAGTTTGTAAGATGTAGTGCCAGACAGCCACCATCTCATTTCCTTTTCCACTGCAGACCTCAAGTATGGGATCTGAAACAGAGAAGAAAGAGGGTGGGTAGTGGACTACACATAGCAAAAACAAATCTCAAAGAACTTCAGTTACTGCAACCTTTCCTTTTTCTTTGAGTGCCTGTCCTTGTGTGTAGTGCACTTCAGGTGATTCACTAGCAGTGTTCCCCTGGACAAGGTTGGTGCCTGGAGCCTTGTCCCACTGCTCTTTCCAGAGAGGCATCCAAGGCAGCTGCCTGAACCAGCATGTAGTGCTTTGTGCAGGCATATGTCGAGCCCTACGCCACTACCTTGCAGTGATAGGGACATCCCTGAGGAAGGCTATTGAGGTTGCCCAAACTCTCATGAGTGTGCTCTCACACTGCCCTCAAGAGTTACATTGGTCAGCCCACAGCACAGTATTATGAAGCCTGAAATCCACTTTGACAGCCTCTGTCTCATTTGTGGAAAGGATAAAGGGTAAGGCCATCCCCAATCAAACAGTGAGCACAGTGTCAATGGTTTGTAGCAGGGACCATAGTGTCAATGGTCAATGGATCACAGATGCTATGACAAAGTTCAGGTCCCACACCAGTGCAGGTTTCATCACTATTGGGAAATCACTATCTATACCCTTCAGAAACTGGGACGGGTACAGTGTGGATTGGTCAAGATGGCAAGTCTTCCACTCATCCTGGGTGTGGAAGTCCTGAAGGAGAGGTAGGCAGCGAGGAGGTTGGGCCAGCAGCTGAAGTACCATGGGGTACCAGAATGCTGAGGCCATCCTGCCACTATGAGAATAGCCTGTGACTCATCCTGCCTGATCTTTCTCAGGACTCTTGGAAACTCAGGGATTGGCAGGAACACATATCTCAAGGTTCCCGACCCCAACATGAGGAAAACATGCTCCAGTAAACCTGGTGTCCAACCTTGCCTAGGAGCAGAATTCCTGGCAATTTTTGTTCAGGCTTGAGGCAAACAGGTACGTGGTTGGGTGACCCCAGTTCCAAAACACCATTTACAGGGTTAGGCCATGAAGTTCCCACTCATGATCCCTGGATAAGTGCCTGCTGAAGTACTTGGCCAGGGTATTCTGAACCCCTGGTTGGTGTATGGCAGTCACGGCAACCTGCCGGTGCGGGGGGATGTGCACCAATTTCAGAAGGTGATGGCATCCATGCAGAGCTGCAAGGACCTCACTCCCCGCTGACTATTGATAGAGACCTGCTTGCTTGGGGGAGGGGAGATAGCAGCTGGCACCTACCAGATTGTGCAGGTGGATTTGAGGATAGCCTCATTAATTGTCAGCACAACTTTACTCATGACCAACCTGTGTAGGATGGCCAGCAGTTTATTCAGGGGTTCCTGGACCTCTTCCAGGGGCAAGAGGTCAGCACTGATCTTCATCTTCCTCAGATGAGATAGTGATTCCATATTATCCATCATACTCTGATGATCTTCTAGGACATGTTGAAAAGGGCGGCAAAGGCCCTCCAAATTCCACTGGAAAAGATCCAGGGGACAATACCGGGTGTTGAATTGGTGTTGGATACAGATCTTCAGTTAGCAATTGATTGTTCAGTTCCAGAAACCAGTGCCAAATAGCAGGCTGGCACCTGAGTTGGAAGACTAGAAAGTGCTTCTTTCTCCACAGTCTGGGCAGCCAGTACTGCCTGGGTGATTTCTGACCATACTGACCTTACCAGGGCTTCAGGAGGTGCTGAAATGCTGCCTCCAGTACCAGAGGTCATCAAGGTCTTGTCCTTACTTGATATCCCAAAGCCTTTTTCTTTAGTGTAAGCATTCAGTGCTGAGCCAGAACATGGGGTCTCACTTGATTTAGGATGGGACATGGACCTCTGCCTTCTCTTCGAAGACTTAGATAGGGAATCTTTCCTTTTGTCTTTCTGGGAGTGCCTATGGGTATGTCTATACAGCCTGTGGCAGCTCATAGTTGACAGACTTGGGTAAGTGGGGCTTCCAGTAGCAATCCAAAAATAACTGTGTAGACAGCAATTTGATGTTGCAGCTCAGGCTCTGAAACTTAGAGAGGCTGTTTAGATTGGCTCTAAGTTTCCCTTTCGTGCCCTTCCCATGAGACTGCTCACCCTCCTGGAGCCAATGGGAGAGAAGGGGCCATGGGACTGGCCAAAGTCGCAGCACTCTTGCTGTCCTTAGGCTGATGTACAGAGGTATCTCCCTGGTCAGAGTCTACTCACAGATTTGTCCGTAAGGAACATCTCAAAGTGGATCTCCCATGACTTCGTCTTTTCAGGAAACAACTCACAAATACTGGACGTGGGTGGAATATGGGTTTCTCCTAGGCAGTAAAAACAGGAGTCATGATTATCTTACTCTACATTTAACAGGAAGGGGTGCAGGCAACCCGTACAGTTCTTAAAGTCAGTGATCTTTGGCATCATCTCCCCACCAGATATGAACAGAGAGGCTGGGGTAGTCAATAAAAACACTAACCGGAAATCGCTATCTCTAAACTATTTACAGGTAGGAGCCAGAAGAGGCAACGTGAACACTGGTGCTCTGTCTCAGCCTGGGGGTGGTGAGAAGCAGCTGAGATGGTGGTGATCCAGCACTATCCCTTATACCTTCAGAGCAGAACGTGAGGAGGCATGCGGCACTTGCATGGACTGGGCAGACACTGCTAAGAAATTCTCTGATCTCAGATGCATGCAGTGCATTCACAACCTGAAATGAACTGTATACACATAGGAACAAGGACAAAAAGAATAAAGTCCAAACACTGTGAGATTCACCAAAATCATTAGAGTTGACAACACTGTATCAAATTCTAAATATCTTATGAATCAGCATGTTTCTTAAGCTTTATACTGTAACAATCTGTCTCTGGGAGGAAAGATCAAACCAGTATCTTAGATGCCTATATACAAATGCGAGAAGTATGGGTAATAAGCAGGAAGAACTGGAAGTGCTAATAAATAAATACAACTATGACATTGTTGGCATCACTGAAACTTGGTGGGATAATACACATGATTGGAATGTTGGTGTGGATGGATACAGCTTGCTCAGGAAGGATAGACAGGGGAAAAAGGGAGGAGGTGTTGCCTTATATATTAAAAATTGTACACACTTGGACTGAGGTAGAGACGGACATAGGAGATGGAAGTGTTGAGAGTCTCTGGGTTAGGCTAAAAGGGGTAAAAAACAAGGGTGATGTCATGCTAGGAGTCTACTACAGGCCACCTAACCAGGTGGAAGAGGTGGATGAGGCTTTTTTTAAACAACTAACACACTCATCCAAAGCCCAAGATTTGGTGGTGATGGGGGACTTCAACTATCCAAATATATGTTGGGAAAATAACACAGCGGGGCACAGACTATCCAACAAATTCTTGGACTGCATTGCAGACAACTTTTTATTTCAGAAGGTTGAAAAAGCTACTAGGGGGGAAGCTGTTCTAGACTTGATTTTAACAAATAGGGAGGAACTCGTTGAGAATTTGAAAGTAGAAGGCAGCTTGGGTGAAAGTGATCATGAAATCATAGAGTTTGCAATTCTAAGGAAGGGTAGAAGGGAGAACAGCAAAATAGAGACAATGGATTTCAGGAAGGCGGATTTTGGTAAGCTCAGAGAGCTGATAGGTAAGGTCCCATGGGAATCAAGACTGAGGGGAAAAACAACTGAGGAGAGTTGGCAGTTTTTCAAAGGGACACTATTAAGGGCCCAAAAGCAAGCTGGTTAGGAAAGATAGAAAATGTGGCAAAAGACCACCTTGGCTTAACCACGAGATCTTGCATGATCTAAAAAATAAAAAGGAGTCATATAAAAAATGGAAACTAGGACAGATTACAAAGGATGAATATAGGCAAACAACACAGGAATGCAGGGGCAAGATTAGAAAGGCAAAGGCACAAAATGAGCTCAAACTAGCTACGGGAATAAAGGGAAACAAGAAGACTTTTTATCAATACATTAGAAGGAAGAGGAAGACCAAAGACAGGGTAGGCCCACTGCTTAGTGAAGAGGGAGAAACAGTAACAGGAAACTTGGAAATGGCAGAGATGCTTAATGACTTCTTTGTTTCGGTCTTCACCGAGAAGTCTGAAGGAATGCCTAACATAGTGAATGCTAATGGGAAGGGGGTAGGTTTAGCAGATAAAATAAAAAAAGAACAAGTGATTTAAAAATCACTTAGAAAAGTTAGATGCCTGCAAGTCACCAGGGCCTGATGAAATGCATCCTAGAATACTCAAGGAGCTAATAGAGGAGGTATCTGAGCCTCTAGCTATTATCTTTGGAAAATCATGGGAGACGGGAGAGATTCCAGAAGACTGGAAAAGGGCAAATATAGTGCCCATCTATAAAAAGGGAAATAAAAACAACCCAGGAAACTACATACCAGTTAGTTTAACTTCTGTGCCAGGGAAGATAATAGAGCAAGTAATTAAGGAAATCATCTGCAAACACTTGGAAGGTGGTAAGGTGATAGGGAACAGCCAGCATGGATTTGTAAAGAACAAATCATGTCAAACCAATCTGATAGCTTTCTTCGATAGGATAACGAGTCTTGTGGATAAGGGAGAAGCTGTGGATGTGGTATACCTAGACTTTAGTAAGGCATTTGATACGGTCTCGCATGATATTCTTATCGATAAACTAGGCAAATACAATTTAGATGGGGCTACTATAAGGTGGGTGCATAACTGGCTGGATAACCATACTCAGAGAGTTGTTATTAATGGTTCCCAATCCTGCTGGAAAGGCATAACGAGTGGGGTTCCGCAGGGGTCTGTTTTGGGACCGGCTCTGTTCAATATCTTCATTAACGACTTAGATATTGGCATAGAAAGTACGCTTATTAAGTTTGCGGATGATACCAAACTGGGAGGAATTGCAACTGCTTTGGAGGACAGGGTCATAATTCAAAATGATCTGGACAAATTGGAGAAATGGTCTGAGTTAAACAGGATGAAGTTTAACAAAGACAAATGCAAAGTGATCCACTTAGGAAGAAAAAATCAGTTTCACACATACAGAATGGGAAGAGACTGTCTAGGAAGGAGTACGGCAGAAAGGGATCTAGGGGTTATAGTGGACCACAAGCTAAATATGAGTCAACAGTGTGATGCTGTTGCAAAAAAAGCAAACGTGATTCTGGGATGTATTAACAGGTGTGTTGTGAGCAAGACACGAGAAGTCATTCTTCCACTCTACTCTGCTCTGGTTAGGCCTCAGCTGGAGTATTGTGTCCAGTTCTGGCACCGCATTTCAAGAAAGATGTGGAGAAATTGGAAAGGGTCCAGAGAAGAGCAACAAGAATGATTAAAGGTCTTGAGAACATGACCTATGAAGGAAGGCTGAAAGAATTGGGTTTGTTTAGCTTGGAAAAGAGAAGACTGAGAGGGGACATGATAGCAGTTTTCAGGTATCTAAAAGGGTGTCATAAGGAGGAGGGAGAAAACTTGTTCACCTTAGCCTCTAAGGATAGAACAAGAAGCAATGGGCTTAAACTGCAGCAAGGGAGGTCTAAGTTGGACATTAGGAAAAAGTTCCTAACTGTCAGGGTGGTTAAACACTGGAATAAATTGCCTAGGGAGGTTGTGGAATTTAAGAGTAGGTTAGATAAATGTCTATCCGGGATGGTCTAGACAGTATTTGGTCCTGCCATGCGGGCAGGGGACTGGACTCGATGACCTCTCGAGGTCCCTTCCAGTCCTAGAATCTATGAATCTATGAATCTGTGAGTACTGGATGGAAGCTGGAGACAGGTAGGTTAGTATAGTGGTCAGTAGGTTTCCAATATAGGGTGGTGTTTATGTGACCATCACTTATTTGCACTATAATGTCCAGGAAGTGAATCTCTTGTGTGGACTGGTCCAGGCTGAGGTTGATGGTGGGCTGGAAATTGTTGAAATCCAGGTGGAATTCTTCAAGGGCCTCCTATCCGTGGGTCCATATGATGAAGATGTCATCATAGTAGTGCAAGTAGAGGAGGTGCGCTAGGAGACGAGAGTTGAGGAAACATTGTTCTAAGTCAGCCATAAAAATGTTGGCATACTGTGGGACCATGTGGGTACCCATTGCAGTGCCGCTGACTTGAAGGTATAAGTTGTCCCCAAATCTGAAATGGTTGTGAGTGAGGACAAAGTCACAAAGCTCAGCCACTAGATGTGCCGCGGCCTCATTAGGGATACTGTTCTTGACAGCTTGTAGTCCATGCTCATGTGGAATATTGGTGTAAAGAACTTCTACATCTACAGTAGCCAGGATGGTGTTTTCAGGAAGATCACCAATGCATTATAGTTTCCTCAGGAAGTCGGTGGTGTCTCGAAGATAGCTAGGAGTGCTGGTAGTGTAGGATCTGAGGAGAGAGTCCAAATAGCCAGATAATACTGCTGTAAGAGAGCCAAAGCCTGACATGATGGGGCATGCAGGGTTTTCAGGTTTATGGATCTTGGGTAGCAGATAGAATACCCCTGGTAGGGGCTCTAGGGGTGTGCCTGTGTAGATTTGTTCCTGTGCTGTAGCAGGGAGTTTCTTGAGCAGATGGTGTAATTTCTTTTGGTACTCCTCACTGGGATCAGAGGATAGTGGCCTGTAGAATGTGGTGTTGGAGAGTTGCCTAGCAGCCTCCTGTTCATAATCCAACCTGATCATTATGACTACAGCACCTCCTTTGTCAGCCCCTTTGATTATAATATCAGAGTTGTTTCTGAGGCTGTGGATGGCGTTGCACTCTGTACGGCCGAGGTTATGGGGCAAGTGATGCTGTTTGTTCACAATTTCAACCTGTGCACATCTGTGGAAGCACTCTATGTAGAAGTCCAGTCTGTCATTTTGACCATCAGGAGGAGTCCACTCAGAATTCTTCTTCTTGTAGTGTTGGTAGGAGGGTTCCTGTGGGACAGTGCGCTGTTCAGTGGTGTGTTGAAAATATTCCTTGAGTTGGAGATGACGAAAATAGGCTTCCAGATCACTGCAGAACTGTATCATATTTGTGGGGGTAGTGGGGCAGAAAGAGATAGCCCAGCAGAAGAGTCTGTCCTTAGTGTGTGGTTGGATAGATTAACCATATTGTTGGGTGAGTTAAGGGTACCACTGTAGTAGCCCCCTGTGGCATGTAGGAGTTTAGATAGTTTACTGTCCTTTTTCCTCTGAAGAGAAGTGAAGTGTGCATTGTAAATGGCTTATCTCATTTTTGTAAAGTCCAGCCATGTGGGAGTTTGTGTGGAAGACTGGTTTTGTATGAGAGTCTCCAGTTTTGAGAGCTCATTCTTGATCTTCTCCTGTCTGCTGTACAGGATGCTGATCAGATGGTTCCTCAGTTTCTTAGAGAGTGTGTGGCATAGTCTCTCACCATAGTCAGTGTAGTATGTCAATTACAATGGATGTTTTACCTTCAGTCCATTTGGTATGATGTCCATCTTTTTGTACTTGGAGAGGAAGATGATGTCTGTCTGCATCTGTGCGAGTTTTTTGATGAGGTTGATGGATTTCCACTTCATACAGCTAAATTCAGTGCCTTACATGGTGCCAAGTATCAGGGGGTAGCTGTGGTAGTCTGTATCCACAAAAACAATGAGGAGTCCAGTGGCACCTTAAATACTAACAGATTTATTTGGGCATAAGCTTTCGTGGGTAAAAAACCCACTTCTTCAGACGTATGGAGTGAAAATTACAGATGCAGGCATTATTTTTATGGCTGACTTAGAACAATGCTTCCTCAGCTCTCGTCCCCTAGCGCCCCTCCTCTACTTGCACTACATTGATGACATCTTCATCAAATGGACCCATGGGAAGGAGGCCCTTGAAGAATTCCACCTGGATTTCAACAATTTCCACCTCACCATCAACCTCAGCCTGGACCAGTCCACACAAGAGATTCACTTCCTGGACACTACAATGCAAATAAGTGATGGTCACATAAACACCACCCTATATCGGAAACCTACTGACCACTATAGTTACCTACTTGCCTCCAGCTTCCATCCAGGACACATCACAAGATCCAATGTCTACAGCCAAGCCCTAAGATACAATCGAATTTGCTCCAATCCCTCAGACAAACACCTACAAGGTCTTTATCAAGCATTCTTAAAACTACAATACCCACCTGGGGAAGTGAGGAAACAGATTGACAGAGCGAGATTGGTACCCAGAAGTCACCTATTACAGGACAGGCCCAACAAGGAAAATAACAGAACACCACTGGCCATCACATACAGCCCGCAGCTGAAACCTCTCCAGCACATCATCAACGATCTTGAACCTATCCTGGAAAATGATCCCTCACTCTCACGGACCTTGGGAGGCAGACCAGTCCATGCTTACAGAGAGCCCCTCAACCTGAAGCGGATACTCACCAGCAACTACACACCACACCACAGAAACATTAACCCAGGAACTAATCCCTGTAACAAACCTCGTTGCCTACTCTGTCCCCATATCTATTCTAGCGACACCATGAGAGGACCCAGCCACATCAGCCACATCCTCAGGGACTCATTCACCTGCACATCTACTAATGTGATATATGCCATCGTGTGCCAGCAATGCCACTCTGCCATGTACATTGGCCAAACCGGACAGTCTCTAAGCAAAAGAATAAATGGACACAAATCTGACATCAGGAATAGTAACATACAAAAGCCAGTAGGAGAACACTTCAATCTCCCTGGACATTCTATAACAGATTGAAAAGTAGTCATACTTGAACAAAAAAACTTCAAAAACAGACTTCAAAGAGAAACTCCAGAACTAAAATTCATTTGCAAATTTAACACCATTAATTTTGGCTTGAATAGGGACTGGGAGTGGCTGGCTCACTACAAAAGCAACTTTCCCTCTCCTGGCATTGACACCTCCTCATCAATTACTGGGAGTAGACTACATCCACCCTGATTGAATTGGCCCTGTCAACACTGGTTCTCCACTAGGAACTCCCTTCTCTTTATGTGTCAGTATAATAATGCCTGCATCTGTAATTTTCACTCCATGCATCTGAAAAAGTGGGTTTTTTACCCACGAAAGCTTATGCCCAAATAAATCTGTTAGTCTTTAAGGTGCCACCAGACTCCTTGTTGTTTTTGTGGATACAGATTAACATGGCTACCCCTCTGATACTTAATCTCTGGTGTGTTTATTAATGGAATTTGAACAGATTTGAATGGAAAACACAGAAAAAATATTTGAAAGTGATAGATAGATGGAGTGAAGGGATATGGTTACTGTAGTCTCCAAGTGTCTGATAAAGCAAACCACTTACTCATATATTTAACTTTAAGGCCACTGGGACTTTAACATGTGCTTAAGTGTTTTGCTAAGTAGGGGCAGGATAATTCACATGCTTAAATATAAACATGTGCTTAAATGCTTTATTGAATTGGGATCCAAAAAGGATGTAGAAAAAAGGAGAATGATGACGAGCTACAGTGTTTCTTTATTTATCCATTTAGTCCTGTAAAAGCAATCTTGTGCATTTAACCCGGCAACATTGCTATTACTCTGTCAAGTGCTGTAGAAATTATGCCTACAACATTGATCTGAACCAAATTTTTCAAGGCACAGCTAAATGTAATCCAATTGAAGAACAATTCTATCTAGTAAAAGACTAAAACTGTTTAAAAAGACATGACCTTGACTTGTCTTGTTAGCAGCCACCCCTATAGTAAATCTGTATTTTACGAGTTTAAAATATTTGTGGTGGATGTGAGTCAGGAAAAAAGATACGTTAAATAATCAGAATGTTAGTCAAGGGTATTGTTTAAACTTATTTTACGTTAAGAAGGGGGGAAATACCCATAAACATGTACAGTATTTCAGCTACTGTACTTAGTAGCAAAATTGAACCCTGAAATCCTTCACTTGCATATTTTAGTTTTTAACATACATTGACCATTTGTGAATGAAAATATTAGACCAGTATTATAGTTAGATACTTGGGATACATGAAAGACAGGTAGCATGGATTTTTAAAAATGACTTAAATGATGGATAACAATTGTGAGCATTCACGACTAGCACAAATGTCCTAATGGAGCAATACTATTGCTCATACTTTGTATAGAGTGACCACAAAAATAAATAGTAAAATTAAAATATAAGCAGTGAAATCTATAGAAAAATAACCTCAGAATAAACTGCAGCAGAAAGGGAGGCAATGTTGACTAATAATAAAATAAATAAATAAATAATAATAATACAAGCTCTTATCTAGTACTTTTCAATTAGGCCATATGAAAGGGAGTTAGGTGAGATCAGTCAGAGCTGTGATTGGTCAGCATCTCTGAAGAGCCAACTATTTATTTAGCTGTCTGTTGGGGGTTTGAAGTCCCAAAGTGGCCGTATCACCTAGCAATAAACGTCAGTGGTCAGGGGTAGGGGAACCTGGGCCCTCCATGCTCCACTAGGTTCCAGTCCAGGACCTTGTGAACAATAGTTCAAACATGTGGCCTAGGGGCGAGCACCCTTATGCCCATTCCCTGGGCCACTTACTACCCCAGCTTTGGTTCCTCTGTCATTGCCACTTGTTCGTTTTTGGAATTGCCCTGGAGTTCTAGCTGATCATGCTCTGGGGGGATGGGGTCTTCCTCTATCAGATGCAGTCCATTATAATCCTAACTCATTGGGGTGAGGGGCCTGTGGCGGCTTGGCAGTGGGGCTTGATTTTGGCTGCCTGGTGTCCCAGCAGCTTCTCTGCAGGGAGCTTGCAAGACACATTTGCTCCCCTGCTCTGTCTGCACAGACTGAGCTGAGCTTCTCCCTGTTGAGCTCTGCCTCCAGGGTGAGCATGCCCAGCAAAGGGCAGCTGGGCAGGGCCTTCTGAGCCCAGAGTAGTTCTTTAACTCTTAGTTCACCAGTGTGGGGCTCATACACCCCATCACAGTGCCTAAATATTGCTTGGGGTAGAACCGGTTTGAAATTTTCTGACAAAACATAGTTTTGTTGGAAAATGCCAATTGGTTGTAGCTAAATGTTTTGCTGAATCTATTACAGATTGAACAAAAGTCTCATCCAAACCAGGGCCAGCTCCAGGGTTTTTGCCGCCCCAAGCGGCGCAAAAAAAAAAAAAAAAAGCCGCGATCTGCGGCGGCAATTGAATTGCCGCCGAGTAGCTGGACGTGCCACCCCTCTCCGGAGTGGCTGCCCCAAGCACCTGCTTGGCAAGCTGGTGCCTGGAGCCTGCCCCGATCCAAACACAGTGTTTCGGGATGCACAGCTCTGGAGGTAACTGCCAGCCTCTGGCCCCCAAGCTGGAGCTGGAAGCTTAGCCTAAATCCCTGCCATCGAGCAACTAAAACAAATTGACATTCTTATCAATTTACTGAACAGCAGCTACAGAATTGACAAGAATGTCAATTCCACATTTTGTTTCTTGAAAAACATATGTCAGTATTCCTGAAATGAGATTTTTGGGGATCTCTGATTCACTGAGAAATTGCAGTAAATTTGCTTTCATTCCAAATCAGAAAAAAAGCAAATTCATAAATATCCCCTGTAACATCACCAGCAAACCAAGATTGCTAAATTTCAGCCAGCTCTAGCTTTAGGTTCCTAAATTTGGTTTTATGTACTTAACTTTTTATCAAGACTTCAACATTTACCCCAAGTGAACTTACAATAACAATAACAAATCCATGAACCATTATCAGGACATGGAAACAAGACCTCCACCACTAAAACCAAACTTCTTCCACCAAATACCCACACTTAGCAGCCCCAGAGAAGGCATAAATGGATTGCCCATGACACATGCCCTGAAGATCATCAAACTTGGGATCTGTACTACCAAAGTGAAAAGATTTTTCCAGAATGAGGTCCCTCCACTGAGAAGACACAGCCACCACTAGGATACTAACTGAAACTTATGAACCCCTTTACTTTCAATTTTTTAAACATCAACAGTGGGGGGAAAGATGATGACAGAAAATATGGAAATGGCAGAAGCGCTAAATGACTTTTTTGTTTCAGTTTTCACTGAAAACGTTAGTAGCAATTGGACATTTCACATAGTGAATGCCAGTGAAAATGAGGTAGGATCATAGGTTAAAATAGGGAAAGAACAAGTTAAAAATTACTTAGACAAGTTAGATGTCTTCAAGTCACCAGGGCCTGATTAAAAACATCCTAGAATACTCAAAGAGCTGACTAAGGAAATATCTGAGCCATTAGTGATTATCTTTGAAAACTCACGGATGACAGGAGAGATTTCAGAGGACTGGAAAAGGGCAATTATATTGCCAGTCTATAAAAAGGAAAATAAGGACAACTCAGGGAATTACAGACCAGTCATCTTAACTTCTGTATCTGGAAAGATAATGAAGCAAATAAACAAGCAATCAATTTGCAAACACCTAAAAGATAACAAGGAGATCAATAACAGCCAACATGGATTTGTCAACAACAAATCATATCAAACCAAACAAAGAAATAACTTTCTTTGACCAGCTAACAAGCCTTGTGGATAGGTGGGAAGTGGTAGATGTGGTCTATCTTGACCTTAGTAAGACTTTTGATATTGTCTTGCATGACCTTCTCATAAACAAATTAGGGAAATATAACCTTGATGGAGCTACTATAAATTGGGTGCATAATTGGTTGGAAAACTGTTCCCAGAGAGTAGTTATCAGTGGTTCACAGTTAACCTGGAAGGGCATACCTGCAGGGATCAGTCCTGGTTCTGGTTCTGTTCAATATCTCTATAAACGATTTAGATAATGGCATACAGAGTACACTTATAAGGTTTACAGATAATACCAAACTGGGCGGGGTTGCAAGTGTTTGGAGACTAGGATTAAAATTCAAACTGACTTGGACAAACTAGAGAAATGATCTGAAGTAAATGGGATGGAATTCAATAAGGACAAATGCAAAGAACTCCACTTAGGAAGGAACAATCAATTGCACACATACAAAGTAGGAAATGACTGCCTAGGAAGGAGTATTGCGGTAAAGGATCTGGGGGTTATAATGGATCACAAGCTAAATATGAGTCAACAGTATAACACTGCTGCAAAAAAAGCAAACATCATTCTGGGATGTATTAGCAGGAGTGCTGTAAGCAAGACATGAGAAGTAATTCTTCCACTCTACTCCGCACTGATAAAGCCTCAGCTGGAATATTGTGTCCAGTTCTGAGCACCACATTTCATGAAAGATGTGAACAAATTGAAGAAAGTCCAGAGGTGAGTAACAAAAATGATTAAAGTTTTAGAGAACATAACCTATGAGGAAAAATAGAAAAAGATCAGGTTTGTTTAGTCCGGAGAAGAGAAGACGGGGGGGGGGCATGATAACAGGTTTCAAGTACCTAAAAGGTTATTACAAGGAGGAAGAAAAATTGTTCTCCTTCACCTCTGAGGATAGGACAAGAAGAAATGGGTTTAAATTGCAGCAATGGTGGTTTAGGTTGGACATTAGGAAAATTTTCCTGTCAGGATAATTAAGGACTGTAACAAATTGCCTAGAGTTGTGGAATATCCATCACTGGAGGTTTTTAAGAACAGGTTAGACAAACACCTGTCAAGAATGGTCTAGTTATTACTTAGTCTTGCCTTGAGTGCAGGGGACTGGACTAGATGACCTATTGAGGTCCCTTCCAGCCCTACACTTCTATGAAAGTTGTTTTAAATTAGTGTACTTATGGCCTTACCTTTTATAGTACCATTTTCTGTTTGGAAATTTATATTGAGAAAAGATGTTTTGATATCTAAGGGATATGCGTCTCTGTGTGTTTGAAATTAATTAAAGTTTGCTGTGTTGAATAATTTATGTCACTCACATTCAGATTTAATTCACAAGATAAAAATATGGACCAGATCATCATCAGGTATAAATCGGCAAAGCTACTAAGAATCTATGTTGATCTGACTCAGCTGAGAATCTGGCCTTATGAGTTTGATCTTTCAGTCCTCACTGATGTAACACTCCCAAAGAATTCAGGGGGAAATTTTTCTGAGCAAGAATCAGGCTCTTAAATGTCTTCAAAGGGACTTACCAAAGTTGATAAAAGCCACAACATTCACAAAGAAAGACCCCACATTGCTCCCTTCTACTCGCGGCGTCCCCTTCAGGACACTGCCCTCCGGCAGTGCCCCCTAGTTCGTTCTCACCCCCTTCCGGGGGGGTGGGGGGGCTAACAGCAGTCTTTCACCTGTCACAGTGGCCAGCCACTCCCAAAGTCTAACCCCTTCCTTCAGGGGTATGGTGCAGTTCCTCTAGCGGCAGCCTCCCTGCCCTCCTTCTTTCCCCTCGCTTGCTGTCCACTCTCCCTGGGTTACTTCCCCTCTGACCCTTTGCACCCTTTAGGCCCTTCCCTCAGGGCCTGCAGCCTGGCAGGTAGCAGGTTGGAGTTCCCTTCGGCTCCCCGGAGTCTGCCCAGCACTGCTCTGTCCCAGGTGCTGGTCTCCTAGCTCAGGAGACAGACCTTCCCTGTTGGAGGTCTGGGAGAGACTTCCTGCTCCCTTCCTGGGCTGCATTTAGATAGGGCCTAGCCTAGCCCTGATTGGCTGGCTCTAATCTCAGCCCTGATTGGCTCTCAGTAGGCCCTTCCCTAATTGGCTGACGGTCTGTGCAGCCGCTCTGGCCTACTCTAGCCCCCTCTCTCATGGGGGTGGGGCAGCCGCCCCACCACACACCTTCCCCCTTAAGAATGCTCACGGGGGGTGGGGTGGAAAGAAGCAGGTCCCTATCGCCCCAGCTTCCCTCACAGCTGGGCCCGCAGGGCATCCCTTTCCTCTTGCAGGCCCTCCACAGTCTGGAGCAACCTGCTTCCCATTTCTAGGGTCTGGGTTCCCACTGTAGACCACCCTGGTCTTACGTGGGTTCCCAATTCTGTTTGGGTTCCCACATTGGCCCTCCTGACTCTCATGTGGGTTCCCTCATTTCGGTGGGGCCTCTCTGCCCCATCCCCTTTCTCTCTAAGGGCCTTGGTCTTCACCACCCCTGCCCTGGGGCTGGTCTCAGACCGAGCCCTTGTCTCAGACACTCCCCCTTTCTGCCTCAGGGAGCAGTGCCTCTTTAAATGACCCCCTTTGTGGCAGTGGAAGCACTTTCTGGGTCTTCCCCCTGCCATGGCCCTACTCCTGCTTGTTTGGGCCCTAGCCCTTCCTTCTGGGCTGGCCTGGGCCTTGTAAGGGGCAGTCTCTCTTCAGGTGCCTCGGCTCCCCACAGACCCAACAAGCTGGGGGCCCCCCTGTTACTCTCACAGGGGGTGCCTTTTCTGGGTGGGGCCTCTCTGCCCCCTCCCAGTAGGGGCACTCCCTCCTGTAGTGTTCCCCTTCGCCCACAGGCCCCGTCGCCCGAGCCACCCAGGCCCTCCAATACAAGTCCCTTTTCACCACCGCAGCACCTCCTTCTGTTCAGTCCAAGAATTAGCTCTTAATAGTCCTGGAGCGCCCTCTGTTGGCAGTGTCCCGTCCGCCTCTCGCCCTCCGTTGGCCCCTGGACCCACGTTGCTCCCCTCCGCTCGCGGCGTCCCCATCAGGACAGTGCCCTACTCTAGCCCCCTCTCTCATGGGGGTGGGGCAGCCGCCCCACCACAATGTCACATTCTGCAAAATCTTATGAATATGCTTAACATAAGCATGAGTTGTCCTACTGGCTTCAGTGGGAGTATTCACATACTTAAAGTTGAGCATGTACATAAATCTTTGCAGGATTAGGGATAAAAGTGAGATTTAGGCCCAGATCTATAAAGGTATTTAGTTGTTGCTCTGCTCAGTGTTGCAAGGCCTAAGACACATATCTTTAAAAGTATTTAGGTGCCTACATCCCATGGGAACATCTTTGAGGATCTGGGCCAAAGTGACTTAGATGCCTAAATCACATTTTCAAAAGTGATTTAGGCAATTAGGATCCCAAGTCACTTAGGCCTGGAAGTGCTGAATGGAGCAACACTGAAATACTTTTAAAAATCTGAGCCTTAGTTCTTATTCTATATCAGGGGTTGGCAACCTTTCAGAAGTGGTGTGCCAAGTCTTCATTTATTCACTCTAATTTAAGGTTTCGCATGCCAGTAATACATTTTAATGTTTTTAGAAGGTCTCTTTCTATAAGTCTATAATATATAACTAAACTATTGTTGTATGTAAAGTAAATAAGGTTTTTAAAATGTTTAAGAAGCTTAATTTAAAATTAAATTAAAATGCAGAGCCCCTCGGACCGGTGGTCAGGACCCAGGCAGTGTGAGTGCCAGTGAAAATCGTACATCATTTGCATGGGTAATATTCAGTTCAGATGAGGCATCTGGTTATCAGTGAGGTTCTGCTTGAACCTAATTTTCCAGCTGGGCTGAGGCATAAAAAGTCAAATGATTTACCCAAGGTCACACACACATTGTATTGGTTGGTCAACAGCAATTGGAATAGAAACCTCTCTGGATTTTTCAGGTCTTTTCTGTTACCATTGGAGAGCACAGCCTTGATAGGTAATAAACACAGGAGAACAAACTGGAAATTTAATATAAACATTCCTTTAGACCTTAAATGTTAGTTTTAAGAGAAATTTAATATGTATTTTTCTTAATCTTAAAAGAACTATGTTAACAAATCTTAACAGGACTATGTAAACAAATCCCTCTCATATTATAATAAAATATTAATATTACATACCAACTACTATTATGCATCTTTCATCTCGAACAATCCTGAAATTCCTTACTCATGTAGAATTGAAATACAAATTGTATAGGGATGATCCAGGTGCCTCTGGGGTTAAACCCAGTGGCTGCTTACAAACACACAGGCAAACTACATAACGTATTAAGACAGGAACTGAAGGACACCTCATTTGTATTATTTTTTTGAGGACCATCAATACGCTTAGTATTGGATAAAACAAAGGCAGACTTGGGATTGTATCTTCAGCTAGCATAAAAACTGGCATAGCTTCATTATTCCAAAGTAGCTACACTGGTTTACATGAGCTGAGGATCTACCCCATGGTCTGTGCCCCAAGATACTAAAAATCTAAGGGCCTGTTCCTCTATAGTGCTAAGTTCCCTCAATTCCCCAAAGAAATTACCTTTTTCAAATATTTCTTCAGCACCATCAGTATACTTGGTCTATTATTGTAAGCAGTGTGCTTTAAGAAAATATTCTGGATGCAGATCTCTTGAATAGCAAGGCTCATTAAGAAGCAGCAGCTTTGTTGCTAGGGGACCATAACCACGGGGTATCAGGATATTAGGTTTTTATTTTAAATAAGCAATGTTGATTAATTAACATTCTTTTGAACATTGTGTTTTAATATCAAAGAACTTAGGTCAATGGACAGGTGAAATTGTATATTGCTATGTTGAAATTTCAGTGCTAAAAATAACAATTTTTAACACAAAACCAACCAAACTATGTCACGAAAACTGAAGGCCCACAAAGCTTGTTAAATGGCTTTTACAAGTACACAAACTCATAGATGAGAAATACACAAGTTATTTCAACTTCATGGCTAAAGAAGAAATAAACAGATACTGATACACAGGTTAAAGCTTTAAATAGCATTTTCGTGGTGCTGAGACAAGCTAAGGCTACCGGAGAGCAGAAGATTCCAGTGACTTTTATATTGCTACATAATGACATGATTAAATCAGTTTCTAAAGCATCAAACCATGTGGAGAGACTTTATGTAAAGACCAGGAAACTTCAACATTGACATTTCTACAAAAGAATGACATTGCTGGCAGAAATTTCAGCCTGAGAAGGAACACAGAACTCTGCAAATTAGTAAAGGAGGCTGCAACTCTGCAAACAGAGGGACCTTACTGAAGTTTTGCAAACACCACATGGCTATGCATTTCAAAACAGGGGATCCCATAAAGGGATGTTTCAAAGAGGTGCCTATTGGTTGCTGAAACCACAGAAAATCTGAAAGTGGAACCAGGATGTCCCAAGATATTTGCACATGAATATGTATGAACTTGAGGTTCTTGGAACAAACCTCACAGTAACGGTATGCAGATACAACAATTAAACCATAAAACCATAAAAATGAGACCACATGGTCTATTATTAGACTATAAAAATGTGATGCATTATATACAACTCATAGTTTGTTTGGCCGACATCAGCATTTCAAAAAGGAATAAGTCAACATACTGCTATTTAAAACTGAATAGTGCCCCTATCTAGTCACTTCCCCAAAGCAAAAATAAAAACAAACCCCTTCAAAAACTATATCTGAAAAGGTTGAGAGAAGGAAAGTTGGATCTGTCATTTGGCCACAGATAACAACAAATGAACATTTTACCAATTCTCCGTCTTTTAAGACCCCAAGGAAAAGTTCACGGCATTATGGTAACAAGACTACAGCTTAAATAACTCCGCAATCTGATCTCAAGTTCCTATCTATCTTAAGAAACCAGTCCATGTGAAACTGTGGTGAAGAATTTATATATGCATAAATAATCAACAAAGACAAACTTATATACATGTACTTCCTTACTCAAGAAAAACTTGATTATTCTAAAGTTAATTACTTCGCAGGTAGGGTATACCTGAGCGAAAAGGCCAGTCAATGGTTCAGTTATATATTATTTAAATTTGTGTTTCACTAACAAGTTTCACCTCAGCTGCCTAGAAATAATGCTGAGTTACTAAGTCACTAATGATGTGGAGACTGGAAATTTTATTACTCTAGTTGAGCATATCTAGGCACTATACAAACACAGACTGTCATTGCCTCAAAGAGCTCAGAGTCTAAGTAGCACAAAGCACAAGAAGCTGTATTTACATGCAATGAAAAGATAACTGACAGCATGCACACTTAGTGAAATTACAGACTACAGATGTTTCATATAACACATGATTTATGATGTCACTTTAAACTGACAGATTCTTAAAAAGAGAGAGAAAGAAGCCTGACAGTGAATTTTTAGTTATAAGATAAAAAGTCTGCTCTTGTTTTAACATTCGATTAGGCTAACTTAAGAACAACAGTACAGTAAGAGTAAAGTTACAATTAGCCTATCATTACAATTATAGGTGAATGTCATGAAAAATGAGAAATAATTTTAAATTATTAAGTGCATATTTGTAGAGATGGTAAAAAAATGGAATTTCCATCCTGTGGACATTCTGATATTTTGACATATGTTTTTATCCAAAATTGGGGTGAAAAGTCAAAACATTCAAAACTTTTCATGGAATGGAAAGTTCAGGAAAAAAACGTTTTTGAACTGTTGCATTTCAGCTTGGTTAAACATTGAATTGCATCTGCCTGAGCCAACACAGTGCCTCGTTGGAGTTGTAGTCTGGGTGTCTCATGCCTAAATTCTCTTCTGTGGACTGTTCTCCCTACAGGGGCGGCTCCAGGCACCAGCGCAGCAAGCGCGTGCCTGGGGTGGCAAGCCCACAGGGGGCGGCCTGCCGGTCGCTGTGAGGGCGGCAGTCAGGCAGCCTTCGGTGGTCTGCCTGCGGGAGGTCCGCCGGTCCCGTGGTTTCGGCGGCAATTCGGCGGCGGGTACGCCAAAGCTGCGGGAACGGCAGATCACCCGCAGAAACGCCGCCGAATCCGTGTGACCGCGGATCATCCGCAGGCATTTCGCCGAAGGGCACCTGACTGCCATGCTTGGGGCAGCAAAAAACATAGAGCCGCCCCTGGCTCCCTAACAAGATTACAACTTCCATGTTGCACCATTGTCATGAGACTCCCATGATGCATCACAGTGGTTCAACCAGAGAAGAGACCACAATGCATAATGGAAGATGTAGTTCAGACAGGGAGCAAAGCTTATAGAGGAGAATAGAAGCATGGGACACCCAAAGTACAATTCCCACGAGGAACTGTGGAAGATCAGGTGGACATAGGTTAATACCAAACTGAACTGAAATGAAATGTTTTGATTAGTTTCAACAAACCAAAATGTTTTGATTTGGGTTGATCTCTCCTGAAATATTTGATTTTCCCATCAGAATATCAATTTTTTTGACTAAATCAAAATTGTTCATAGGAAAAAATGATTTTGTGGAAATGCCATTTTCTGTAAAAAACAAATATACAAAACCCCAAAACATTTCAACTGATAATTCATGATGAGCTCTACATATTTGATGTTAGTATATGATGTCTGTGTGTGTGTGAAAAGTTTGATTATGCATTATCTTTACCTGGAAAACCATTTTGAATTGAATTGATGTTGACTAATTCAGTATGGCTTAATGGAAACAGCACTATAGTGGGACTCTGATTTGTGGTCTAGTTTCAGTTTGACCACTGGCCTACTATGTGACCTTGGGCAAGTCACTTCACTGCCCTTTGACTCAGTTTCCCCTCTTTGAAGATTTTGGTGGGGATTCCATGAGGTCCAGATGCCTTATTGCTCTTCATCTGTTAGATGACTTTCTTTACCTTGTCGAGTGTTGATGGGATTCTGAGGTCATCCTTGATAGGATGTTGAGGGATTAAGAATATCAGAATATCCTGTAACCCAATGGTTAGGGTACTGTCCTGAGATCTTTTCTCCCCATCAAGCAGAGGGGGAAACTGAACCTAGATCTGTCACATCTTAGGTGAGTGCTCTAACTACTGGGCTTGAAGTTATAAGGGAGACTATACCAGCACCACCATCTTCTCTGACTAGGCCCCAATCTGCTAGGCGACCTCAGGGCATGCCTACTGGTTTGTACCTCACAGGCCAGATAGATAGCACAATGCCTATCTTCACCTTTTGAGGATCCCATTAGGGATGAGATAAACATCTGGATGCTTAGAGTGAGGCATTGTGTATATGCCCAGAGGCAGAAACTTAGGTGCCTAGGGAACTTTTACAGCAAACATTTAGGGCTGAGTGAGTTTAGGAACCTAAGGGCACGTCTTCACTACCCACCGGATCGGCGGGTAGCAATCGATCTATTGGGGATCGACTTATTGCGTCTAGTGAAGATGTGATATAATCGATCCCTGATGGCTCTGCCGTCGACTCCGGAAATCCACCGCGGCAAGAGGCGGAAGCGGAGTCGACGGCGGCGCGGCAGCGGTCGACTCGCCGCCGTCCTCACAGCCAGGTAAGTTGACCTAAAATACGCAACTTCAGCTACGCTATTCACGTAGCTGAAGTTGCGTATCTTAGGTCGACCCCTCACCCCCCCATAGTGTAGACCTAGCCTAAGTGTTAGGCAGCACAGCAGCTGAGTGGGGTTTTTGTGGATTTCAGTGGTGTCTAACGGCAGGTTTACATTTAAAAAGCTGCAGCAGTGCAGCTATCAGCAACCTATTCTGAATGTCAGCTGAGTAATAAAAGCAAAATAATGTATGTAGTCCAAGGTTTGGATTTCAGAGATCTCACTGACCAAAGGGGCTTATTAAAACAAAATATCAACAATAAATAATCATAATAAATTATTTGTATTACAGGAGCACCTAGAGGCCCATATTTGTATTTGCTTTCCATTGTGCTAGGCACAGTATAGAACACTGAAGTTCAGACCTCAGTGGTTCAGGAGTCAAATTAGCAATCAACATTACCCAAAAGAGCCACAGTAGTGTGAATTCATTGTTCCATTTACTATATATATATAATTGCAGCAAAATGACTGACCAAGTTTTGTTATTTTATCAACTACAATCAGTTAATAACATTGTAAAAACATCCTGATTAACCAATCTAAGTTATTAACCAATCATAGAATCATAGGAATGGAAGGGACCTCCAGAGGTCATCTAGTCAGTCTTCTGCACTCATGGCAGGACTAAGTATTATCTAGACCATCCCTGACTGGTGTAATTAATAACTGAATCACACACTGTTTTGATATGTGCTGCAAAGAGCTGCAGGAGATACACTGAAGAGCCACTGGCGGTTCACAAACTTCAGTCTGAGTATCACTGGTATAGACAGTTGATAGTAAGAGACAGTTGCTGCCCCGAAGAGCTTACAGACAAAATAGAGAAGACAGAAAAAGAACTGGAGGGAACACAGAGGTGAAGGCCCAGATCCTCAAAGGTATTTAGGCACAAAAGGGCTTGTCTACATGGTTAATTCTTAAAGATCACAGTCATCTAAGACTCTGAGATTTTACAAACATTAATTAAAACTCACAACTTCCCTGTAAAGTAGATAACCAATCACTTACCACAAATAAATAATAGTAAATAATCGAAGTGAATACATACAATTTACCAGCTGAAATACATTCCCATGTTATATATAAAATCTTCAATAAACAGATTCAAATAACAAACAAATCTCCAAAAATCAAAATATATTCATAGAACATATGTGAATCCTCCCCGCCTCCAAAAAAAATCATGCACAAAAAAAAATTAACTGTAAATAATTCATCCATCTCTAGGCTGGGGACATTTTGGTCTTTGGAGAACATTCTGGTGGGTGACCATGTTAGTCTGGAACTGTAAAAGCAGCAAAGAGTCCAGTGGCACCTTATAGACTAACAGACATATTGGAGCGTATTCACCCACAAAAGCTCATGCTCCAATACGTCTGTTAGTCTATAAGGTGCCACAGGACTCTTTGCTGCTTTTACATTCTGGTGGGTGAGATTTTGATGTTTGGCTATTTCAATGACACTATACACTATGCAAAATCTGAAAGGACATTCACATCATGTTGTTTGCCAGAGCTAAGCCATATACCACTAAGTTTTGTACTTTGAGTAAAGAGCCAAATTGCTGACTACGATTGTAACTGGATAAATGGATTTCTCATATACTAATCTTTTTTAATTAAATTGACAATGCTATAAATAAACCAAAACACTGGAATATATGATGTTCCTGCAATATGTTTATTCAATTATTTCTAATTTTTTTCATTTTGGGAGCTTTTATATTTTGGATTTCTTATCCCCTTGTGCATCTCTTGTTAGAAGTTGTCTTAACATTTAAATAATCCTCTCCTGAAGAGACTGCTTTACGTTTAAGTAAAGTGCATTCTTACTATCGAAAACTGCATTGTTTACGCAGTTGACTAGTAATGAGAATAAGCAGTTTGAGAACACAGGAATAAACAGAAAGGTGAATAAACTTTCAAATGAAAAAGAGCTAAAGCTGAAGATGTCTTTCAGGCCCTTAGAAATGCAACACCCTCCCATGAAGGAATTCTGTGTGCTAGGACAGGAAGCATAAATAAGAAATAGAAGAGCAGGAATATGGAAAAAGAAAATAATGAAACATGGAGGAACAGGGGGAGAGAGAGAGAGACAAATAAATTGGCACAAGAGCAGACAGCGAAAAAATGACTAATAAAAACAGACACAGGAATAAATTAAAATAAAAGTGACAGAAACAAATGGACACCAATGGCCCATTTCACCACTGTGTGACTCCAGTGGTATGACAGGGTAACCACATTGATTTCAATGGAGATCCAACTGTGTAAAACTGGAGAAGTGAAGTGGTGAATTAGGTCCTAAAAATCAGAGAAAGAGCACTAGAGATGAAAATAATATATATATCAAGGATGAGATGTGAAAAAGAAACAGAATAAGGAAGAGGAGGAGGGAGCAGAAACAAAGGGGGAAATTCTATTCTCTTCAGGTTCGTATACCACACCAGTCCGCACGGTATCTGAACACCCTCCAGAGGTGCATTGAAGAATGTGACTAGCATCTGTGGCATCTGGTCCTCTTTCTTCAGTCCTTTCCCCTGGGGGAAACTGTATGTGGATTTAAAAAAAAAATAATTTTAGTAAAATATACTGTACTACCTATTTATTGTTAGTGAATTAATGATGCAGAAGTGTGCCTTGCACCTGGAACAGAAGTAGGGTTTTTCTGATTTTTCTTAGATCACAAGGAAGTTCATTCCACCTCCTTGAACTGTCTTCAAAGCAATCCCTGTCCCTTGTGGTAGACAGTTCCATTGTGTCAGAGGAGCAGACCTCTTTCTGTGCATTAGAGGAACTTTTAAGTATCCCAGGTCTAAATTATTAAGGGTCAGACACTCAAAAGGATTTACATGCCTGAATGCTCAAATGGAGTTTGGTGTTGTGGTGCTGAACACCACAACACTGAACATTTAGGCTCCTGGAAAAATCACTGCAATCCTCAAAGTCTGAGTTAGATGCCTGAGCTCCTATATAGTGAATGGGGAGTGACAGGATCAGACCGAGATCTATAAAATTTATCATGCTAGATGGGAAGCTGCCTAAACTAGCCAATGGGAGATGCTGACCAGAGGGGTATGTGCTGAGCACCGCACCTTTCACAGAGAAAGGCAACTAAGCCTGGGGTTTAGGAAGCGCCTAGATTTGCTCCCAATTTTGAAGCCAGGAACCCTTTTTAGAGTTAGGCATCTTATGCCATTTTAGGAGGAAGAGGAAATGCTGCTGCTGCTCTTATATTTTTTTAGCCTAGTGGCTAGAGCACTTGTCTGGGATGTGGAAGACCCAGTTTCAATTCCCCCTTCTCTACCTGAGAGGGAGAAAACATTTGAAGAGGGGTCATCCACCTCTCAGAGAGTGCTCTAACCCTGAGCCATGGGACACGCTGATGTGGGGCTCTCTTCATCTCTCCTGTTGAAGCTATTCCACTGTGGCTAAATAACAAGAATAGTTGGAACCAGGGGACTGGACTGGACTCTGAGCATCCCACCTCTCAGGTGGGTGCTCTAACCACTGGGTTATAGAGTCATTCTCTCTGGGCCAGAGATATGAAAATGAGAATCAGAATTGCTCTGTCCCAGTGGTTATGCACCCCTTTAAGCATTCAGCCCTTAGCTGCCTAACTCCTTTCAAGATCCAGCCCTAAGTGCCTTGAAATTAAAGATTGATATCTCATATTTAATGTAATATTCCATGGTAATAAAAAGGGTAGGATAGGCTTGATGTGCTCATGGTAGCCCATATGACGGAGTCACCATGCTGCTGATTTCTTCCTCTCCTTCTTCAGGGACTAGTCACAACTGACATCCCCTCAGTCAGCCTGGGACTGTTCACTCTAGAGCTCTCAGATACAAAAAAACAAACAAACAAACAAACAAACAAACAAACAAACAAACAAAAAAAGATGAAGAGAAGAGTAAGAGTGTTGATGACTCTATTCCCATCTATGCTGGAAAAATATAGCTGTCCAGTTATGTAGGAGAACATATTTCAGATTCACCAAGTTCCAGGTCAGAAGGGACCAATGATTCTTGTAAGGCCTTTCTCCAGACTAAAGAGTCCTTTAGTACCTGGTATTTTCTCCCTGTGATGGTACTTATATGCTGTAGTCAAGTCACCTCTCAATCTTCTTTTTGATAAACTAAACATCTTGAGCTCTTTAAGCCACTCACTGTAAGGCATTTTCTCTAGCCCTTGAATAATTTTGTGACTCTTTCTCCATCCTCCAATTTTTCAACATCTTTTTTAAAATGTGCACACCACAATTGTACACAGTATCATTTTCATCAATGCTGTACACAGAAGTAAAAATCACCTCCCTATTCCTACTCACTAGTCCTTTGTTTATACATCCAAGGATTGTATTAGCTGTTTTTGCCACAGCATTGCATTGGAACCTCATATAAATTGCTCCACCACTATGACTCCAAAATGATTTACAGTCATTGCTTTCTAGAATGCAGTTCCCAAGTATTTAGATATGGCCTGCATTTTTTTCCATAGCTGTATGGCCTTGTATTTAGCTGTATTAAAATACATTATGTTTGAATGGGCTCTGTGACGCTACACCCCATATTTTTCATAAAAAGATTGTTATAATATGATTGTAACATAACTAAGATGTATTTTATGCAAGAAGGGTCATATGAAGTATCATTGGAAAGGTTATGATTTACTGAATATGATTATCCTATTTGTATGCATGTATCATTTTTGAAGCTAAAGCTAGGAATATTGACTATACATCCGTACTACAGAAGTGGTTGCACCTGGGAAACGTCCACCAGACAGAATGCAATCAGTCTGGGTGGGCCATTAGAGAGAACAATAGGTCTTAGAAGATGTTTAAACACCTTCCTAGAAAGCCTGGCTGCAGGGTCATGTGATCATGTCACCTGGTACTCGACTCCATGACAGAATACCAGTATTTTTCCACTGAGGGGGCAGTGGATCACACTGGAAAACAAAGGGTTCCTGCCATAGTTAAAACCTATTTAAGGCTGGGGAGTGACTTAATCAATGTTCATTCTTCACTGAATCCCCACCCAGGATGTCTGCTGGAAACACCTAAGAAACAAAGGCAAAGGAGGGAATGGGGGTGAGAAGAGCTGAGCCCAGGCTGGGAAGGTGTCTGGCCTGTGAAAGAAATACCTGGAGTTTTAAGACGCAAGCAGGAGAAGCTTGCCTTCAAGAAACTCTTCAATCTGCCTAAAACAACATTTAGGGTGAGAAATTACTACTTGTAACCCATTTCTTTAGTATTAAATTTAGCTTGCATGTTTGTTTCATTTGCTGGGTAATCTGCTTTGATCTGTTTGCTAACCCTTATAATCACATAACATCTATCTTTTGTAGTTAATAAACCTGCTATCTATTTCCCTTTTTTCATTTGTTATATTTGTGATTGCTTTTTTCACTTTACCATAAACCAGGATGAGCTTTTAGCCAAAGTTATCCTCTTCCTTGATTGGGGAATCATGGCTTTTTGGACATCTAATAAAGTCTTCCTAAAGAACTCCCCATTTTAATTTGAATTTTCCTCTAAGACAATGTTCATAATTTTCCTCAGCTTTGGGAAATTAGCTGTTGTGAAGCACCAAGTATATATATGTTCATGAAAATACACCGAGCATGCGGGGGTGTAATCCGGAAGGCCAAAACACAACTGGAGTTGGAGCTAGCAAGGGATGTGAAGGGTGACAAGAAGGGTTTCTACAGGTATGTTAGCAACAAGAAAAAGGTCAGGGAAAGTGTGGGATCCTTAATGAATGGGGGAGGCAACTTAGTGACAGATGATGTGAAAATGCTGAAGTACTCAATGCTTTTTTTGCCTCGGTCTTCACAGACAAGGTCAGCTCCCACACTGCTGTCCTGGGCAACATAGTATGGGGAGGAGGTGAGCAGCCCTCAGTGGTGAAAGAACAGGTTAAGGACTATTTAGAAAAGCTGGACATGCACAAGTCAATGGGTCCAGATCTAATGCATCCGAGAGTGCTGAGGGAATTGGCTGATGTGATTGCAGAGCCAGTGGCCATTATCTTTGAAAACTCACGGCGATTGGGGAAGGTTCCGGATGATTGGAAAAAGGCAAATATAGTGCCCATCTTTAAAAAAGGGAAGAAGAAGAACCCGAGGAACTACAGCCTCACCTCAGTCCCTGGAAAAATCATGGAGCAGGTCCTTAAGGAAACCATTTTGAAGCATTTGCTGGGGAGGAAGGTGATCAGGAACAGTCAACATGGATTCACCTGACCAACCTGATTACCTTCTATGATGAGATAACTGGCTCTGTGGATATGGGGAAAGTGGTGGACCTGATATATCTTGACTTTAGCAAAGCTTTTGATACAGTCTCCCACAGTATTCTTGCCAGCAAGTTAAAAAAAATATGGATTGGATGAATGGACTATAAGGTGGATAGAAAGCTGGCTAGATCATCAGGCTCAATGGGTAGTGATCAATGGCTCAATGTCTAGCCGGCAGCCGGTATCAAGCGGAGTGCCCCAGAGGTCGGTCCTGGGGCCAGTTTTGTTCAACATCTTTATTAATTATCTGGACGATCTGTACCCTCAGCAAGTTTGTGGATGACACTAAACTGGGGGGAGAGGTAGATATGCTGGAGGGTAGGGATAGGGTCCAGAGTGACCTAGACAAATTGGAGGATTGGGCCAAAAGAAATCTGATGAGGTTCAACAAGGACAAGTGCAGAGTCCTGCACTTAGGACAGAAGAATCCCGTGCACCGCTACAGACTGGGGACCGACTGGCTAGGCAGCAGTTCTGCAGAAAAGGACCTAGGGATTACAGTGGATGAGAAGCTGGATATGAGTCAGCAGTTTGCCCTTGTTGCCCAGAAGGCTAATGGCATATTCGGCTGCATTAGTAGGAGCATTGCCAGCAGATCGAGGGAAGTGATTATTCCCCTCTATTAGGCACTGGTGAGGCCACATCTGGATTATTGCATCCAGTTTTGGGCCCCCCACTACAGAAAGGATGTGGACAAATTGGAGAGAGTCCAGTGGAGGGCAATGAAAATGATCAGGGGGCTGGGGCACATGACTTACGAGGAGCGGCTGAGGGTACTGGGCTTGTTTAGTCTGTAGAAGAGAAGAGTGTGTGTGGGGGGGGAGATTTGATAGCAGCCTTCAACTACCTGAAGGCGGGTTCCAAAGAAGATGGAGCTCGGCTGTTTGCAGTGGTGGCAGATGACAGAACAAGGAGAAATGGTCTCAAGTTGCAGTGGGGGAGGTCTAGGTTGAATATTAGGAAACACTATTTCACTAGGAGGGTGGTGAAGCACTGGAATGGGTTGCCTTGGGAGGTGGTGGAATCTCCATCCTTAGAGGTTTCTATGGCCCGGCTTGACAAAGCCCTGGCTGGGATGATTTAATTGGTGTTGGTCCTACTTTGAGCAGGGGTTGGACTAGATGACCTCCTGAGGTCTCTTCCAATCCTAATCTTCTATGATTCTATCATTCTGTGGTATGATTAGTTAGGACTGTCCTCTGTTTGCCCTGATTGAATGTAATCAGGTTATGATCACTGGTCCCTAGGCAACCATCACCTTCCACTCCAATGATTAATTAATCATATGTAGCAGGGTCCAGGACCCTGAGTGACATCACCAATGTTTCCTAGAGCTCCTTTTGCAGTGGTGCAGTTGTGCCCTGCCTCCAACACAAACTTGTACCTAATAGGTACTTTCTGGCCATAAATGGATATTTCCCAAGCTGCCCAATTACATATTCCAGGAATAATAAAACACACTCTATATTAGTGTATTTTTGCTTTCAGTTTCATAGGTAAATTATTCTAAGTATGTTCTCTTCTTAGGATCCTGGCAGCTTAATTTCCATAACAGCTTCAAAAACAGACACCACAACTGGTGCCAGGTCCCGAATAAGCTTTAATGAAGAAAAATTCTTTTTTAGTTACTTATTTGGATTTTTACAAATACAAAGTTTATGGTAACACAATTTCACATGCATTTTGTGTGTGTGTGTGTGTGTGTGTGTGTAGGATTTCTATAAATTATATTTCACCTGCTATTGTTATATATACATGGAATATACATTATATGCACAGATTGGTTTCCTAGGTTATGTCTACACTGCAATTAAAAACCTCTGGCTGGCCCGTGCCAGATGACTCGGGTTTGCAGACCTTGGGAAAAGGGTCTGTTTAACTGCAGTGTAGGCATTCAGGCTCGGGCTGGAGCCCAGGCTCTAGGACCCTGTGATGTGGGAGGATCTAAGAGCTTGGGCTCTAGCCCAGGTCTGAGTGTCTACACCACAATTAAACAGCCTCTTAGCCTGAACCCCACGAGCTCGAGTTAGATGGCTCATGCCGGCCATGGGTGTCTACTTGCAGTGTAGACATACCCTTAGAAAATATTATCCAAAAAGCTGATCAGTATACTCCGATTTAGATTAAACCTCCTGTAATGGGAAGGTTTGCAGCCTGCCTATTTTACTGTCCTTTCCTTATGCCAAAGATGAAGTGCTCTCAGTATACACGCACATTACTCATTTGATGGAGGATGACTTAACCTAATGATATTTACATTCAACATGACTCAGGTATTTAGAGTTTGGGAATGTAGATGATCTGCATTAATTTTCTCTTTGAAATCAAGCAAAAATGCTAATATGGTTCTTTATTTCTATATCTGTCTACATCTGTCTCTTTAAATATCTATCTATCTGTTTTGATCATCTGAATACTGATTCACTAAGTGCCTTTAGCCATTTAGTCATAGTCATGGACAGGAGAAATATGAGCCCTCAAAAACATCTCACAGCTAGCCTGTTTACTCCATTCAATTAGATATAATAACAGAAAATTGGTTATGCTTGAAATCTGGGAGCAAGAAAATAAATAACTAATGAGCATAGCAATATTTTTCTTAGCTAGCTAATACATACTCTAAAATCTTTCATTTGAAAGAGAACATTTTTGTACAGTGCACCACTGAAACTCGTCATATCTGAATTATTAACTTTTGTATTTAAACACAGTTACAAAGAAAACTGCTGAGCATACTTTTTCAGCATGTGTACATCCACACACACTACATGCTACCATCCTCAAGGGATGTTAAAAATGACCAGGGGTATTGCATCCCTGTTGAAGGCCACTAGCTAATCAACTCATATTAACACAGAAAGTAATTGAGTTCCCAGTGTTCAGAGACAGCTCCTTGCACAAACACATTACTCACAGAGGTGTCATCGATAATGAAATTTAGACAGAAGATGAAAGACTTCAAATTATCGGTGTGTCACTTAGGACCTCCAGTCTACTATTTTTATAGCCTCCCTCCAGGAGCTCATCTTACTTTCTGTAATCAGCACCAGAACTATTCACTTGTTCCCTCTTAAGCTTTTATCTCTGAGAAGTGAAGGTGACAGTGAAACACTTCTGTGAGATCCTCTTGGCAGCATTCCCACAATACCTGCTGGACTGTTTTGATCCCATTCCATATGTCCACAATTTAAGCAGCAGTACAACTCTCTCTCTCTCTGAATTGTATCATACTGCACTGCAGGGCACAATCCTATGTTACCTGAGTTTGGAAGTAATCTTTTCAAGCTATTTCAATTTTCACATTAAAGTGCCTGCTGCCTGAAACTTGATGATTACAGGTTTGTAAGGACAGGATCAAACAGAAGAAGATGCTAGCAGGGAGTCAAAGTGAGAACATTATTCTGCAGAGATGGCTGGTTTCCTTTAAATAAATTCAGAGTCGTCTGCTGCAACATTGATCTAAGTATGGCCTTGCAGTTAAATATTACTGCAGATTTATTCCAGCACATTTCTTGTATGTAACTACAGACAGGAAAATAATTTATGAGACTGCTGGTTTTATCATTATCTCATTGTACCTCTGGATTATTAAGTACAGAGGTTGAAGAGTTAAGAAAAGCTTTGCAATATATAAACAGTTACATATATCATAACTTAAGCAATAAAATGATCAATTATTTTGTCTGCTGATTAAATAATATAAACATTGATTTAATACTTCCAATAATCAATTTCTTTTTCAATGCAATTAGTTTTTATAAACAGACAATAACTTTTTTTTGCCTGAAATCTGTCAAATGTTCTTAGCTCTCATTACATCTTAGCTCACATTACTGGTTGTTAATCCAGTAATTCCTTAGCAATGAAACACTCTGTCATGTCAGCATACTTACAAACTAGATAGTAAAGACCTGCACTGTTTTGTGCATTGATTTGCTGCTCATTGAAAAAACAATTTACTTAAAAACACCACTGCTAACCCCTCAAACATATAAATAAAAAGGTTTTTTGACATACACATATGAAATCCATTAAAATGTGATATTTGCTCTATCAAGTGATGTCAGGCATGTATTCCTTAATTCTTGAAAATATTTAAGGACACCAATACTAAATTCAAATATACAGCTGTTTTAGAACCAGTTTGTAGCCCTGGCTGTATGGCTTTGCACGGGGGTTAGGGAAGTAAGACACCACACACCCCATTTCCTTGTGCGGTCTCTCTGGTCCTTCTGTCCTGGTGCTTAGAGATAAATGGGCAATGTACACTTACTACTCCCCTCCTGAAAGCAGCTGCTTGGGAAGAGGCATGGAGTGTGCAGAACCTTGACTCCAGCTCACTAACATGTCAGCTAAGGCAGCTGTGCTGGCACATGGGGGGAAGTAGTCTGCCACTAGTAAGGGCCAATAGTAGATTACTATTCTCTCCCTGGCCCACAGGAGCAAGGGGGTGTTGGAACACAGAAGGAACCGTTAATATTATCACAGCCTTTGAATCCTCCCTGTTGGAGAATGGAAAAGCAATACATAACAACACAGTTCAATTCAGATATTTCAGCTTTTTGTGCCTTCCATAAACAATTGGAATCAGGACACTTTGATGTTTGTTTCATCTTCATCACCTCTCATACAGTGATCTTGCCTTTCTGCTTGTTTTCACTCTCAATGGTATCTATTCATCTATTACTTTGCACCTCTTCTATTCCATTGCTTATCTGCACAACAAATTACCTGTAGAGGAAGTGTTTTGAAAGTGAGAAAGGAGAAATATAAATCACTTCTTAACTAATTTGCAATTATCTGTAGCTCTGGGCCTAGGATTGTCATGCCCAGATGTCTGGAAAGTTAAAAATTGTGTGCTTGACAATTCTGAACCTGGGAGATTTTCCACATTGTTTGTCATGACTGGGACTTGGGTGGTCTAGATGGTTGGAGCAGTGGCAGTCAGGCCTAGGAGTTGAGAAGTTATGGTCAGAGGCCAAGAACACTGCAATCAGTCCGAGCTGGAATCAGTGCCAGGAGTCAAAGCTGGGGTCAGGAGTCCAAAAGGAAGCCAAGATGCAGATCCAAGAGGGTCACTACAACTGGCAGAGGAGTCCATCTTGTTGCATGGACACTTCCTGAAACTTCTCCTGGGCTTCAGTAGGGTGCCTTGATCAATCAGGGGCCACGAGGGAAGCTGTGAATTTGGCTTTATAAAGTGGTACTTCCTGTTGTACTTATTTCCACAGGGTTTATATGATAATGCACACAGCACTATAATGGCTGCCAGGTGGCCGTGCAGCGGTGTCTATGGTCCCACAGACCCAGGTTCTAGTCCCCACAGAATCTCACAATGTTGGCCATTTCATTTACTAGAACTTGAAAGCATGCCTCTCTTGTTTTATTTGAAGAAGAAGCTGAACATTATATCTGATTGAAAAATACCCTTTCGGGATGGGTATAGGCTCTCTCCAAAGTAGTGGCATTCATTTTTTAAGGAAGACATTAATTGCAATTTTGGATGATGCTCTATATTATAGATTCTGACAGTAAATCCTTGGGAGCTTTCTTCACCCAGAGGGATTCAAAATTTAGAGATGATAGCCACAGTATTGTAAAATCCTTGAGGCAGGCACTATCTTTAGTTGTGTCTTGTACATCAACCACATCATTAGATAAAATAACAAATACAATAAATAAAATAATGATAATTTGTGGATCCACTCCTATAAAGGACCCAGGAGAGGGGTTTTAGAACGTTTAAAAAGCTTTTAAAAAAATTAAAGTGTACTCAGAAAATTGTAAAAAACATCTAACAACTCTCATTCAAACATAGGGTGAATAGGAATACATTTTTCATTTTACATCTTCAGGGAAAAGGAAATAAATTTGTTATTCTCAGCAACAGTGGGAGGGGAACTGGAGAAGGGAAATATATTTTATAAAGACTTTTGGGATACTAGAGCTTTACTAGGTCAAGGATACCCTATATTTCCTCTACGTTTTCAGAAAACGGATAAGTGAAGCAATGGATAAGTAAAGCAAAACCCATCCCTTTTTTCCCAGGAAGGTTGATAAAAATCAGTTAAATGTTAAGTTAAATAGGGTTGATAACAAAATAAAATGTATTGCTATACTTGCAATGTATAGGCATTGTGTTTTGACATTTGACTATTTCTGGATGGTTAATAGAAATACCAAAATAACTGTACATCTGGCTTGTGTCTCTTCACTGATCCAAAGAGTGTGATGATTATGGTGGTATTCATAGAGAGGTGTAACTCTCTATTGTCATTGAACTAGAATCTCTTTATTTAGCTATATCAGTACCTACTGCAATTTTTAGGTCTGCAATTTATGTGCAGATGCAGGATTGAAACTATGAAAGTGAAAGTTTTATAGTTCACCATGGGTCTGCTTGAAGTCAAAGTCGTGTATGTCCTGTAGGAGCAGGACTTACCCAGAAAATAAATTATTGGACCAATTCCCTGGGAGTATTTGGATAAGATGTTCATCATGATATTGCTGTGTAAAGAGTCGTGGTCTCTAAATATTAAATTTGGCCACAGAGGATTCAAGGCTGGCCAGATGTTCAGGTTAAACTGTCCAAGGATGCCTCACAGTGAGAAATTCTTTCCTGAGTCTCAGCGAGTCTAGCAGCAGGAAGTTATCTCAGACTAGATAGGTGCAAGAAGACAGTGATCACACCTACTTCAACACCTGATGAGGCTGTACACTGTGCAGACTTAATCTGTAATGCTGTTTGATATGGATTTGGCCTTCTCCTCCTGGTTTTCTTTCCTTCTTTTTTGTCTTGTTTTTGGTATCTTATATCTTATTCAGTCACTTCTGGAGTACTTTTATCAGTTCCATTTTGCTTTGCAGCTTTCCTCTTTAAAATGATGTAAATTAGAAGTATGATGAATTAGCTATAATAGGATAGACTTTGGGGTTTTATATGCTACCATCAGCTGCCATTACATGCCCTTTTCTTACCAGATTTTCTAAGGGATCACATCTGCTCAGTATGGAGGTGATGAAGATGAAACAAACATCAAAGTGTCCTGATTCCAACTGTTTATGGAAGGCACAAAAAGCTGAAATATCTTAATTGAGCAGTATTGTTATGTATTGCTTTTCCATTCTCCAACAGGGAGGATTCAAACGCTGTGATAATATTAACAAGATCAGCAGATTGGCACAATAGCAATAAGAAAAGGCAGAATCTAATGGTGGCTGGGTGACAGTGGTGGAGGTGGCTTATGAGGACCCTGGGGAGGAAGTAGAATTTGATCCAGACTATTTGTTTCCTATTCAGGGCCGGCTCTGGCTTTTTTGC
>NW_020664393.1:38088463-38164996 GCF_002925995.2 Terrapene triunguis
AGTGTTGATGTACCCATAGTCAGGTACTACCTTTGTCAGCCTAGGAATATCTGCTTCTCCCTTCCATTTATCTGTCTTTAGCCTGTGAGCTCTTGAGGAGAGAGAATATGCCTACTTTTCGGTAGGGAAGAGAACCTAGTCCTTTGTAGACACTACTGGAAAATACTCTTACCAACTAATAATTTTCCCTTATTGCCAATCCTGTCATGGGGACTCCTAAACCTTTGTATTGCACCTATTGTATCTGATAAGACAAAGTCCAGGCCTAATGCTGAAAGGTGTTGCATGCTAAAATCCCTTTTGAAGTCAGCAGGGCAGATTCATTACTGGTGCAAACCAGTGCAATCCCACTGATTTGAATCTGTTTGCTCTTTTTCTGTAAGTCTGAATTTGACTTAATAGGAGCTATAAATTCTTATCTGGACCCACAGCAGGCTATCACTGAGGACATTACTTTGGGAAAAGGGAATTTGTTTGAAATGTATGCTTTTTTTAAAAAAAAATCTTCCAGCTCTTATCTAGTTTTTATACCTATATTAGAGACAAGAAATTCAGTGAGCCATTTGCAACACATACATGCATAGATTCGTGTGTGTGGGGGGGAGGGGGGGGTGTTGGCAGACAACTTATATTATGTTGTAAGCTATGACAAGGCAAATATAGCAACTTCAGTTACAGATTTATAAAAGCACCAGTATACCTTTACATATCCTTGACTCCTGGAACAGGTTCTCTTTGTAAAAGTTGTATTCTACATTTAAAGTTGTATTCTACATTGTATTTTACATTTTTTTTAAAGCGTCACATTTGTTATTCTGTTTGAACCTCAAGTCCAATCGAGTTAGAAGTAATTTCAATATGAGAAATATATGAAACTATTACAAACTTGTTACTATTAATACTTAGAGAACTAGAAAAGTTACTCCTATAAGTTGTGCTGGTGGTGGTGTTTGGGTTTTTTAAAATTTGACTTATAGTAGTAACCCAAGAAAAAGGGCTACAGAAAAACTTTGTTTTAAATGAGGCTCAGTGCAGCCTGTAGGAAGGAATTAATTCTGAGCTGTGAAGTGGTTTTTGTTATCAGTACTGTTACTTTCAATCTTGCTAAAAAGCAAAGTGAGATCTTTAGTGACTCCAGCAGTATCAGAGTCCAACATGACTGTACAAATATATCTTTGTCCTGCTGTATGTACTAGTTAACATCAGAAAAACTTTACTGTGTAAATATTAATATTTAATGAGAAACTTTCAATGTTCTTCATTAAACAGCCTATTCTTACTTCAGATTACAGGTCTCTGATCTCAGTGCAGCTTTTGATAATCTCAAACCATATTTACAACAACTCAAGCAAATGCTGCACGCTTCAAGAAACAGTATCACTATAAACCCTATTCTCTAACATCTTTAGGGGAACACCTTAGGCCTAGTTTACTAGCAAATTAGGTTGATTTAACTACATTCTCAGGGTGTAAAAAATCCACACCCTTAAATGGCATAGTTAAGCCAATTTAAGTCTCTGTGTAGACAGCACTAGGTCAACACAAAAATCCTCTGCCTCTCAGGGAGGTGCATTACCTCTGATGGAAGAACCTCTCCTGTCAGCATAGGTAGTGTCTACACTGAAGCACTACAGCAGTGCAGCTGCGCTGCTGTAACATTTTAAGTGTAGACAAGCCCTTAGTCCCTCCTTACTACATGTTATGGAAAAGAGAAAAATCTCAGAAATGGGAGGGAGCTGGGCTGAAGGAAAGACAGATATTCCCTCTTGTTACTGCTGTGGCGCTTGAGGCAGCAGTAACTCCATACAACCAAAAAGGGGCCATGGGCAAAAGAACAGTCTCTATTGTTTATATTAGAGTAGTTCCTAGAGGTGCCCAATTGAGATCAGGGCCCCACTGTGGTAGGTGCTATATACACACATAGTAAGAGACAGTCACTGCCCTAAAGATCTAAATCGACAAGACAGACAAATGGTGGGAGAGAAGAGTGGCAAAATGACTTGCCTAAGGTCACAAAATAGATAAATGGCAGGGCAAAGAACAGACCTACTGTCTCCCAATTGCTAGTCCAGTACCCTAGTCATTTGACCACTTTGCCTCTCTAGTCTACTGTGATGGAGAACATGCTTTTTAAATACCACAGGAAAATATCTGGTCAATTTAATACTTCTTGAATCAGCATTAACTCTGCCTCTGCACTCTGAATGGTCAGGTGAGTGCAGGAACTGGCTGTCAGCCAATGGCAGCACTGCTGAGAGCTGGCTATCTTACCACTGATGTGGGAAGGAGGTGAGAGGAGCTCAGCAATAAAGTAGGTGGGCTACTTGTGGACTGGAACAACACTCTATTCCCCTTCGCTTTGAGCAACAGAATCCATTCTCTCAATCTCCCTTTCTTTTCTTTTTACTTTATACCTCTCTCGGTAAAGCGTGTGTGTGGTTTTTTTGTTTGGTTGGTTTTTGCATTTTTTTTGTACAAGCAGCATGAAGGAAGTGGGAGCTCGAGGGAATGGCTTTGCAGTGATAAGGATTAGGTTTGAAATATCTAGATTCCTAGAACAACAGCTTCACAAAATTCTTTATCCTTTTGAGCTAGATATCTTTGGCGGGAGCTAAATGGTTAAGTTTCAGAGGAGGCCTGACAAAATGAAGTTGTCTGGGCTGTGCTAGGACATTAATTCTGCATAAAATAGTGGTTTATCATAGTGTCTTTGACTCAAGTCCCTCCACTGTTGTACGGCATGCTGTGCTGTGCACCAGCTGATCTCTTCACCAGTGGGGCAACACTTCAGAGGTGTTGTAGGTGGTTATTTCTATATTGCCTGTAAAACACCATGCACACCTGTGACAAAGAAAATAGGTCACTGTACTGAGGAGCTAACACTCTAAGATGGACACAGAATAGGTTTGCCTTTTAAACCTCTTTTTCTTTGCAGGAGGAGCTTTGGCAAGATAGAGGAGCTGGATCATGATGTGACATGAATTTATAAAATGAGTTATAGCTTTCTCTCCCCACAAACTGAGGGGAAAGGGTATGCTGAGCTGAATGTCTCCCTAAGACCCAGCATCCCTCCAAATGTTTAATTTTGTGCATTTGCAAACTAAATAAAAGGTGTAGGGCTTGAATCACTCCTCTGCACCAGTGGGGAAAGCTACTACGGAGGAGAGAAAGTTATGTTTACAGTCCTCCATTTCCCAGGGGAGTCCTAACTTGTGACTAATGTTCCTAGAGACACTCTGATCATGCCACTTCCCTGTCCAGAGCACCCAGCTTTTCGGGAAGCGCTGGCTGCAGGCCCATTGGAGAAGTGGAGGTTGTGAGCACCTATCACTGTTTGAACACCAGCCCCTCAATCCAGTGCTTGTATAGACAGTGGAATCTGTGTTTGAACTTGGTCCTAAAATGCCAAATTCATCAACAATCCATGATAAAAATCCAGATTCCGCCCCCAAGTAATGTAGGAATGAGCAATGACTTCCCATTTTACTGTGTTTGTTAATCCTGTTAGTGGAAGGCTGTGAGGTCAGGTACGGCAGCTTGAAACATGGCATAATGTATAAAAGGATGGGGGAAAGGAAAGGAGAGGAATTTTAAAAAAATCAGATGTCTCAGCTCCATTCAGGTTTCCATCAGTGGAGATACAGCTGAGAGATACATGGTACTGTTGTGAGAGTGGTTACTTACTAATGGCCTAAAAAAGAGCATCACCATAGTAAACAATTTTGTGTTGTCCCTTACACTCTGTGTGATTGCACCTATGATTTGAGATCCTGCAGGAGGGAAGGTGCTATCCACATGTACAACAGTGGGCTAAATTTTCTGCTGATGTATATGGGTTCAGCTCAATTGAGCTCAAGGGAATTGCACTAGCAGAGAATTTCGACCAGTGTTACTATAGAATAGTAAAATAAATGTTTAGTTTATAGTATTATAAGTTATGTAAATAGAGTTGGGCAATCAGAAGTGGAAGGGGAAAGAACTGGGAATTTGATGGGGAGGAAGATGAGCAGAAAGAGCAGGAGATAAAAAAAAGGATTGAGAACAGGAGAAGGGAGATAAGGAGAGCAAGACTATTGCAAAGGAGAGAGAAAATTAGAGGAAATTGGAGTGAAGAAAGGATGTCTAAAGAAAAAGATACATTTTCTACATTCCAGTTTGTAAGATAGAAAGGAAGATATAAGAAACGAGGACTGAAGGGAATGGGGGATGAATTTATTTTGAAACACATTGCCACTTGGCGAAACAACTCATTGTCACTACTAACTCAAGAGGCTGGCCAGCACTGTCAGTTTACAAAGAACCCAATCTAATGTTATGTGATTAGCTCAGGTGAGCCCCCTGTTCTACACTGTATAGAGAGTTTACTTTGCTGTATGTAATAACCTCTTACTGTATTGTTTTATCTGAACTTTAATGTAATGCCTCTAATACAAGTCAGTCTAAAATTATAGATTACATCAGGGATTGGCAACCTTTGGCACGCAGCCTGCCAGGGGAAGGCCCCTGGTGGGCCGGGCCAGTTTGTTTACCAGCCGCGTCCACAGGTTCAGCCGATCGTGGCTCCCACTGGCCGCGGTTCGCCGTCCCAGGCCAATGGGGGCGACGGGAAGCGGTGGCCAGCACATCCCTCTGCCCATGCCACTCTCCACAGCCCCCATTGGCCTGGGATCAATAGAGTGAGCTTCTTTATCCCATTGTAAGCTTGGTTTTCCAGACCTTGAGTAGTTCTAGTCACACTTTTCTGAGTGCTACCCATTTGTCAACATCTTGTGTCCACAGCAGAATGCAACACCATATTCCAGTAATGGTCTCACTAGTGTCATATACAGTGGTAACAACACCTTCCTACTTCTACTTATTAGTCCTCTTCTTATAAATCCAAGGGCCACATTTACTGTCTTAACCTCTGTATTACACTGTGAGCTCACAGAAATCTAGTGCCCTATATTGATTTTTTTTTCCTGAATAGGGGATGATTTGAGCCAAAATTCACATTGGTTATAACTACATATCTCCATTGGATATTTTAAAATATATAGTAGTCAATCAAAGAACATACCAGTTTTAAACTATAATATATTTTAGACTTTTGTCCAGATGAAAATCCTAGCAACAATGATTACCATACCACCACACTAGTTTTTTTTTTATTTAAAATGTTTGCTTAGACTGATAAATAGATTTAACACATTGAAGGCTTGTGCAGATAATTACATAGGTGCTTTTTTTTTTAAAGCACTATTTGAAAACAACAGATCAGAGAGAATAATTCTACCTTTCTCCTTATAAAAAATGTTAATCTGTGGCTTCATTGTATCATACTCAGCTGTATTAGTTACATAATGATGTTGAACTCTCAGTAAACTGATCTGTGGGTGGCTTAATGAGTCAGATTTCTATCAGGGAAACATTGAATTAAAACATGATTAATGACCATTGCAACATTATCACAAAGATACTGAGACAGTCCTATATTTTTTTCTGTGACTACTGAAATTTAGAAATTTCCTTTTACTGTACAATATATGAATCCACGTAATTAGTTAATACTAGGAGACAAGATTTCCTACAAAGACAAATACTGCTAACATCATTGGGCTGGATGTTACTTTGAATAAAAAATTATTTCCACTTTCCCTATTTTGTCTCAGTTTGCTCCTGCAGAAGCTGAGTCTCTCCTTAGTCCCATAAAGATGAAGTGCTTGTCCATGGGCCTACCATCTCAAGCTGAATGCATTTGTGGTTACTACATTTTGACTTGATGGCTTTTGGGAGTTCAATCTTAGATGAAGATTATTTTTGACTGCCTCTAAGCCAGCAAACTCTTAAATTCAACCATTACCCAGATGTGATCTCATAATCCCTCTCTTTGCTTCCACTGGTACTTCAAAGTTCAATGTTCACCTCATGTGTACACATGCTATGTGAATTATGAAAAACAGTTCAGCCATCAAACCCAATATGCACAGTGTGGTCCAAGATCTAGCCCTAACTAGATCCAATACAAAATTTACTTTTTAAGAAATCACTAGGTAGCAAAGACTTTCTTCAGTTTCCATGTTCCATTCCTTGTTTTGCTAAAACAAGAAATATACAAAATCAAATATGATGTGACAATTTATGTTACATTTTCCTTTCCTTTTGTGCAGACATACTAGTATTTGCAGCTTCATTCAAAAGGCATAAATCCAATTTAGTGTTTGTGTCAACCATATCAGTAACATATCCATAATTGCTACTTACAATTCTGTGTTAAAAAGTGATTTGACAGTCTGCTTGTATTTGCGGTATTGCTCCCATTCAGCTTTGGCATGGTCTGTTACTAACTCTTCTACAGGCACTTGAGGTATGCCTAGCTTCTCAGCAAACTGGTTAGAACCTGTTCCAGTGAGCATCACATAAGGTGTCTAAAAAAAATCAGAGAGAGAAACAGAATAGTAAAAATAACCTTGAGTGCTATCAACCACATGATACATAAAAATATTATTATATTTAAAGTCTCTATTCCTTTAGCACCCAGAGGCCCTAATTAGAATCACAGTCCCATTCTCATAGGCATTCTGAAAACACATTTGAAGAAACAGACCATCGCGCCAAGAGTTTTTGGTCTAATCAAGATACTGTAGGTTTAAAAGATTCTTAGGGTGATGTTTTGCAAGCTGCCTCAGGAATTTGGACTTCCAAGTTCCATTGAAATTAATGGGAATGGTGCATCTAAATTTCTTAGTCATTTGTCTTGGGGCCTACAAGAAAGCAAATTTTAGTCACCCACTTAATTTTCTCTGTGACAATTATACATGATACCAATAATAAAGAAACAATGATTTTGGTCCACTTCTCTTTATTTCTCCCCTTTCTCATTTCAATCTCACTTTCCTCCCATTTCTTTCCTTTACAATTTTTTCTTTGCCTTCATTTTTTTAAATTTTTCTTTCTTCTCTCACTATTTTCTTTCTTCTCTTCCTTAAGTTCAGGGTCAGCATGATGAGTATCATGGTATTAATTACTACACTTCTACCCCGATATAACGCTGTCCTCGGGAGCCAAAAAATCTTACCGCATTATAGGTGAAACCGCTTTATATTGAACTTGCTTTGATCCACTGGAGCGCACAGCCCCACCTCCCCAGAGCGCTGCTTTACCGCGTTATATCCGAATTTGTGTTATATCGGGGTAGAGGTGTACTCTCGTTATTAAATTGTGCTTTACTTGCAGCACTTCTGAGAACAAAAGATACCACATTCCTATTCTGTGGTTGTATACAATGTTTCTCCATAGAGTACAATAGAAAGCAGTTAAAAAACTCTTTTTAAAATATGGAAGGAAATCCTGTTCCCTACTCAATGGCCTTCTGCAGAACTGGTGTTATTCTACTCATTTGCATGGGGTAATGGAGCAGGATGTGGGGACCTTGCACAGAGGGTCCACATTCCAAGTCCACTATAGATCCAATCTCTCTGGTGACTCTCTGCATGTCCTATACATCAGGGACATGAGCAAGAGTACTGGAAAGATACATTGTTACTAATTAGACTGTAGTAATGCCCAGAATGCACTAAGCATTTTCCAAACACAAAGGAAAGATAGACATGGTCCTTGTGGGGCAAGCAGCAGCCACTGCAGTCACAGGGTTACAGTAGTAGCCACAGAGTGACTCTTCTTTTACTCTAACCTGCGGAAAAAGGGAGGATTTGAGCCTGAGGCAGGAGCAGGAAGGATCTGGACCATTATTTGAGTGAGTTAGGTCAGAAGAGACATAAAAAAAGAGTCAAGTTGCAATGTGCTGCAGTGATGACAGTGCAATTGTGATAGCAGTACCTTGGGATTTCCTTAATAAAGCCACAAGTGTTGCAGAATTAGAATTAGTTTAATTAAAATTCCTTTTACTGTAGTTGGAAATACACCTCTACCCCGATATAACGCTGTCCTCGGGAGCCAAAAAATCTTACCGTGTTATAGGTGAAATCGAGTTATATCAAACTTGCTTTGATCCGCCGGAGCACACAGCCCCCCCCCCCCCCCCCCCCCCCCCCGCTGCTTTACCGCATTATGTCCAAATTTGTGTTATATCGGGTCGCGTTATATCGGGGTAGTGGTGTACGAAAGAAGAGCATTGTTCTACAGTATCAGTTTTACTTGTTTCTCAAATCATCCCATGAAAAAATATTTCAACTGAAGAAATACTTTGCAGGCAATGTGCTGGCTTAGATAGGAAAATGAAGTCTGTAAATATTAAAATAAGTAAACAAAAAGTATCAATGTATTGTGTGGATGTAAAACTAAATTTTAGTGAATATAGATGTTCACTTTACTCCAGCGCTAGAGGACAAATCTTATTTAACTTCAAAAGAGGCGAGGTAAAAAAAAATCCTACACTTTGAAAATGCTATATTATTTATCAGTCTAAAGATACTCTTTCTGTCCCGCTTCTGCCCCATATAATAATCCTATAACAATCTAATCACATTTTGTAAAACTCTATTGGAGGAACACTAACATATCCATTATGATAATGCCCCAAATGTCATTCTTAACCCAAATGGATTAGGGATTCGATATGTAGCACCACAGCCCCAGTATGCTAACCAAGGAGCATGACAGAGAAGTGATAAATGACCTCAACCTACCTATTATGCAACACAATCCATAACCTCGGAGTCAAATCTGTGGTTAAACTTGTAACTGTAGTATTATACATGAATTTTCTCAGTCAAACAACTTCCCATGAGAGTATGCATCAGATTTAATACAAGTTGCTGAACTTATTTACCAAATTCCTCAGTCTAATATTTAACTATAATACTTTTGTTGATATAGGTTCGAAGGTACTATGGATTTTTTTATAGTCTGCTTTAAATAATACAAGCTCATATTTCTTGAAACTACCCTTGAACATTCCTTGTACTAAAATAATATGTAAAAATAAAATGCAGTTAGTATTATAAAATACCCCTAATATTCATGTGCAGTACAATGGAAATCCTCTTTTTGTTATTTGGAATTAACTTGAACACAGAAAAAGCAGTGCAAAGTCTGGAATGCTTGTAGGATCTGATTAAAATCCCATTGAAATAAATTGGACTCTTTCAACTGACCAATGACCTTTGAATCAGGCTTATACTGAATCATAGATGATAGAGATGGAAAAGACCTACTAGATCATCCAGTCCATCCCACTGGCAATACAGGATAATACTTATTGTATATTTTCCAGTGTTTTATTCAAGATGCTAAGGCTTCCATTGTCTCAGAGAATACTCTACAGCATCTCACTGGCAGAAATACTTTCCATTATTATTATAAATTTGCATGACTGTAGCACATAGGAAGGAGAATCACTCACAGAATAAAAAGCTAGTCCCTGCCCCAAAGAGTTTACAATTGAAGTACAGGAATAAAAAAAACCCACTATGGTAGGTTATAGGCCCACTTTTTCTTTTTTTGTGCATCCTAACAGTCTTACTGAATTAAACATGACATTTAGTTGCACAAGAAATTCAGGCTCAGGCCCTACAAGAATATTATGGAGTGTTAAACAAATATGTCTAGGAAGCAAAACTATATTAATTTGTAATATGCAAATTGTACTTGTTATGAATTTTTAAAGCTTACATTTTATCAGTATCACAAATAAGCTAATATGCTAAAATCACTAGCATAATTACTTTCATACACTATTATCATCAATAAAAATAATATACTTTGATACTAACACAATTAGAGCAAAGTTCATGAATAAAAAAGTTGGTAATATAATAAATAGAGCTTCTGGGAAATGTTGATATTGCTTTACATGGTTTATAGCTTTGCTATATGTTTCAGGAACTATTTTAATTTCTCTCCTGGGATAGAAGTAGAATGGCAATGAGAAGAGTAACACAACAGTCTTGTTATTCTGGATGTTCATGCTGCACCACCAAGTAGGATCCATTTTAAAGAGACGCTCTATTACTGTTTGAGGAATGTGTATTGCTCTGCAACACAGTGAATTGTGTTAATGCTTCAAGCACAAATTATAACATTTCAGGGAAATTTTATATAGTACTCACATTTTGCAGTACTGGAATGTTTATTTGATGCCACAGGGTTTGTTTTAGCCATGGTTTGATTTTTCAAATGTATACTGATGCTATATTCCAATACAATGCAGCCAATCCCATCTGACATTAATTATTAGGCAGGGAGTTTGTGCCCAGACAATGCAAGGCATATTGGTTTTGCAGGTAAGTGTTTGCAGATGTGCTATATCATGTACTGCCCAGGCAGAATGTGATAGGGTGTCTTCTCTTTGCACATTCCTTTCACTTCCTATCACAGAACAACTAGGGCATATGAAGGGCAGTGAGTGAAGATAATTGGGGTAAAATTTGCATAATTCATAGCCTTGTCATGTTAAATACTCTATAGCAGCTATTTTCCACTAACACCTGCTTCAGTGTAGGAGCATCAGCTCTATGTATCACATGAACAATTAGGGAAGGGACACACTGATTGTACGGGGCTAATGACACAGATGGAGGATGGTAGAACAATACCACAGTTAGCTGTGGAAAGGTACATGGGCACAACCAATCAGGACATATATCCAACAGCAGTCCTAAGAAAGGAACTATTCTGCCAATGAAAAGCTAACTCATTGATAATTTGACAAGCACTATGGCAACATGAGAGAGTGTCAGAAACAGCCTGCTACATTCTAAGCAACAGACCGCTATAAAAGCCACAAAATAAGGGATGAGACACCCCCCACATATTAAGGTTTAATGGCAGCATAACAAAGTGAAATGTGTCCCTATGAAGCTCACAGAAAAGCACAAGAATGGGGCTAACTATACCAGGACTCTCTGCTATACAACATAGCAATAAGCTACAAGAGATTGGTTATTTGTAGGCTCTTTTAATAACCTATTGCTATGGACAGTAATTGTCCAAATCCTTGATCTGTATGGGCTTTTGCTGGTATTACCACAGCTGGGTATTGGCTCTCAGTGGTGCACAGCTAGGATCCAATCCTCAGTGACTCAGAGAAATCCCTTATGTACATAAATAAAAAGAGGAATGTGTATGCGAGAGGAAGATTTTCACTATCTTTTCCCCCATTTCTCTTTTCCTTTAACACAGTGGTTATTGGGATTTCTCCTTTTTAAATATGAGTTTGTCTTTGCATCTGAAGCCTGAAATCCTTCCCCCAACCTGCCTCCCCTGCCAACAAGTTCAACCACTTCCCCCCATTTCCTTTTCTCATTCCCTACTTTGAAGTACTGCCACAAGCTAAACTACTGTTACAGAACAGAAAGAAGAAATGGGTAGTGGAGAGAAAGGGAAAGAGATAGTAGAAACAGCAGGCAGAAGAAACAGGCCTGATGAGATTACAATCTTTGGATACCATTGCAGTTGCAGCCTATAATAGTTTAAAAAGAGGAGAATCCATATAGCCATGAAGTTGGTTTATGCAAGAGTCCCACAGACATGAGCAATGCTTTGTCCTGATAGTGGGACTCAAACATCCTTCATGGTGGTGAAAGGCTAACCTAAGCAATTTACTATTTAGCTCTTTGTATGGTGCATGCACTCCTGCCACCAGGCAGATTCAAAATTGCAGAGGAGGCACAACCAATACTTTGAGCCAGCTTCTATAACAAGTCGGGAGCTCAATACACAGAGTGGCTGATTAGCTCCTTATCCAGTTAATCCACATGAGAACACACATGTGACATCAAGGACAAGTCAAAATAAATTAGGCAGTCAGCCTGAGACAACCAGAAGTGATGCATCATGTATAGAATACCTGAACAAGGAATGCTGTAATGATCAGGGATCCACTCACACTAGTAGCCAGTAAATAGATCAGGTCTGGCTCACATTAACACAATCATTGAGCAATCACCCAAATCAAATATGGACTAAGCCTGAAAGAACATAACAGTTTCAAGTTAGACTCGCACTTAATTTGTGGCATACCATTTATGTGCTGCAGCTAGCTGTCTTTGGTGTACCAGATCATTTATTCTGATGTCACAACAAGGTAATCTTGTACAACAAAGTCCAATTATCATTAGAACTCTGTGATCTGAGAATCCTGGCCACCATAGCAGCATAAGACTGCAGGCAGCTCAGTCCACACATATACACACTGACTCGCTGTCTTTCCCTTTGTGGAGAACTGCAAATCACCTGATGTACATCTCAGATTAAAAAGGCAACCTATATGGCCATGGGAAATCCTCCTCCCTCTGGGGCTCATAGATTTGTATTCATAGAATTCAGGACCAAAAGGGACCATTGAATCCTCAAGTCTGACCTGCTGTATATCACCAGCCATTAAATAACATAGTTTGGCAAAATCATATCTTCCGGAAAGGCATTCAGTCTTGATCTGGAAACATCAAAAGATGGAGAATCCACCACGTCCCTTGGAGGTTGGTTCCAATGATTAATCACCCTCTGTTAAAAATGTGTGCCTAATTTCAAGTTTTTATTTGTTTGGCTTCAGCTTCCAAACATTTGTGGTTGTGCCTTTTTTATACAAGATTAAAGAGCCCTTTAGTACCTGATATATTCTCCTTGCGAAGGTACTTATAAACGGTAATCAGTCTTCTCTTTGATAAACTAAATAGATTAAGATCTTTAAGTCTTTCACTGTAAGGCAAATTCTTCAGCCCTCAATTCATTTTTGTTGCTCTTTTCTGCACCCGCTCCAATTTTATACTTCTCAAAACGTGGATACCAGAACTATATGCAGCATTCCAATCACACCTAGTACTGATCCAGGAGGAACATCACAAGAAACATCCCTATTCAATGATTCCTCAATGATAACTACTTTTTGAGGTCTGTCAACCAGTTCTTATTCCATTTAACGTGCATTATTGATATTGTATAGTGCTATTTTTTTAATCCGAATGCCACTCCTTACAGAAGTCTAAATTGTGATGCATCCAAGTGATCCAAACTACACAGATGACCTGAGCAAGGTAAATGAAAACTTCTGCAAATTAACAAAATGGCTATAGGTATATTAGGAATACAAAGAAAGAGCTGAACATGATGCTCAATGGAGATAATTACTGCTTGGGCTTAAACATAACTATCATATTCCATTTAAGTGCAAGATAGGTTCTCACTGCCTGGCTGTCATGAAAATAAAGTGCATAACCAGCTACACAGGGGAAAAATGGTAAGTGTACAGCTGGTAATAGATACTTGCAAGGCTCTGTAATGTCTTGCAATTACAATGCATGTACTATATTAACACAATGTCCATATGTCTTTGTAAACATTATTTTGGTATTCCACAGGAATTATTCAAAATGAAGAAAAGCAGAAATGTAAAACAGCAATATTTGTGTCTGGGTCATTAATATTGTAAAGCAGCCAAGATGTAGGGTGTTAGCAGCCTATGTGTAATTGATGTAACAGAAAACAAACATCGTATGTTCATGACACTAGAGTCTATGCTTCTTTTCTAAAATGGATACATTCCATGAGGCAGCCCAACAGTTAATTCCAAAGTAGGTAATGACCTAGCAATGTCACTAATGCTTCTAGATGAGGTTGCCACACACCAAACTAAGGACTCAGGGGACATTTATTTATTTATTCATTCATTTCAATTTCAAGATATTTGTACAGTAATCATCATTGTATCATATGGTTTTAGGATATCGCTCTTGATTAACAGGGAATAATCCATGCAAATGCCATGTAAAAAAGAACACAGCCTTCAAATCATGTGAGGAATCTTTACCAATACAGATCAAAAGCCAATACATACAGCAATCTAGTTTTGAATACAGCTCAGAAGACAGCTTTAGCATACTGAACAAATGTTACAGAATGTACTGTGAATAGAAGGGGTCCTGTTGAACTCCAGACAGCTGCTCAACCCAGAGATCAGGTAGCATAAACACCATATGGCTGTCAGCAGAATATGCATAAGGACATTGCAGAAGAGATGCAGAAGAGTTGGTAGCATAATGACTACATCAGTACTACTATTTGAATCCAAAAACCACTGTTTCTCACACAAAAATAGGTAAGCAAAGTATCTGGGCCTTATAATTATGTTCCTTTATTACAATATACATGAGGATACAGTGATGTGAAGTACAAATACATGCCACATGCATTACTTTGCTGTCCTGATGAGCATATGGTGGATCAAGGAATCACGGATGCTAAAGAGTTCCACGTGTATTCATATAACTATCACTATAATCATGGCATTCTTCACACTTCACACTCTAATCAACAATTTTCATCATTGTGAAACCTTGCAAATTGAACATGCCATAAACTATACCTTTAAGGGAAAATGCTTGGAAATGGATACTGGATCCAGAACCCTGCAGATAGTGGAAGGAATTCACATATTTTCATTCTGTGACCACAAAGGAGGCCTAAGCAACATTCTTCTCCTCTGTTATAAAATCTGCAAAATCTTGATTTACTATCCCGAAAAATGAACTGGCTAATCAACCCAGAATAATTTAATTCAGGTCAGAGCCAAGCACCTATTGCTGAGAGAATGTCTCATCCCATTTCATTGGAAAGATCAACCAAATGCCACTCCCAAGAAAACTGGGACGTAACAGCCAGTGATGCTCATATCACCTTCTATGACAGCATTTCACCAGTAACAAAAACTACGGTTTTCAGGCGCACTGAGCTACAACTAGTCCACCTCATGTAAAATGGATATTTGCTTCTCCTAACTGAAGAAAGCCTATAAGGAGCACTTTAGGCACACTATTATTATTTAGTATTATATAGGGCTGTCAAACGATCAAAAAAATTAATTGCGATTAATCATGCGATTAAAAAACTTAATCACAATTAATTGGTCTGTTAAACAATAATACAATATTATTTATTTAAATATTTTTGGATGTTTTCTACATTTTCAAATATATTGAATTCAATTACAACACAGAATACAAAGTGTACAGTGCTCACTTCATATTTATTTTTATTACAAATATTTGAACTGTAAAAACAAAAGAAATAGTATTTTTCAATTCACCTAATACAAGTACTGTAGTGCAATATCTTTATCATGAAAGTTGAACTTACAAATGTAGAATTATGTACAAAAAACCCAGCATTCAAAAATACAACAATGTAAAAGTTTAGCGCCTACAGTCCAATCAGTCCTACTTCTTGTTCAGCCAATTGCTAAGACAAACAAGTTTGTTTACATTTACAGGAGATAATGCTGCTCTATTCTTATTTATAATATCACCACAAAGTGAGAACCGGCATTTGCATGGCACTTTTGTAGCAGGCGTTGTAAGGTATACCTGAGCCAGATGCGTTAAACATTCGTATGCCTCTTCGTGCTTTGGCTATCATTCCAGAGGACATGCCTCCATGCTGATGACACTCATTAAAAAAATTATGTGTTAATTAAATTTGTGACTGAATTCCTTGGGGAAGAATTGTATGTCCCCTGCTCTGTTTTACCCACCTTCTGCCATATATTTCAAGTTATAGCACTCTTGGATGATGACCAAGCACATGTTGTTCATTGTAAGAACACTTTCACTGCATATTTCACAAAAACGCAAAGAAGGTACCAATGTGAGATTTCTAAAGATAGCTACAGCACTTGACCCAAGGTTTAAGAATCAGAAGTGTCTTCCAAAGTCTGAGAGGGAGTTGTGGAGCATGCTTTCAGAAGTCTTAAAAGAGCAACACCCTGATGTGGAAACTACAGAATCTGAACCACCAAAAAAGAAAGTCAACCTTCTGCTGGTGGCATCTAACTCAGATAATGAAAATGAACGTGTGTCAGTCTGCACTGCTTTGGATTGTATCGAGCAGAACCCGTCATTAGCATGGACGCATATCCCCTGGAATGGTGGTCGAAGCATAAAGGGACATATGAATCTTTAGTGCATCTGGCATGCAAATATCTTGGGATGCTGGCTATAACAGTGCCATGAGAATTCCTGTTCTCACTTTCAGGTGACACTGTAAATAAGAAGAGGGCAGCATTATCTCCTGCAAATATAAACAACTTTGTTTGTCTGAGTGATTGGCTGAACAAGAAGTAGGACTGAGTGGACTTGCAGGCTCTAAAATTGTACACTGTTTTATTTTTGAATCCAGGTTTTTGTACATAATTCTACATTTGTAATTTCGACTTCCATGATAAAGAGATTGCACTACAATACTTGTATTAGGTGAATTGAAGAATACTATTTCTTTTTTTTTTACAGTACAAATATTTGTAATAAAAAATAAATATAAAGTGAGCACTGTACACTTTTTATTCTGTGTTGTAATTGAAATCAATATATTTGAAAATGTAGAAAACATCCAAAATATTTAAATAAATGGTATTCTATTATTGTTTAACAGTGTGATTAATCATATGGTTAATCATTATTGACCATCTTTGATTAATTTTTTAAATTTCTTGATAGCCCTAATAATTATTAAACTTTATCTACAGTAATAAAAAAGGTTTAAGGATGAATCCACCTGCTGCACCCACTGAAATGCTATGCAAAAAATCATGTGATACACTCATTTTGGATGCCATATGTAGGTGGATGAAAATCTGTCTTAAATGACACATTGAAAAATACATTGCCAGATGTCGCAATGTTAACTGAAAGAGCATTTCTTCATATTTTAAATTTTGAACTTTACATCTTGACTGAGTTAATATGTAAATATATTTTATTTACTTCACAGAGTTACTTCCATTTCTATGTCAAACTAAATTAGATTTAATTTTTACATATTTTTAGAATACATATCCAAAGTGCCTTTTAATAAAGAATATCATTATGCAGCAATCATTTTCATACCTAGGAATCTGTAATAATGGAACTTCAAGCAACTGTAGTGCCTGTCCCATTTGAAATATTATGGATTGTCCTAATATTGTCAGAAGTACAGTACTTCAAATTAAGGCTTTGTTTTGTTGTGATTGAGATAACAGACTGCGGTGGATTGCTTTCAAGATGTCTGGCAGACATTTGATATGTGAAGTTGCTCTTCTTAATAAAATATATTATAGTTAACTATTGAATATGTTCTTTGATTACATTTAATTTTAACAATAAAAGCTGGAGACCAAAGACACTGACATTGGTCTTTAGTAAATATATTGTGATATGCAATGTCCTTCATTTAGTAATGTGATTGCGTCAACAATCCAGCAAGGTACTTAAGCACATGCCTGATTTTAAGTCTGGGTAGTAGCTGATCACTATTCCTACCTTGGGGTCCTCAAGCACACTCCCCAGCTGTAGAGCCCATCTCTTACACCCTTCTACGGCAGTGCAACCCTGAAATCTAGCTGTCTAGTTCTTGAACCAGTGCATCTGCCCTCCTGAGCCTTTGAGTTGCCTAGACATGTTCTCCCGTAGAAGCTCCGGTTTCCTAGTTATACCCTTCGAAGTTATATCCTTCATAACAAATGGCGCCATTGTCTCCATCAGGGTATATCATAACAAGTGGTGCCATTGTCTCCATCGGGGTATCAAAGTCCATGACAGAAGCTAGCTCCTACAGCTTGAAGAGAAAAGAGCTTGTAGGAAGCAAGCAGCTCGCAACCAAGATACATACATTTGCACTAACTGCCAAAGATCATGTAAATTTCAGATTGGACTATTCAGTCACATAAGACATTGCAAACCATCTACATCATAGGCTGCAATTCCCACCATCTCTCACAGACGAAAGGATGCCAACACATACCCTTCAGAGACAATGTGGTAGTAAATCAGAGAAACACAGGCTTAGCAAAGGAATTTCTTAAATACACACACAAAAATACAGATCAAAGGAAAGTGAACTCTTGAAAGCAATCCACCTCAGTCTGATGTCATCCCCCCACTTTGTGAGTCCCTGGATTTGGTTCAAGTCCTTTATGGAAATTCCCTCCTCTCTCCACTCTTTCCAGAGGGGTCTTCTGTTTCAGGCAATGAGATGGGTCCCTGTGCTTTGAGAACCACAACCTTTTGAGAAAAAAACAGTCACTTCTGGGTGAGGTGGTTATAAAAAACAGTCACTTCTGGGTGAGGTGGTTATATCAGCCATGTTCTTAGACCACATTATTACAGACCCACTTCAGATAGGTTTCTGTGAAGAAAGTCCATTCATAATCAGCAGCCCCTCCAATGTGAAGTAAAGGAGAGTCTTTCATAGTTGATGACTCTCACATTTAGCTCTCTAGGAGGTATCCCTCTATTGGCATGAACACACAGTGTCCAGAATAGACTGTGCTTGTCAGGTTTTGATCGGTTTTTCAACATCCCCAGGATATCTTAACCCATGATGGAGGTTTCAATGCAAAGTGAAGGCAGTAGGGAAGGTTACAATCCAAAAGGCAGTCATAAAAGAAATGCCGTTTACAATTTGACATAGACACCTAACGTCCTGCATAACAGAAGCTGTAGAGTTTTAGCCAGTAATTTATCAATCAAACCCCAAATCTTATTGTATTTGCCCCAGAAGTTAGTAAAGCTCACTAAAAATTTAGCATGTTATTTCTAGTCTGAATTTGTCTAGCTTCATCTTATGGCTATTGGATCTCATTAGGTCCTTATCTGCTACATTAAAGAGCCCTCTGCTGCAATCTTCTCCTTGTGCAGGTACCTATAGACTGCAAACTAACATCTTAACCTTCTCTTTGATAAGATATATAAGAGCTTCTTAAGTCTTTCACTGTAAGACAGGTTTTGCAGACTTGTCATTAATAACATCAGTGTGACTCTCTATGAAAAGGATGTAAAAAATTGGAACGAGGACACCAGATCTGAACACATTATAACAGGAATGATCTCACCAGTGTGATATGTGGAGGTAATACTAACTTCCTACTCCTGCTTGATATTTTCCTTTTTATACATCCAAGGATTGCATTATCCTTCTTACAGGCAGCTTCACACTCGAGCTCGTGTGTACTTGATTATCCACGATGACACCTAAGGCATTTCCAGAGTCACTTTTTTCCAGAATACAGTCCTCCTTCCTATGTGACCTACATTCCTTGTTCCCAGATATGTAAGTTTACATTTGGCTATCTTAAAACAAATGCTTATTTGAGTAAGCTCATCTTACTAAGCTATCCTTTTTGCTCTTTAGAAATTATCTGTCCTTATGATTATTTATTATTCCACCAATCTGTGTCAACTGCAAACTTTATCAGCAATGACTATATTTCAAGACCATAATGGCTCCATATGTTGGGTGCTGAGACAAAGATTTTTTTTAAAAAACTGATGTCCAAAGTTATGTTCCTAACTCCATTTTTAGGCATCCGAATAAACTGGATGATTTTCAAAAATGCTGAGCTCCCCACAGGTCATTGACTCCCAACAGTTTACTTCAATGGAGCTGCTGGGTGCTTTCGAAAATCAGGTGCTATTTAGGTGCTTAAATGTGGACTTAGGAACCTAACTGAAGGCATCTATTTTTATATATATATATATATATATATATATATATATATATATCTTGACCTAAGGGCAGAGCTGACAAGAGGAGGGAGATGGGGGACAATTACTGGGGACCTGAGCTCAGGAGCCCCCTCGCCAAATGCCTGTAACTGGAATGAAATGGGATGAAATGGGAGGGGATGGGGCCCCAGAAAACATGATGTACTGGGGCCCCAAATTTATCTCGACAGCCCTGCTTGAGGGTCCTCACTCAGTTAGGCCATACTTCTTTCAAATACATAAATAGCAGATTTTTACATTGCAACGTCTTCAGGGAAGAGACTGTCTAGTACTATGCATTTGCACAGGGCCTAGCACAACATGGCTTGATCTTGGTTGGGCTTTCTAGCTGGTTCATTAATAAAAAATTATAAATAATAATAATAATGTTGAAATCAATTTGTTAAAAGGAAGTTTAAAGCTGTTCTTCCGAAGTGTTCCACCAATTTCAAAAATACTGGAACTGACTCTTCCACTTACAACAGCTTTACTCCAGTATAAAGTCAAAGACTTCCAAAAAAGTTAGGTTTGATTAATACAGGACTAAGTGAGATTAGAATAAGTCACTTGATTAATAAGCGACTAAGTGAGAGTAGAATAAAGCCCACTGTGTGAATAATGGCAATCAATGTTTTAACAAATCTGTCAGTATCATCACATAATATCATTGTCTTTAATATTCATGCAGAAGAGTGCCTCACCAGATGGCACACCCCCTTGTGGTTGGGCATTGTGCAACAAAGTCTTTTCCTCTGGTGCCCCTTGCTGACAGCTGCTTTGGCCCCATAGTGGTTTGTTTCTTCTTGTGGCTTGGCCCTCTAGCCAGGGCACTTCTAGTCCCCCCCACCCACTGCCCCACTTCTGGGATAACACAGATCCACCAAGCAATAATCCAACAACCTTACGACAGGTCTTTGGCCTCACTATGGATTCAGTGGTCCTTACACACCTTTATGAGGAGACTTTCATGCTATCTTCCTTAGAGGCTTGAAGGGGATCCAATCATTCTCTCAACTCTGGGTTCCAGTCCAGGGACCCTGCAGCAAACAGCTAAGGACTGCTTCCTCGGATAACTTGCTGCCTCCCTAGTAGAGCCCTGTGTGGGTAGAAAATGTATATCCTCAGATGCGGATATCCATGGATATAAAGCAGATGTCTGTGGAGCTACCAGGATCTGCAGCAGCAAAAGCAGCAGTGTGTCAGGCCGCCGCTCACAGGAGTCAGCACCCAACCCGGACACCTCCTATGGCATGGCTGAACCACCCCCAGCCCTGTCCTCTAGGGTGGGCACCAGGCTCACTGGCAGCTGTCCTTGGTCACGCAAGGGTGTGCAAGCGGTTTGCATGCTCCCAGACAGCACAGGAGATGCACCTCCTCTTTTTCCTGGCCCCTAGTTAATTCTTTCTCTGTTGAGAATTAGACTCTACCCTAGGCAGATCACTTTTGTTAATTATTTTAATAACGGTCTGTAAATATTGGTAATTATGTTGAAATTCTGGCAGTATATGATTGAGTTTCCTAGTGGAGAAAACAACTCCAGCAATGAACAGGTTTAAGATGAGGTGTAATAAATATACATTTAATTCTTAAGCTATATCTGGGTATTAATGTTAATAGCATTATAGAAGGTTATAAGAATGGTAAACACTAGTGGTGTATGTAGGCAATCATTGCAATAGGGAATTCATAGCATCTATTGTCTTAGAGACAGAAAATTTATGACCTAATGATTTCCACAGGCACTACTCCGGTTTATAAAGTTTGGGTTATCCGGTCAGGTAACTGAAACCATAAGGAGTGGCCCAACGTAGGTGACAAAACACAAAGACCAGCTACCAAATTCTGAATACTCACCACAAATAATTCACAAAAATACATATGAAAAAATACAACTGTAAAAGTTATTCATCTAAGAACTACACACAACGGAAACAATCATGAAAATCATGTTTGGTTCACAGAAAACTCATGAATGTAAAAGGGCTAAATCTGACAGACTGCTCACAACGAATAATCTGACCAGTTCTAATAGTAACTGTTAACATTACCATATCTCGGGAAACAGTTATTGTCCCCTTCCTAACATTTTACACAATGTATTGTATAAAAACTTAAGTATGTTAATTCACCATTTAATTCCAAGTTCTGTAGGCTATTATCAAAAACAAAAACAAACAAACCAAAAAACCCAATCAACCAAACACCTAACAGTGTCCAGATTTCTCCTGTAGGGACGTACGTCTGGAGGACACACTATACTGTAATATAAAACTACTATTGGTTCCTTTCAGGATCTCAGCAACTGAGTGAGTCCCACACTGCAGGCCCTGCAGGAAATTGTACTTTCCACTGAAAGGTTGGTCTATCCATCCATCCATCTAGTATTCTACACAGGCAGTACAGCATCTGAGACTAAGATATGAAGCATTATAATAGAAAAGATTAAAATACCAGTTCCCAGAAATGTTTCATATTAAAAAGATTCTGATATCTTATGATCATACACTATAGCAAGGTGCAGGTTGCATTAGATCAGTAATTTAACAAAGCACTAAAAATTCAACGACAGAGCAGTTACTTTCTGACCGTTACTCTCAATTATGTCTCTAACGATCTATTTAAATGACAGCTACTAATGTGTCATTTAAAACTAACACCTTAGCCAGTGTTTCTCAATTATTCTAGAGATTAATGTTTCCCATGGCTACAACCAATAAGGAAAAAATATTCTCAGATACCTTATTAGAAGAGTTGAAAGAACAATCAGATTGAAGAATTCTGAAGACAAAAGCATGGTGTTTCTTTATTATGTCAATAAAATATTCAATGTCTCTAGTCTTTCAGTACTTGTACATTTAAAACAATTACAAGAAAAATAACTGCAACTAAGATACCAACACACAGGTATCCCACACTAGTACTGATCTTGTCTTTGAAATAAAGCACTGGAGTTATATACTGTCTCACTATATACAGTCTCAGTGTTACTTAACATCTTCATTAATGACCTGGATGTAGGAATAGAGAGCATACTGATCAAATACGACACAAAGCTAGAGGGGGCTGGGGTTCAAAACACTTTGGGGGATAGAGCTAAAATTCAAAGGGATCTTGATAAATTGGAGAACTGGGCTATAGACAATAAACTGAAATTCAATAAAGACAAAAGAAAAACCAAATGCACAAATACAGAATGGCCAACAGGATACCTGGCTTGGCAGCAGTATTGCTGAGAAGGATCTTGGTGTTGTGGTGGATTGCAACCTCAACATTTGTTAGCAATGTGATGCTGTTGCAAAATAAGCAAATGCAATTTTGAGTTGCATTAACAGAGGCATAACATGCGAGTCATGGGTGGTGACCGTATCGATCTAGAGCTGAATAGAGCGATAGAAAAGATGTAGAGAAACCAGAAAGGATCCAGAGGCAAGTGACAAAGATGATCAAAGGGATGGAATGCAAGCCCTATGAGCAAAGGCTGAAAGAACTGAGTATGTTTAGTTTGGAAAAGAGGAGATTAAAGGGGGTGGGGACATTATAGTGGTCTTCAAATAATTGAAAGACTGTCATAAAAAAGATGGAGAAAAAATGTTCTCTCTTGCCACAGAGGGCAGGACAAGAGGCAATGGGTTCAAACTACAGCAAAGCAGATTTAGGAAGTTTTTCCTGAGATTTAATCTAACTGTTAAGAACAGTAGGACAATGGAACAAACAGCCTAGGGAAGTCGTGGAAGCTCCTTCACTTGAGGTTTTCAAAAAGAGCTGGATAATCATCTGCCTGCATCTTTGCAGTGGGTTAGACTAGATAACCCTTGCACTCCCTTCTAATCCTATGTTTTACGATAATAAATGAACAGTTACATCCATAATTATCATTAACTCCGATGGCAAGTAGGTATGTAAAAATCCCGTATATGGTACATCAAGACAAGAATATACTGCCAACAGCCAAAAACTGTCCCATATTTATCTAGTTCAATGGTTATATGAAATCACAAACATAAGAGTTTGTCATTCATCTCATTCTAAATTGCAACCTAAATCTGAAAATGGGCCTTTTACTTGTTGAAAACAGATTGATGAGCTTGACTTTCACTGATTGTGTCAAAAAGATTGCTTCAGTCTATCTATATACACAGAAATCTGTAACATATGTATTCGAGCTTTGATCTACAGTAAAACAAACTATTATCTTTAGTCCTCTCACTTTAAAACTGATAGAGGATAAATAAATTATATGGTTTCTATACAGTAAATAGAAGCTGATGTCAGATTGTCGTGGTTTTGTGAATAGTCGGACAAATAAATGAAATGATCTATTAAGTTTATTTCTGTATTTAACAAAAGTAAAACACAGAGCTTATAGTAGATTTTATGTTTTGTCAGAAAAAAAGAGCTCTTTTCATTCTGGAGGTAGTTTATTATATGACAAATGTACAAGATAGTGTACTTTTTATGTTCTGGATATATACAATGCCATAAAGTCTAAAAAATACAGTTTGTGTTTTCTTCATCATCCTAATAGCCTTTTTGTATGTTTGTCATTTACTAAACTATAATAAAAATTATGTTTTAAGCCCCTGATCCAGCAATTGACTGTTCCACAAGGGCTGGGTGCTGGGGGTTGTGGTGACGCCACCCAGTTGCTAGAGTCTGCCTGCTAGTTACTTACAATACTGGCACTTACATTTGTGTCTGTATTAAATGGATAGCTATAATCTTCTTTAAATGGTATAATTCAGTGTAATAAAAATATAACAGAGAATCTGAAACCTAAACATATGCAAATATTACTCATGGGGGCTGGAGGATGTGGATGTGGCATTTCACATTAAAATAAATGATATCAAAACCTTAGTTGCAGCAGACTTGTGTTACAACTAAAAGGTATATAGCCCCCAATACAACTGAACAAAATATTGCATGAGAAAGCCTCAAGTAATTAAAAGCCCCACATTGTTAAATGATTAAGAGCATGGTGCGATCTCTAAAGGTCTGGTCCAGCAGAAAATACCCATGGCCTTCCAGGTCAAGCAAACCAAAACAAGCAGATGCTGTCTATGCAGGAAGTCAACATGCTAGGGATGGCCATTTGGAAGGCACAAAAATTTATTAAAAACCCAGACGGCATGCCAGGGAGTTACAAAGCAGCTGGAAGAAGGAATGTGAGAAAAGAGGTATAAGGAGAGATGCTGATCTCACTGACACTCATGGCAGTTTTGCCAGTAGTATCAGGCCCTCTATCAGAGTTAATTCTGAAAAATAGCCTCAAATTTCACAGCATGTTAAATTTATGTCCTGATTTTGGAATGCTTATTCATGCTGCTAAGAGCCCCATTGACTTTACTGGGCCATCATGGCAGGCCTGTAGGGCCAAGATCTTAGATTGTATAGCAGGACAAATACAATTACATTTATGGAAATTTTTACCAAAATATTTTTGGTGTTAGACTTCTGATTTTTCAAACCTGAAAATGAAGATTTTACCCCCACACACAGGACATTTTTTGTTGAAATTATTTTTTTACAAAAATATTCTGACCAGTTCTATCATTTCATTATTTTCAAGTGTTCAAAGTGTTCTAAGAACCTGACAGAAACAAATAAGGATAGTGTCTTTGCTCTATGAACCTATTTTTACTTTTTTCTCTAATATGTATTTAATTTAAGTCAGGATGCTGAACCAAACACATAAAAGAAGTCCAGAAAACTTGCACAAAAAACTGTGCAAGGACTGATTTAATAAAGACTGTGTGAAAACATCCACTTGTGTATGTTTCGTGAAGGTAAAATAGCATATTTCTCTGAGATAAATATTTCAAGATATTCTATTTTTTATCATAATTCCCATTTATATCACATGATCAGGAGATGGTCACATCCATAACATGCACAGAAATGGCTAGCAATGTACATTACTAACTATGGTTTTTGTCACACTCCTAAACTGATCAAGAATTGAATTAATATGAAACATTTCTGCCACAGTAACTCCATTTAACTTATTATCGCATTTCTAACTAGCTCCTGTTTCCTGGACTGTTTAATCCAAATAAGAAGATTGTGCCAACAAAAAGGAGAAAAAAAAAGAAAGCTGCCCTTAAACTACAAATATAATATATAAATGAAAACCTTAATTTTTCACTCCAGTAGATTAGGTAGAGAAACCTTGTTTCCTCTGGGAATGGATGATTTCCTAGGCAAGGCTACTACAACTGAATCAGTTTTGGGAACAAAGCCCCAATACTTCAGTTTTCTCCTTTTGTATATGATTTTTCCATAATTGTTTTTCCAGGTCAAGAAGAACTGTGAAAACGTGGTTTGTTCCTACTGTGTCACAAAGAATTTTTATCAACTTTTCTAGATTTTTAAGGTGTCAGAAGTAGAACCTGAACCCCCAATTTAATTAGAGAGTTATGCCATCTGGGTGGAATGTTTTTAGGGATGACTCTTCAAATGAGAAAGATAAATACTTTCTCTCACTCTTCATTCCAGGAGAAGGAAATAGTAGCATTTGTATGCTTTCCTTTTCTTTGCTTCCATCTAATTGGGCTGGAATTAGACAAATGCTTGCTGACTTCATGTACATCAGAAGGCATATCAATGAATCAAATATGTGGGAAAGGAAGGGCTCTGGGGCTTTACTTTGGTCTAATCCAGGGATCGGCAACCTTTGGCATGCAGCCCGTCAAGGAAATCCACTGGCGGGCCGGGAAGGTTTGTTTACCTGCAGCGTCCGCGGGTTCGGCCGGTCGCAGCTCCCACTGGCCACCGTTTGCCATTCCAGGCCAATGGGGTCTGTGGGAAGCGGCGCGGGCTGGGGGATGTGCTGGCCATCTAGTCTATATCTAAAACTTAGGTCGACTTATCTACATTGCTCAGGGGTTTGAAAACTTCACACCCCTGAGACTCATAGTTAAGCCAGCCTAAGCCCCAGTGTCAAACCTGCAAGGTTGATGGAAGAATTTTTCCACTGACCTAGCTACTGCTCTTGGAGGGCTGGATTAGCTACAGGAATGGAAAAGCCCTTCCATTGCTGCAGCAAGTGCCTACATTATAATGCTGCAACGGAGTATTACACAACAGCAACACAGCTGTGCCTCTGTAGCGCAGACATAGCCTTTGCGCCCATGTATCAGCCATGATGTTTTTAAAACAAAGTATTAAGTGCTGTGAGTAGCCCTAGGGCAGGATAGGACCTGGATCCAAAAGTGGAGCTACCCTTTCCTATAGTTTCCTATATTTTCCGATTTGTGTCTTGCTTCAGCCCAACTACTTTTCACCTGCTCTTTCAGTCACACAGAGGAGAATCTGCTAAAACATCTTATGTCTTTGAGTGATGTTCTTTGTCTGTTCTGCCAATCAGGACAAAAACACTGCTGATAGAAAAGAGCCTGGACAAGCAGGTTAGACACGTCTTTCTGTTTTTCTTTCTTTCAAGTTTTCCATTACATTTTCCTTACAATGAGTGAAAACTCACGCAGAGGACAAAGAGGTCATCCGGACTTTGCCTAAGCAGAATGCAATCTAGAGCATTTGGTGTGAAGGACAAACTGAGCCTTTGATTGGCAGGAATCTACAGCTTTTGTAATTGGTCCATTTACCATTTGTCACTCACCTGGCAGGATGAAAATCGTGTTAGTCTGGATTACTGCAGCTACATAAGCATAGAAAGGTACCATAACTTTAAGCATTGGGTAAAAGGTTATCATGGATTTGGATTTTTTTTATTGCTAGAATCTTAGGGGGGGGAATGCATGGTCAAATTCTGGCAAGTGCTACTGGTGGATGCCTGAAAACACAAGACCAGTGGCAGGAGCACAGTGAAAAGTTGGCTGTCCCTATTATGGCCCCTGAAAATAATGTAGAGAGCCTGCAGAAGTTTGGGGTATGGTCTAGAAGCAAGGAGGCATGGTACACATCTTTATTGATTTATGTTCCCTGATATGGCATAGACTTTACATAAATACCCCTGCACTGATTATTCTTACTTTTCATAATGGGCTGCTTGTATATATGCTTTCAGTGGGGGGTTGGGAGGAATCATTAACACTTTTTCCCAACACTAGAACTTAGCCATAGTGTTAAAATAGCTGTTTGACCCATGCAATAAAACTGTAGTTGCCTTCTATTGCCCAGAATGGCAAGAAAAAGTACAGTACCATTTTTAAATCTTTCACTGGGTGGAAAAGCATACAAACACATTAGAGGCTCTGTAGGAAAACATTGTTGAACGTTGATGGACAGCTGGGAAGCTAGCTGTGATTGAATTTTTCATTGTAAATTCTTCCTTTTTATTCACACTTTTATACAGCAAGCATTTGAATGGTGAATGTATTTATTTAGGAAGTTTTTTGCAGAGAGCTCTCAGCTACTGTTGTAATAGCATTTATCAATATTTTGTTTAATTTGTTGAATGATATTTTGTGTAATACTTAATCAGTAAATGGCTTTGCTTTCGGAAAAGTGAACCTTGAAAGCAAGATTTTAAAATTTGCAAATTCACAAAATTTGTGAATAGGTACCAAATTCAAAAAATAGGAGGCACTTTGAAATTTTGGCCTTAATACTATCAGTTGTACTCTAAGGTTAAATGTACATAGGACACTATTTAAACAAAATGCAGAGCCTCTTGACTATAAGATAGAGTGAACAAAACCCAATGTCCCACATCAAATACATTGTTCAAATGGCAGATAGTATTGTCTAAACAGGACCAAAACCTGTTCATTCTAGAAAATGATCCCAAATACAGTCTTCTCTCTTTGTTGGAAAACTCTGATAGATCCTACTATCTGCCATCCCTAACAGTGTCTGATCAAGAGGTTTAGAATGGACATCTGCTTTGACAGACTGAACTCTGGTTCTATGCAGCTTGTAATAAATGCACATGAACCTACACTACTGTAGAAAATATAAGAAAATATGTCTTGTATTAAAGGTTGCTACAGATGTCTTACAAAGTAAGGAATATATTTTTACTGAATTCAGTGGGGCTTAAGTGAAGACTATAAAAGGGAACAAAGTTATTCAGGGTTCATATTCAACATTATTGGGAAGTTTGTTAGCTATGGCTCATTAATGTCAGCTACCTGAGGAGAATTACAGGGACATTGTCAAGGTTGACCCTCATCCCTTTCCAAATGATATTTTATGTTTTAAAATGCCCTCTACTAAAACAGAACATTTCTTTTTAGGATTAGGCTGACAAAATTGGGATTGGTTGAGCCATTTATAATTGATTCTATTCATTTTTTGAAGCCTACAGTTAGTACATAGATGTGACTTACTGAATGCCTATTGAATAATGCTTGGTCATTGTTTATTAAACAATACTATACATTATTGGAACCCAAGCTAGGATGGACTTTTAAGAGACAGTATTGAGATAGTGCTGAAGGCCTAATACGTTTGAACTAAGATAAAGTTGTGCTTTCTAGTAGTAAAAACTTTTGACAATTGCAGTAGGTTGTATTTATACTTTTTCTTCTCAAAGTTTTTGAAATCAAAAGCAGAGATCCTTTATTGATCTTAATAATCCAAAAAACAGAATCCAAATATGTGTTTGTGAAATATGCCACATAGATGACTTAGTGAATAATATTACACCTTTTTACTAAGAGGTTAGTCAAGTTCAGGGCCCTGTGCGTTGTACCATTAGGAGGAGAAATTGCTGATGGAGTCTGGTATCTTTGATGCAATCCTATTTATTTAAAAGAATGTACAAAGTCTTGTTTCCCTGAACACAGGAGGAATCAAATAACAGGAGACAGATTCTTTGCTCACAGACCTAAGCCTCTTTCAGCCAACACTCTGCCCAAAAGCACTCTAATTAGCTTTTTCTCAGGACCACACTACCAGTGTTTCTTTGGTTGAGGATGGTGATTCCTTTCTGTCTTCTCTGTTGGCTTCTCTCATAGACAAACACAGTTCTATAGTTTGCTCCATCAGTCCCTAGGGAAACCCCTTGGGTCACACAATTCAGCTTCTACTCAAGCCTTGCCATGTCCCTGCATTTTGGGTAGTACTCCTATGGTTTCAGCTATATGGTTACACAAAGGAACGTAATGGCTTCTTTACATTTATCCTTAATGAAAGAGATGGTTACACCTACCGACTTCAATGAGGTTTGGTCCAACCCATAACAATAACTCTCTAAAGTTTTAATGTTTACGGAACAGATCTTTTCAATGTAATATTAACTAAACTCAGTGGTCAAATCAGGCACCCAAGTACTATAAATAATTGAGTATGGCTGTTGTTATGTTCTTATGAGCCTCCCGGCCTGGATTGACAGTCTCATGCTAGTGAAGCTCACACAAGCACTCTAAAAATAGCTGTATAGACAGCGCTTTCAAGTTGCAGCTCAGGCTGGAGCTCAGACCCTGAAACGTACGGTGGGGGTAGGCATCAGAGCCTCAGTTCCAGTCTAAGCTTCAGCATCAAAGCACTATCTATACAGCTATTTTTAGGGCACTAGTGGGAGCCCCACTAACCCGAGTCTGTGGACCTGGGCTGGGAAGCTCGCTCCTGCAACTCCAAAATGCTGTGCAGGCAGATCCTTTGAAGGAAAGATGTGCATTGCAAAGGAATTACATTAGATCTTTGTGCATTGAAAAGTTTGTGGCGATTACAGCATTGACTTTTCTGTGTGTGTATGAATCTGGCTACAGAGGGGGTTTTCCATATTTATCTTCTAGGTCAAATATTATATGTAACTTCCACCTATGAACATATATGTGCTTGCTGTGTTTTTGTGACTGATGTACTTCAGTCTCACTGTCCAGCTCTAAACTGTCTATCATTATTACAATGAGTAAGGACTGCTGAATCTGCCATATATGGATGAGTATGCTCCTCCATTCATTGATTAATGGACCTAGAGTCCTCCATGGAATGCCACACACACTCAATATTATATCCATAAGTGCTGTATTTTGCATTTGGATCTCTGATTTAACTGACACAGTATATAAAACCTCATGCAGACAGACTTTTCTCAATTGGCTACACATCGGAAAAGACTCCCAAGTGTCTAGAATAAATTATACCCAATAAATTGGCTCCTGGTATGCTTCCTTCAGATATCAGAAAAAAGAGCAAGTGCAGTTTGTAAATACAGTATGTTGAGCCAAACAAAGGCAGGGACCCTGTAATTTCAATATTCTGTAATGGATTGTGGATATTAACAGCACTATAGAAATATTTAATTAAAAGGAAATTGTGTTGCATTTTATTGGAGATAGGCCAGACCTGGAACAGAGGTTCCGTGCCCACCCTTTCTATCCCCATGACAATCTCTACAATTCAGCTCCATCTCTGCTTTTCATGGACCTGCCACTCTGGAGAGGAGAAATACAAATCTAGAGATCTGTGCTACTTGGACAATAGCAGATTATCAGTTCTGCCTGCAAGGTCTGGCATGTCCCTCAAACAAATAACTTCTTCAAAATATTGGATATCCATAGTGTGGATTTGAAGTCAGAATTGAGGTTTAAGACCAACTGCTAAAGTACAGTGTTTGTGCTACACGTGCTCACGGGTCTTGTCCACAAAATCAGTTGAACAATTATTTCACCAGAAAGTAGTTTTTTCTCTCTAATTTTTTCTCTCCCTAATTTGCTATTTTTCAGACCACAAGCAAGGAGACCTGAAGATGGAGAGTTCATGCTGATATAGAGTCTTCAGCTAAATTTTTAATTCTCACTGCAGCTATTACAAGATTGTTTTCAAAAGTGAATTTATCTGGAAGATTCCAGGCTTTCCACTAGATAGTTCTGGAGCGACTCAGGAGTGGGGACAGGAATTTTTTTTCCCCACCAGGCCCATTTACCCTCTGCAAATTGAGCTCTGTGTCATGCCTGGAGTATGTACCATTTGTATAGCTGGAAACCTGTACTAACCCTTTAGACAGAGGAGCTGCACAGGTTTCACTGCCAGGGGAGCCTCCACAGCAAGGGAGGCAGGGGCAAAATTTGTCCTTTAATACACATTAATCTTTTATGCAAGGATTTCTTCTTAAAGTTCAACTCAGGCAAATGATGGGCCATGTCTGTGTAGTCAGCCAGGTATAGACACGATCACTCATGCTTTGAATATTAAGCTGCTCAGAGAAGTTATCTCAGATCTTAAAAAGCTACAACATTTGAGTGAATAAACTTCTTTTTCATTCTTATGTCAGACTTATAAACTAGAACGCAGATTTTATCAAAACGATCTTTCATGTTGGCAACTGTCTTTAAATTCTCAGCACTGTAGCCTTCCATGTTATGTTACCCATTTACTTCTGGTCCAGATTTCTCATGGAGTCATGATCAGTACTTCAATGAGAACTTGATATGATCACCACAGATAGGGCCTGTTATGTAGCCAGAGAAAGCCAGCACTATGAAAAGGCACTGTGGGTATTGTAAATGAGAGGCTCTTCCTAACAACCAGTTCAGCGCAGAAGCCAGAGGGAGGGATGAGTGGGAGGGCCACAATATGCCAAAGCCTGTGTTCCACAGATGTGCTGATTTTTTATTTTTAGCTATCTGAGTTAGAGTGAAGCTTCACGGCTGCAGACACACAAAGGCTGGGGAGATTTCACAGCTCAGCAGTAGGAGAGCTGAATTCTTAATGAATGAAAGCTTTATTTTCTTTTTTTCTCCTCCATTTGTTCAGTTTTAGTACTTAAAGAAAGAGAGAAAAGGCAGAATTAAACAATAAAGTGACTAAATGGGTACAAGAGAGAGCTGGAGTCTGATTGTATAATGTGGCAATTAAATCTCTCTGCTGTTTTGAGAGGAAGCAGCATACCTATGCAGATTGCCAGTACCCTCTTGAGTAATACCCCGTACAAAATCCAAGTGCTTATCTTCAGATCAGTCATTGTACATATAAAGAACATTTCCCAGTGTCCATATATAACTTGGAAGCTAAAAATCATATTTCAACATCTCACTATGTAAAAACGTTATTTTTTTAACTGCATTTGGGAACAGAAACCAGAGTGTGTGTCATATTTAAAGAGAAAAGATCTAAAATAAAAAGTCTACTGCTGCATGAAAAGCACTTGAAGACAATTCATGCCCATTTCTGTCTGATCTTTCTGGTTCCCTTTTCAGGAAGTTAAGCTGGAGCACTCAATATTATTTATAATGGGCAATTTGTGAAATTTATTTGGGAAATTATTCTTTTGCTCTTGATGCAAATTAAATAAACCCGCTATGTTTCTGTTCAAAAGCTAAATAAAAAATCCCATGAGAGTGTTTTTAATTATAAAGTTGAAATAAGCAAACAAAAATATCTCTCTTCAGTGCAGTTTGTACTTTTTAATTATGTTTCAGAAAATGTAAATAAGGCTCTTAGTCTTTGACGGCAGTATTGTTGTGAAATAAGACCAATTCTTTCAAAATAATGTTTTCTAAGACTTGATGACATGTTTTTAGAAAATAATATTTTAATGGTGATTTGCCATTTTGTCAAGCGAAAAATGCTTTCTAAATCTGGACTATTACTAGGACAATGAAACTTTAAATATTAAAGTGCTTATTAATACTATTTTTCTTAGTCAGGACAGGCTAGCTTCAGATTACTATTACAGAGCATAGGGGAATGAAGTCTGATAGGGTAATTGATCAGAAGCTGATGAATTTTTAATCTAAATCAGTCAAGCTTATCTGTCAGGCCACTGATAGGCCAAGGTCTTTCACTGTAGGTTTCACAGGTGCCTCTAGAATACATCCTTATTTCAGTTTTCAGATTTAAAATGTCCAGGCTGAATATAGCACTACATGCTTTGAAGTACTCTAGCTTTTCCTTTAGTTCCCTACACAGCAGATATGCCGCAAAATTATCTACATTAATTTCTTCGTAATTGCTTGGCAATTAGATTTTTAAGCTTCAGCACTTCATGAACAACCAAACAGAACATTTTGTATTAAAGCTGAATGCCACATTGTCAAGTAAAGGAAAGAAAAGCCTCTTACGATTTATGAAATATTACTCTGTGTTAATATGTTTGGGAGAGTAAGTGCACACATTTCTTTAAATAAAAACAGAAACAACTGGTTAAAAGACCATTCACCAAAATTATATTTTAAAAAACCAGGTTAGATCCTCACTTGGTATAAATTTGCATATTCCACACATTGACTTCAAGAAAATACCAGTTCACACAAGTCATGGATCTCACCTCCTCTATGTTTATTTGAAGGTTTAAATTAGTATCTTCCTCAGAGTAAATGCCTTATTGTTGATATTTTATGTAATATAGATTATTTCCCTACTTCCTGGGGGACCACCTACATTAAAAGAGAGGGACATATATTGACCCAATGTTTCCAGAAACTATCTTCTGCCTCACCCACCCTCCAGTGTCTTTTTTCTCATTCTTTGGGGCTGTATCCCTTTTTACAAAGAAACCAGACTTGAACCCAGAGATATTAAAATGTTCCCCTTGTGATGGGTTTCCCCTCCTTTGAGGTGCCACCTGGAACTGGGGTACCACTGAGCCCACCTGACCACCAGCCTGAGCTCCCTTTCACCCTGTAATTCTGTAACAAGCTGCACAGGCTCACACTTTCACCAGCACACAGGTACACACCCAGCTGCAGAAACACACAGACACTGAAATCAGCTCTGCACGGAAAGACTCAGCTAAGGAATTGACCAGTTCTCAAGTGCACACCCCACTCTAGAGGGTAAACCCAAAATTGTACCATCTTGCGCTGCACAGAGAACTGTACAGCATAAGCTCATTAAATACACCTCCTCCCTCAATGTGGAGAGGGATATACACAGCTTTCTGTCCCAAATTATGATTTCCACACACACACTGGTTTTAGACAAAACAAAAACAAGTTTATTAATTACAAAAGATAGATTTTAAGTGATAATAAGGGAAAGCAAACAGATCAAAGCAGATTACCAAGCAAATAAAACCAAAATGCAAACTAAGATTAATATACCAAAGAAATTGGAGATGTGTAGCAAATTCTCATCCTAAATGTTGTTTTAGGCAGATTGCAGAGATTCTTGAAGGCAAGCTGCACTTGCTTGCAGCTTAAAACTCCAGTTATTCCTGTCACAGGCTAGACAACCTTCTAGCCTGGGTTCAGCCTTTCCCCCCTACTTCAGTCTTTCTGTTTCTCAGGTGTTTCCAGCAGTCTTCTTTCTTGGGCAGAGAGTCAGTGAAGAATGAACCATAATGATGTCATTCCCCTGCCTTAAATAGTTTTTGAATATGGCAGGAATCCTTTGTCTCCCAGTTTGAGTCCCACACCCGGTCAGTGGAATCCAGTACCAGGTGACTTGGTCACATGTCCCTGTAGGGTCAGAGCAGCCATAACTCGGAGGCCATTTGCAGCATCCCCAGGAAGGCTCCCCGGTGGGAGATTAGCATCTTCAAAGAACTATTGTTCTCCCTAATGGCCCTTACCAACCAGCCATCTAGACTGATTGCATTCTGTCTAGTGCGCGTTCCCCAAGTGTAAAGACATTTTTAATCGATGCATAGAAAATATTCTTAACTTCAGACTCCAAAATGATACTGGCATACAAATAGGATAATCATATTCAGTAAATCATGACCTTTCCAATGATATCTCACATGCCTTAACTGGTATAAATACATCATAGTTATGCCATAATCATATCATAACAATATCCCTATGAAGAATATGGGGGCGTCGTGTTGAACTCCTGTAGCCATCATACCCGTAGGTTTTCATTAAACACTGAACCCTCTATGTTTTAATAATAATAATAAAAAAAATACAGGTTTCAATTGTGGCTTTCCAACCCAACCAAAGGTAAGAATACTAAAACACACAGGAACTCCAACTTACAATCTACAACTCTACCTCGATATAACGCTGTCCTCGGGAGCCAAAAAAATCTTACCACGTTATAGGTGAAACCGCGTTATATTGAACTTGCTTTGATCCACCGGAGTGTGCAGCCCTGCCCCCCCGGAGCACTGCTTTACCGCATTATATCCGAATTCATGTTATATTGGTTTGCATTATATCGAGGTAGCGGTGTATCTCTGTTTCCTTCTGCTGCTCCCAGCTGTAAGTAAACTGTACCTGGTCAACACCCAGCACAGTGTACTTTCCCCAGCATGCTAATGCAGCTACGGTAGTTGGTGTACTGTCAAGGGGGATCCAAAGCTCCACCCAGTCCCCATCCTCTTCTGTCCACCTGCACATAGAGGCTCCCAGAGCCTGCTTCCCCTTCCACACTGATAACTGTTATGTAGGTAGCCATCTCCAGCTGGACCACAATTTGGTCTATAGCTAGGATTTCTATACTGGGTACAGTGAAAGACTGCATTTGAGCTAATACTCTTGGAATTTATGACCTAAGCCTTTGACACTTCTTTAAAACTTCCTAAAATTGTTGGTACATAAAGGATGGCTGCCAGGGAACATGAAGAGTTAATTTAGGTTTGCCAGTCCCAATACCAGCCAAGCTTCTGCTGAGATGAATGCCCAAGAAGCAGAGAAGGATGAAGCATGAAGGAATTAAGACTGTCAGATGAAATTCAACTAACTGTTCTCCCTTTCTCTCATTCTCTTTCCCATCTTCTATTTATCTCCTTCTTTAGTTTAACTCCAGAAATGAACAGCTATAATGACTGATGATAAATAGTTTGAATGATCCAGGGCTGTTCTAGCAAAATTGTGATAGGGTTTCATATATATTAGGGTTTTAAGTCTCCCTTAATGAGTAAAAACCCTAATGTTTTAACATCAAAAGAATAGATTCATAGATTCCAAGGCCAGAAGGCTCCACTGTGATAATTGTCTGACCTCCCATATAACACAGGCCATAGAAATTGCCCGAAATAATTCCTAGAGCTTAGAAGAAACAGCAGATTAGTTTACAGAACATTTCTATGGCTTTGATCCTGCAAGATTCCCTGCACAGGTGCAGAAGTCTGCCTAAGCAGAATCCTACTGAATTCAATAGGGCTTCCTATTGCATGTGGGTCCACCCACGTGGAACAACTTGCAGGATCAAGGCCCTTATCTAATTTATTTAGTAAAATATGTCCAATTAACATGGTAGAGAAGATAAATATGTTCTCATGGGGGACAGTAGAAAATCCTGTTCAAAAGTTATGGGTCATGAGGTTTAGCAGCAATAGCCTGATGTTGAGCATTTGAGGAGGAGGGATAAGGGGCCACCACAATTATTCAGAGAAGAAGAGATGCCAGCTGTGGCAGTGGCTCTATCCTGCTTTTTATTTATTTGTTTTGGTCTCCCTGGAAGGCACTGGACTATGCAGAACAGAGCTTGACAGAGACAGAGACGAACCTGCACCTTAGTTTTTATAAACTGGTGTTCCTAAAATTAGGCCTGGAATGACCTCTGTACTGAAAAGTTTGGGACAGTCATTAGGGTGCATCCTCAAAGAAACTCATGAATCATTGTATGTAAAGACATGAAGCCGATTCAATTCTCCTGTTCAGATTACTCCTTTGACATTTTTGGGGAAGTTGGGCCACAACAGGGAAGGAAACACAGGTGAAAAGGAAGCTTCACCAGCAAACTACCACTTGGATAGGCAGAAAGTTATTCTGCACTTCTCCTAGGTACCATACATTTTGACAAAATTATGTTTGTTCAGCCAGAAAGGAGATCCAGCCATGGGATGTGCAGGAAAGGATACTATGGCTATAAAGCCCTGAAGATTGCGACGGAAAAGTGAGTGTTTCCACAAATTCAGGAAGCAAAACAGCCAGAAGGCAAGATGCTCAATCACATGAGCCTGTCTTCTCATGGGTAGCATCTCACATCCTCACCACAGAGAAGAATGGTCCAAATCATTTTGGTCAGCAGCCTAACATGTTCTTGAACCCACAGAATTTTGAGATTTAAACAGGATGATTGGGGGGGGGGGGGAAGGGCTATAAAGATCTTCTTTGAGATGGGGTCTCTCTTTTATAAATGGGGGGGCACACTCTTTTAAACATATACTTACATTTATAAATAGTGTAATGATACACTGAAATGGGTTTCATTTGTCATTTATGAATGTAAAGATATTCTTAAAAGCTGATTTTTTATCTACTTGACTATAATAGCTCCAAACTAAAGTTTCATACCATGTCCATCATCATTGTATCAGCACCTATAACACTGTAGCCTATATATGATAAGCTAATAATCTACACTTTAAAAAAAAAGAATGGTTTATGGTTATTCTTCCCATTTTTAAGCCAATGAGAGACTTCCCTGAATAAGGAGTACAAACTGCAAGAGCTGCTTATCTGTCATAAAGAGGCTGTGCTCTTGTTAGCCATATATGTATCTCACAGGTAATTACTAAAATGTATGATTTTAAAGTCAGATTTGAGTTACAGCAATGAAAAAAACATCAGTGCCTGATCCATTTTTTATATCTTTTTCCTCTCATTTCCTCTTTATGGATAAACACAATATTTAGCTGCCAACAGTGTAGCACAATTTGTTATACATTAATATATATAACAATCCAAAACCAGCTCTCCATTCTGCCAGCTGCCCCAGCATTGCTGGATCCCCCTGCTCCCACAAAGTCCCAGGGTGAAATTTTGTCAAAACTGTCACTGACTTCCATGGAGCCAAGGTCCTCAGTGTATTCTGTGCAGAGCAACTTGAGTCCTTCCATAGTTGGTGCATCTTACTTATAAATCAAACTACTTGGCTAGAAAAAAATATTTCTATATTTTGAAAACTAATAAAAAATGTAAAAAATAAAAAAGGAGGAGTGGGAATGGGAAGCATTTCTATTCTTTTGATCATCTATCACTAAAGAGTCTGATGTGTTTTCTTCAAACTTTAATTTACAAAAAATAAGCATTTTTCTTCTGATCTGTTTTATGGCAGATTCTGACCAGAATATATTTTTGTAGACTATGAAAACAGAAGTATTTAATGAAAATGCTGGAAGCCCTTTAACTACAGAGATGCAAATTGTGCTGGTGTAATTATAATTATGTTTTTTTCTGTAAGCTAATTTTATGGCAAGCTGAATTAAAAATAAAAATAAAACCTTTAAGGATCATATATTACTTGCACTTGAGCTATAACAATGTACTTTCAAAACTTAGAAATAGAACAGCCACCAGAACACTCATTTTATTTGAGCAGTGATACTAGTTCCATTTGGTTCTAGTAACAATCTTTCTCTGTTTACTTTACAATTGTTTTTGTCTGTTAAGTGTATGAACAATATTTTTTCTTAAATACCATCTCTAAATATCTCATTTAAGAAGAAAGTTAAAGAAGATTGTCTATCAATTCAGTTCATGTGAATGCTTATATCTGATGTGTGAACTATGACACTAGCTTATGGAGTCTCTGAAAGCAGTAAACTGTTATCCGAAGTGCTTTCTTTGTACAGTAATACTGAGTAATTACTACAGTAATGAACAACTTTAATTATAATTATAAAAATTGTCTAGGGAAATATATTTCTTGGAGGGTTGGGGTGAGGCTACAGCACATGATATTTTGAAGCAAGTTTTTGTTTAGGTGGATCCCTTTTACATCAGCCACCTGATTGTTATGTATTTTTCTATAAATAAATTATTATAAACACATTATATGAATCATTTCTTTTCCATTTTGCCATTTCTGTTTTTAAATGTTGACCTATTCCCCTCATAGAGTAATAAATATAATCTTCACATTATCTCATTCTTTGGATTTCTCAAAATCTACATGTATATATTTTTCAAGAACCAATACAATAATTCACATAAAAGATACAATACGTAATGTGAAATAAGAAAAGTATTAATTCCAACAACTCAATATACTATGGAATGAAACCTCTGAGAACATACAGGATTATTATCTTATGGTAGTAATGGATTTATTGAGTTCAGTATCAATTATATGTGAATGGCTTGAGTATACGAGGGCATATTTCTATGCAGCTGAGTAACATGGGTGAGACTGGTTGCTCAAAGTGTTTCAGGGTCAGCTCTTCATTTTGTGTTGGCCAGTTTCTGGAATACACAATTCCTGGAATTCACTTTTTTCAGCTTCTTTATGTGCTCCTTGAATGTCAGCATTCAGTCTGTGAACCCAAGGTACACCTGATGTTCATAGCAATCAAGGATTGTACCGTCCCATGATATCTGAAGTTTTCACATGGCCTGATAGTGTTTCAGGTGAATGGCGCACACTTGTCTTTTTCTAGGAATAGCATTCAAGAACCATGTAAGATAATATTTTCCAAGTACACTCAGGGAACCACTTAGAGTGCACTTAGAATGTCCTCCAATCTTTCTGACTGGGTGGTGATGCAAAGGTGATCTGCATAAATGAATCTTCACACATCAGGGAATTCTGGTAGGTCATTTTTGTAGACATTAAACAGCAAGTGTGATGACACTGAACCTTGAGGTAATCCATTTTGTTGAGTATGCCATTGACTTTTCTGAACATCCATCTCAGCAAAAAAAATATTGATTCTCAAGCAGGGAGGAGATGACCTGGACCATTTTGCTTTTTCTCAGAATTCTTGTCAATTTCAGTAGAAGTGCACAATGGTTCATGGTGTCATAAGCAGCTGGCAGATCAACAAAAACAGACCCTGTAATTTTGCAGATTGAGAAACTGTCTTTGATGTTTTGAGATGGGTTGCAACTTAGCCCTCGACTTGGTCATCAGTCAGCTGCTCTTCCACAATTGGCTCTATTCTACACATGATCATCTGTGCATATAGTTTGTAGGTTGAGAAAAGGATATTGGGTGATAACTCTTTCTAGAGCTAGGGTCTTTATATGGTCTGATTAGTGCATTCACTTTGGCCTGTCTCCACAGCCCAAGGGTCTGTGTTGTCTCCATGCAAGAATTAAAGATGTCAAACAGCCAATTCTGCACTCTTGTGACAAAATGCAGTAATCATTCATTAGATACACCATTGAGTCCAGTTGCTTTTCCATATTTCAGAGTTTTCATGGCTATTATAAGTGTCTTAGTGTTGAGTTGCTCATTGTGCACTTTGCTATTTGAGGAGTGGACAACATTCCTGCTTAACTTGTTTCTTTTCCTGTTTTACTTTGTGGCTGGCTTACCATTTAGGCTGAATTGGTGTGCAACTTGCCTGTGAGAGACTGTGGCAATGAGTTTGGGGTTTTGTCCATCAGAGTTCAGCTTGCAAATGTTAGCCCAGGCTTTACAGCACAGGTTTGTTGTTGCAACCATCTCCCTGCAATGGCCACACTGATCCTTTCCATTCTCTCATATAAGCATGTTCCTCAGTCCAATAGTTTCTTCATCAAACGGATCCAAGTCAAACAGTTTTGAATATATTTTAGATTATTTCTGGTCTGTTCTGAAAGCCCAGGTACAAATAATTTCCAGTGTTCCAGAGGGGTGTACTTTGGGGCAGTCTTCCACACCAGGGAGACAAATTCTCCATAACGCTCATGTGCCAGAGTAATATCACAGATGGATTAATCCAATTCAGAGGTAAAGGCTTCCCAGTCGGCCTTCCTAAAGCTGAATCTCAGCAGATACTTTGTTTTCCTGGGCTGTACCATAGCCTCTAATGGCACTTGCATTGGTCTATGCTTTGACCTTGGAATTGCTGCCATGACCTCCTTTTTGAAGTTGCCTGTATTTTGATGAATAACAAAGGGTACGTTGGGATTGTACTCTTTGTTCCATCATGTGCTTTGGAAGGTATATTTGTCATTGAAATCATAGAGCAAGATCAAGTTGTTTGTCGCTGCCCACTTCTCAAATTCTTCCTTATTATTGTCATTGTTGGGGTATCCCAGATGGTGTTGTGACTATTGAAGTCCCCTATGACAAGGCAGGGTTTTTCTGACAGGAGAAAGTTGGCTGGCCATGCAAACTGTTCAGCTGATGGCTTGTAAACAGAAACTACTGCGATTTGATCAATTCCATTGTACCACAGTGTTTCGCAGTAGTGGTTTTCCCCTGTCTTTTGTCTGGTACAAGTATTGTGCTGCCACAGATGTTGCTTTTTATGTTCACGGAAATATACATTCCAGGGATGTTTGGGGCTGTTGTCTCTCTCTGTGTTTCTTGCAAGCATGATATATGCTTTTATACCAGACAGGGGTATACATCAGGGGCAGTATGGAAGAAAGCATTAGCTTACATAGGAAATATTAACAAACCAACAAATAAAAATTGTGTACACTTAAGGCCAAGTCTGATCCCACTGAGGTCAACAGAAAAACTTCCGTTGACCTCAGTGGGATCAAGATTTAATCAGCATAAATGCATTAAAAATTAAATTGTTAATGCTAAAATAATAATATAATTTTCAATTGAAACACCTTACATATTTCACTAATTTGTCGTGGTGACAAATGACTGACAACAGATGTGATTAGTTAGATTATTTGTTTAACTTAACATTTCTCTTCCTGACCCTTTTACATTTTCTGGATCATTTTTAACAATTACACAATCTTATTTGTCCCCCTGTCAAGAAACATTAGAACTAATGAAGAAAATAAAAGTTCTCTACCTTTTCCAAGACTGAACAAGCAAATGTCACCGGATTAGAAATGTTCCTGATGCAGGAGACTGCGCCAGCAGCGAGAGTTTTACCATTCATGATGATTGCATCAAGTTCCACATAACCATCAGCATTCAGTACAGCACCATGACCTGCAGGAAACCATTCCATTTGTAAAAGGTCAAACATTCTTAGCCTTAAGCTTTTGAAATGAAGCAGAGAAAACAATTTCAGAGCTATTTACTACCCTGTTCTCTGACAGCTTTTGTCCTGGCTTCCTGTAAGAGATATTTGCTTTTATAGTCACAATCCTTTAAGTAAATATGATGCTTGTGGCTACAAAAAAGCATTTGATTGTTTTCTTTGAGTCATAAAGCTTTTATCTTGTTTCTAAAATCATAAAGTCTGCTAGGCATTGCATTTTTCCAGTGGTATTGACTGATGTCCCTTCTCAACATTTTAGGTAATCAGATAAGAGTATAGATGATCATAGAGCAACTCTAGTAATGTAGGAAGATATTTATTATACATTAAATATGTTTACTACTGAGGTAAACATGACTATTTTAGAGACAAGGCAAAACTGATTACTATTGTCAAGTTTCAACACTTTGCATTTCTAATATGCTTCTAAGCTATCTGCTTTTGGGGCAATTGAAAGAGTACATTCAGAGTCCCTTCAGAGCATTGTTTAAACATAGAACTACACACATAATCATTATCAAACAGGCTATTATGGCTGCAAAGAATTCTATCCAAATAGGAAAAAGAAAGATGCAAAATCGGGGTAAAGCAAAATGAACAGTAAAATGGTGCCTCACTAAAATTCCCACAAAGATATTATTAGTAAATGAAAAAAAAGTACTGTATAGTGAGGGAGGGATTAAAGAGATTATTATTTTCAAGTGAGCCATAACCTTTAACATGTGTAGTGATTTTGGTCAATCTAGGCAGCAGTGGGCATTTTTTCCATGTTGGAAAACCATGGCACAATTGTTAGTCTTTGGTTATGGCAAGCCTGGATTGGAATGTCAAGATTTTTTTAATTTATTTATTAGAGAGAAAAGGTGTGCAAGTTAATATCTTTTACTGGACCAACTTCTGTTGGTGAGAGAGACAAGCTTTCAAGCTTACACAGAGCTCTTCTTAAGGTCTGGGAAACAATCATTTTCCCAGTATGTTTGTGTCTCTCACCAACAGAGGTTGGTCTCACAAAAGATATTACTTCACCCACCTTACCTCTCTAATATCATGGGACTGACATGGCTACAACACCACTGCATACACAATTTTTCTTTTTCTCAGAACTGAGGAGTACTGGCAGGATATGCTGGCAAAGCTTGCATGGAAGATATAGACAATATGCCATATGGCTACACTATCAGTCAGTTGGATAAGCACTCAGATTCACCACCAAAATTATTACAAATCTGAAACAACTTCTAGACTATCCAGCAACACTTTTCTTTCAAACATTCCCACTAATGTTTCTCATTGCTCTCCTTTGAAAGCATCCCTAAAGCACCATCAGGTTTATGACTCTATAAATCTGTGAAAAGGCTTACAGTGAAATAACGGTCATCTGCTTCTAAATTAAAATAGTATCATAACACTAGGGGCTGGTATCTATAAACTTGTAACTCCTATAAGTAAAACATTAAATGGAGAAACAAATCCTTCCTAGACTTGATGTATATGACATCGCTGGGCTGTTAAGCAAAGGACTTCAATGTAACAACAAGGGAAAAATAAAATCTTAAAGTTAAGGAAGAAGTACAAATGAAGCTGTTTATTTGTGTTATTGATATTCTATCTATGTTCATGATAGCCAAGCACTTTACAGACATTAAAATCAACATCTGTCTAGCAATTAGCACAAACCAGCCACCTATCTTATTGATGGGATACCCTTGGGCTGAGGGCACAAATTAAGAAAAAGCCAGAGTGAACAAATCTTGACTTGTACCCTTAAAAATAATAATCACCAAACTTGGACTTGGGCAGAATGCATGAGGGAGGAAATTCCAGTGCTCAAGTTGTTCCAATGAGAGTGCCTTAATCCCTGAGCCACGGGGTCCAACCCTACGGACAGAGAGCATGAACTTCGGGATGGAATGCAACTCCCACAGTAGGAAGAAGTAAACTCTGAAGCCCTAATTCAGAAAACCACACTCATGCTAAAAAGTGTTTCAAGAAACCAAATGGCACCACTCTTTCTGGGTGAAAATTGGGGAAGGAGCTTAAAATAACCAGGTCCACAATGGTCTATAAACTTCTGAATACTAACCCACCTTGAATAGAGCTGGTCAAGAATTTTCCAGCAGAACAGTTTTGTGTTGGGAAATGCTGATTTGCTGAATCAAAACTTTCTATCAATTAGATTCTGTAAAAACTTTTGATTGAAACCCAGCAGGCAGGCTAGCCAGTTTCCTGCCAGCCCTCCCAGCTGCCCAGCTCCTTACCTGGCAGGCCTCTGGACTACTAGGTTCCCCAGACTACCTGGGAAGCTGGCTCACAGGCTGGACAGCTCCCTAGCTTTCTGCCTGCAGGTGGGTCGGTTGCCCAGCCCAGTCAGTGGTGGCTACCTACCTGGCCAGTTGCCTAAATGGCCAGAATTCCTGGGTTGCAGGCTTCCTAGCTGTCCTGTTTCCTTAGTAGTACTTACTCAGCTAGCCAACTCCCTGGGCTTCCTGGCTTCCCAGGCAGCAGGATCCCTGGGCTGCCCGCTTAACAGGCAAGCAAGTTGCCAGATGGTGAGCTGACCAGGTAGACAAGGAGCTGGCTGCTGAAACTGACTTTTTAAAACATGACATTCCAAATGCAAAATTTTTCACAGCATGAAAACTCTGGTCCCCACACACTTCTAACGATGTGCTGGAGCTGGATACAGATTGTTGTCTTGTGTCCCAAACTATGGTCTACATACAGCAGCCAGGATTCACAATGGTCTCCAAAAGCCATGTCAGAGTTGTGACTATTCCAGGTATTCTCACCTCTTCCACCTTTTTTTTTAAACCATCTTCACTTTGGTAGATTTATTTTTATTGTTCAACTTTGTATTGAATAATGATCACATGGAATGGAAGAAACGGGGGACAGGGTGGTGGTCTCCAGTCAACTCAAGCCACTTTGGAAATGTTTACACTGTACTGTAAACATAAGTCTGTGGGACCAGGGCTTGTGGACTCGTGTTTCCAAGCCCACACCTGAGTATCCATGCTGCATTGCAAATCTGGACTTACAATTGCTGGATCCAGGTCTCACAACTATGCCAAAGCATTCATGCTGCACTACACTCACTTTCTGACTCAAGTCTGCAGCTAGATCTGTGTCCACACTGCAAAATTATAAGACTTGCATTCAAGTCACAGAGGGACTTGGGGCTCTGACCTATCCCCCAAGCAGGATCCTAAGACCAAGGTCCTGCATGCATGATGATTGAAATCATAGTCATTTGTGTGTGGCTAGAAGGGGGATTTGAGATCAAACCTGAGTAAGAGCCTGGGCTTAGTGTGCAGTGTAGACATATCCTTTGACCCACAGAGCCAGTGCAAAGTGGACATACTCTGCCTGAAGGTTACCAGCAATGAATTCCCCATGCATAGATGAACTTTCCACTGGTATAAAGCTTGTGGAGGTAGAACAGCTGCCTCCTGTATCAGCCCTTAAGCTGCTGTAATTATTGCCAAGGCTATGTGGTGCAGGTTTGTGGAGATACACTCTTCCCACTCCCAAGATCTGAGCAGAGCTCTGCACTTAGGATGAATTCAGTCTCATGGAAAACTAGGGAAAAGAGTTCGTGGAGAACCACAAAGAGAAGGAGAACCACAAAGAGAAGGAGATGATTTTTGGCTTTTCTAACTAGGACTCCTTCTTATCATCCATCCTGACCTTGGAGTGACCTTACTTTTAAAACTGTTAAGCATGACATTCCCAATCTGGCATTGTTTGCTGAACTTCTCAGACATTTAGCTGTTCTGGTTTCATTTCTACCTCTCCAGCTACTGTTGGTTCTTCCTTAGAGGAGAGGAAAGTGATCAGGAACAGTCAGCATGGATTCACCAAGGGCAAGTCATGCCTGACTAACCTAATTGCCTACTATGAGGAGATAACTGGCTCTGTGGATGAGGGGAAAGCAGTGGATGTGTTATTCCTTGACTTTAGCAAAGCTTTCGATACGGTCTCCCACAGTATTCTTGCCCACAAGTTAAAGAAGTATGGGCTGGATGAATGGACTATAAGGTGGATAGAAAGCTGGCTAGATCGTCGGGCTCAACAGGTAGTTATCAATGGCTCCATGTCTAGTTGACAGCTGGTATCAAGTGGGGTGCCCCAAGGGTTGGTCCTGCGGCTGGTTTTGTTCAAGATCTGGAGGATGGCATGGACTGCACTCTCAGCAAGTTTGCACATGACACTAAACTGGGAGGAGTGGTGGATACGCTGCAGGGTAGGGATAGGATACAGAGGGACCTACACAAATTAGAGAATTAGGCCAAAAGAAACCTGATGAGGTTCAACAAGGACAAGAACAGAGTCCTGCACTTAGGACGGAAGAATCCCATGCACTGCTACAGGCTAGGGACTGAATGGCTATGCAGCAGTTCTGCAGAAAAGGACCTAGGGGTTACAGTTGACAAGAAGCTGGATATGAGTCGACAGTGTGCCCTTGTTGCCAAGAAGGCTAACGACATTTTGGGCTGTATAAGTAGGGGCATTGCCAGCAGATCGAGGGACATGATCGTTCCCCTCTATTGGACACTGGTGAGGCCTCATCTGGAGTACTGTATCCAGTTTTGGGCCCCACACTACAAGAAGGATGTGGAAAAATTGGAAAGAGTCCAGCGGAGAGCAACAAAAATGATTAGGGGGCTGGAACACATGACTTATGAGGAGAGGCTGAGGGAACTGGGATTGTTTAGACTGCAGAAGAGAAGAACGAGGGGGGGATTTGATAGCTGCTTTCAACTACCTGAAAGGGGGTTCCAAAGAGGATGGATCTAGACTATTCTCAGTGGTACCAGATGACAGAACAAGGAGCAATGCGGGAGGTTTAGGTTGGATATTAGGAAAAACTTTTTCACTCGGAGGGTGGTGAAGGACTGGAATGGGTTACCTAGGGAGGTGGTGGAATCTCCTTCCTTAGAGGTTTTTAAGGTCAGGCTTGACAAAGCCCTGGCTGGGATGATTTAGTTGGGGGTTGGTCCTGCTTTGAGCAAGGGGTTGGACTAGATGACCTCCTGAGGTCCCTTCCAACCCTGATATTCTATGATTCTATGAACCAGAGTTGAAAGGTTGCTAGAAAAAGGAACTCAGTGACTTCATTTTGTTTTCATTTGTGGGATTTTTTTTAACCTTTTCCTTGTCCCTCCAATGGTGACTAGGAATGAAATTTTCTTCTGATTACCCAGAATATCTAGAAATTGTTATGGTTGCAAATGGAAACCTTTACAGTGGGGACCAAATTATTGCATTAAAAGGTGCAAGAGGTTTGGAAGAAATGTATTAACATGTTTTGCAGTTTACTGATAGAAAAGGAATTTAGCAAATTTATTGTAGAGAGACTGATGTTGCACAACATGTGCTTTAGATGTGTGTGTATTTTTATCATGTTTGCAGATGTCTCAAGAGTAGTAAGATTCCCCACTAGTTTTGCTCATTTCCAGATTCCCTCTTTGTATGATCTTGGGAAAAAATGATGTTCTTGTATATCTAAAAACCTCTTCTAAACCAACTTCTTTGATTGCTCTTCTATGCATATGGCTTTTCTAACTAGGACTCCTTATCATCCATCCTGACCTTGGTGTGACCTTACTTTTAAAACTGTTAAGCATGACATTCCCAATCTGGCATTGTTTGCTGAAATTCTCAGACATTTAGCTGTTCTGGTTTCATTTCTACCTCTCCAACTACTGTTGGTTCTTGCTGTTGGTGGTGATTGTTATTAAATACTCCTCTTTCATGTGACAATTCCACAATTCAAGTGCTTCTTCTTTGGCCAATTCTTCTGCTCTACCTCTATGATTGCCTGTAACCACATTAACTTTAAATTCAGCCTTAAGTAGAAGTTCAATGCTGATGATGCCCAAATCCCCATTTCCTTCAATGTTTTGGTCTTTTCATCACTTTCTGACTGCCTTGTTTTCTTTCTGTACAGCTTTTCACCATCTGATGTAGTCCTCCAAACAAGATGCGTGGGGACAAGATTAGGCATAAGGAAACAGAAAGTCAGACCAAAATGCAGGCTCATGCTTTCGCCATCTCTTTAAAACTGTTTGACCATACCTCAGCTTGTGAGACAGAACTCGGGTTCTGATTTCTCAGAATGGGAGGTTGTAAATTATATTAAATATTAACTTTCTTTCTAACAAGCTTTCCAAAACCAAAACAATCTTAATTTTTTAGTAATGGAGCTTTTCTTTCATATTTTCTATGGTGTATTATCTGTTAAGTGCTATTCATGCTGACTGCATGAAATCTAAGGATGTAGCCTTTCATACTTTCTCCTTTAGATATCACTCACTGCACATCGGGGGGCAGGTGGGGGAAGGCTGATCATTTCAGAAGAACCCAAATCATTAACCATCAAGATGTATGTGCCTAACAGAGCAATCATGTCATTTTATTGTCTACTTTGTGTTTCTCCTCTTCCCCCCAATCTTATCTGCTAAGACAAGATTGTTACCTCAGTCCAGCATGGTATGCTCTTTTGGCCTGTGGCCATGTCTTTACTTGTCTGGCAGACATCTAGAAGATTTCTGGCCACTTGAAAAGACAAAAAACAAACGGACACTTTTGACAAGGACCCTCAGCAAAGGCTCTTGTACAAAGTAAGCTGCCATGGGATAAGAGGGAAGGTGATCTCATGGACCGGTAACTGGTTAAAAGATAGGAAATAAAGGGTAGGTATAAATGGTCAGTTTTCAGAATGGAGAGAGGTAAATAGTGGTGTCCCCCAGGGGTCTGTACTAGGACAAGTCCTGTTCAACATATTCATAAATGATCTGGAAAAAGGGGTAAACAGTGCGGTGGCAAAATTTGCAGATGATACAAAATTACTAAAGATAGTTAAAACCCAGGCAGACTGCGAAGAGCTACAAAAGGATCTCTCAAAACCGGGTGACTGGGCAACAAAATGGCAGATGAAAGTTAATGTTGATAAATGCAAAGTAATACACATTGGAAAGCATAATCCCAACTATACATATAAAATGATGGGGTCTAGATTAGCTGTTACCACTCAAGAAAGAGATCTTGGAGTCATTGTGGATAGTTCTCTGAAAACATCCACTCAATGTGCAGTGACAGCCAAAAAAGTGAACAGAATGCTGGGAATAATTAAGAAAGGGATAGATAATAGGACAGAAATTATCATGTTGCCTCTATTTAACTCCATGGTGCGCCCACATCTCGAGTACTGTGTGCAGATGTGGTCACCCCATCTCAAAAAAGACATATTGGAATTGGAAAAGGTTCAGAAAAGGGCAACAAAAATGATTAGGGGTATGGAACAGCTTCCGTATGAGGAGAGATTAATAAGACTGGGACTTTTCAGCTTGGAAAAGAGACGGCTAAGGGGAGATATGATTGAGGTCTATAAAATCATGACTGGTGTAGAGAAAATAGATAAGGAAGTGTTGTTCACTACTTCTCATAACACAAGACTAGGGGTCACCAAATGAAATTAATAGGCAGCAGCTTTAAAACAAATAAAAGGAAGTATTTCTTCACACAACGCACAATCAACCTGTGGAACTCCTTGCCAGAGGATGTTGTGAAGGCCAAGACCATAATAGGGTTCAAAAAAGAACTAGAAAAATTCATGGAGGATAGGTCCATTAATGGCTATTATCCAGGATGTGAGGGAATGGTGTCCCTAGCCTCTGTTTGCCAGAAGCTGGGAATGAGCGACAGGGGATGGATCACTTGATGATTACCTGTTCTGTTCATTCCCTCTGGGGCACCTGGCACTGGCCACTGTTGGAAGACAGGATACTGGGCTAGATGGACCTTTGATCTGACCCAGTAGGGCCATTCTTATGTAAATAATAATAGTCATCTGGGAAGACAGTAGATCATTTGAACCACAGTTCCCAGAACATAAGAAAACTATTTCATTTCAAGACAAGCTGGTGAGTCTGGACCATAGAAGAGCAATTTTCAGTGCCTGCAATCAGATGGCAAGTGCTATAGACACTATATTTAGATTAGCTGGCCAGCTATCTCTGGTTGTCTCTGTGTCCCCACTCCTGAATTTCAATTAATTAAAAAACAAAATGTCACGTGTTTTCTCTGCTGTATTTAAAAATGGGAATATAAAATTCTATTTCCCAATATCTTCTTTAACTTCCTGTCTTTTTCAGAACAAGAAACAAAATCTTCCTCCAAAGGCCAAATTCAGAAATGGTTTGAGCAGTACAGCTAAACTTAGGTCAACAGGTTTGCACTCACTTATACAAGGTCTGAATATGGTCCCCAGTCATTAAGATTTTCCTTTGATTCACACTCTGGTTTTCTGACCTCACCTGTTTTTATTTTCCAGATTGTTCTGTATACTCCTCAAATATCACACTTCTTTCTGTTTTCCCTTCTCGTCTCTTCACAGTTGGTGGTATGTTCTTCTTTCATGCTGCTCTATCATCTGGAACAGTCTCTCTGTGCTTAATTGACTCCCTGACTTTTTCAAAATCCTATTTCAAGACTTGTCTCTTCTCTCTGGCCTATGACACCTGACCTTTGTAATAAAAATCAAACTTACTCCCTGAGCCTCTGAGTTTCCTTGTGTTCAATCATTCTCCCTGAAACGTATCCACTGTGTTCCTGTTTATTCTTACCTTCTACATCTGGAGATTTTGCTCTGTTATATATTGTGACCATGTGTAATTTACATTATTTTTCTTGCGTTGGTAGACTGCATTCAGATATTAAAATAACATTTAGTGTGGATATTGCTATGCAAAGACAAAGTTCATTTTATGACATATCATGTATCAAATTTGCAACTGTTATTCTATTCTGAAAATGCAAAACGCATTCCATATTTCCATTTAAAAATGTTTCCTTCTATATTATTTTATAATGCAAATGAACACCACCAAATTCTGAACAAAAATATTACATTTTTCAAGATGATCCATCAAATGGAAATATTCTGCAGGATTTTCAAATAGAACATTTGTTTTCAATTACGAGACCCAGCTAAACTGCTTAATTGTCTATATAGTGTGGTACTTGTTCAGATAAATTAAGTTGAGTTTGCCTTTTTGCCATGGTATTTTGAAGCTTTCTGCATGCTCTGTGAAATCCCTCTTTGTGAAGAACTATGTATTTGCAATACATAAATCCCAGATATTCTTGTTGGATCTCATATATATCCTCTGTAAAGATAACTTTTCACCTATCACCATTTCAATACTGCCTCACCACATACTCATGCAACAACAAAATAGAAAGATTAAAATATATTTTATCACAAACACTTTTAATAACTATTAGTGCATGACTGCTCCCATGATCCCTATGTCCATATTACTTGTTACAATGGATTTACCTTGTATATTTTTCGATTAATGTAGTACAAGTTGAATAAACAAGCTCAAATCTAAAATTCACTGGAAACTGACACAAATCTCTCAGTATTATCTAAACCCCATTTATGTAGACAGAACACAAATAATCCAATTTTTTATCCAGGCCCATTCAAAACAAAACACATCGGTGGATTAAAATTGGAAAGAAAAGCTATGGAATCGAAAGTCACAAAATTCAAATCCAGATTTCAGTGATGTTTTGATGTGAGTTTTTAGTTCATGTTCATGTCAGGATTAAGTTCCTTTAATATCATGAGGTAAAATTTAAAGATGGAGTTCATAAAATTGAAAAAGTGGGTTAGATTGCTAAATCTGATTAATTTGTGTTATCAGTGATGAATGATCAATTCGTAGCCATATACAGTAATTATTAACATATTTTGATTACCATTTTTTCAATTTTCTATACACTCTTTAATATTTTTAAAGTGATAGGCTTCATAGTTTAAACTGAATAATGGAACTACAATAGGCACTGCATTAAAGGACTCATCACAAAACAATTTCCATCATTTACATATAACACTTTACAAAATAACTGGAAACTACCAAAAAATGCTTTATGTCAAGAAGCATGATCAAACTCTTTTTCCTTCCTGTCAGATTGTTCTTAAAGTTCCTACAAATCAAGCTTACTACTCTGCTTCACTGCTCAGTGTGGCTTCAGATTAATCTGCAGAGTGTCAATAAATCATAAACTCTTTTATTCATGCTCAAAGTGCATTCAATCAATTTTACCCACTGCTGAGCTTCTGGTATTATCAAACGTCTGATCTATCTTTGTGCATTTACTAAATAATTTAGGAAGATGATATTGACTGATTAGACATTAGTTTGAAGTTCACAGAATCTATAGTGACATTAAAATATTTCTAGTTGACAAAAAAACTCTTCAATTGTTGTTAGAATTATAGGATTGACACTTCATTTGCTTTTCTATAGTATACAAATTTCCTTTTTAACCAAAACATTTCCTTACATGGAAAACCACTTTGTTAACAGCATGTATTCTGTTAAAGCTAGCCTCTAGTCCATATCCCCTTCTCCTATGGAAATTTATTATCTAAAACAGTCCTTGATCCTCTGGTTAAAAAGAGGCAGGCATTGATTCTCTGGGGTTTATTATTCTGTTACAGACAGGATGCTTGTTCCAACGTAGTTCACCAGGTTACCCATGGCTAGCTGGTACAGGAAGTCAGAGATACACACACAGAGAGATACAAAAGACAGTGGGCCAGCTCAAAGGCAGTTGATGAGCTAGACCTATCTATACTGAAGATTCTATTCTATTCTAGATAGGTTCTTCTACAACCCATATCACTGTAATATCTGAGCACCTTCCAGTAGTCCATTACACAATGTGACTATCATCTGTCACATGGTTTGTTCTCTCTCTCTCATCCTCTTGTCAGGGGGGATAATTGTTTTCAGTGTAGTGTTTGGTTTAGGCGGAAGGAGAGGTCCTTAGTTCTTGTGGGAGTTCATTCAATAGTTTCAGACTGGTCCCTGAGAAAACTCTGTTTACTGCATAGATAAGCTTAAACCTTGTGGTAGAGAGTCCCATTGTGCCCGAGAAGCAGAACTGTCAACCATGCTTCCTGATACTGGAGTTTTTGGTAATCTTTTAGATAGCCTGGACCAGGCCATTGAACACTTCAAAGATAAGGACTAGGACCTTGAACTTGAGTCCATATTCTATGGAAGCCAGTATAGAGAACAGAGGACAGGTCTGATGTGCTTGCAGTAGCTTGTGTTGGTTAGGAGAACAAGTACAGAATGTTGCAGTGTGAGTTTCCTAAAGGCTGATGGCTCCACGCCAAGGTATACAGCATTGCTGTATTCCAGACAGGAGATGACAAAGGCGTACATAACTGAGGTCTGGTCATCATCTGTTAAGATAGAACAGAGGTTTCCAGCAAGCCAAAGGTAGTAGGCGTTACTCGTGGATGCTGCTATGTGATAGCTTAGTGTCATTGAAGAATCCAAGAGCACTCCTTTACTATGGACTGAGCTGACCAATTGCAGGTGTTTACATGTAGATGTCTATCTGGTTCAATATCTGAGGCCATATAGACCAATGGTTCTCAAAGCCGGTCCGCCGCTTGTTCAGGGAAAGCCCCTGGCGGGCCGAGCCGGTTTGTTTACCTTCCACATCTGCAGGTTCGGCCAATCACGGCTTCCATTGGCCACGGTTCACCGCTCCAGCCCAATGGGGGCTGCGGGAAGGGCGGCCAGCTCATCCCTCGGCCCGCGCCGCTTCCCGCAGCCCCCATTGGCCTGGAGCGGCGAATCGCAGCCAGTGGGAGCCGTGATCGGCCGAACCTGTGGACCCAGCAGGTAAACAAACCGGCCCGGCCCAGCAGGGGCTTTCCCTGAACAAGCGGCGGACTGGCTTTGAGAACCACTGATATAGACCATCCAAGTTACCAAATATCTGAGCACTCAAACAATCCCTGGGAATTCCTTAATTTTTTTCATGATTTGTGAAGAGCTCCCACACTGCTGTATGTAAGCCACCCAGCCCCATATTCCCTTACTAATTCAGCCATTCCCATTAATAGGAAATTCTTGAAGTTAATATGAAGGAAACTCATTGGCTATCTGGTCATCAAGACAGCCCTGACATTCCGCTAAGACCAAGTGTGACAGGGTGGCCACCCCATAAGGGCAGTAGTGCCTAGTGCTCAGCCCACCCCACCACCTCACATGGCCCTTTACGGATTTTGAAAGACCCAATAAAGATTATATAAGGACCTGTGGAGGATAGGGATAGAGAAGAAGCAGTCCCATGAATAAGCAGAGATTGGGAGAAAGATAGGTACTATTTCTTTAAAGGCCTGGGACCAGGAGCCTGACAGACTGGGCAGGACAAGGCTCCTCTTTTCCCCAACCATTCAGGGTTGAAAAATTTGGAGAAAGGGGTCAGCATAAAGGCTACCTCCTCCCTTGCAGGGAGGGCAGACACTGACAAGAGATGGATGGCCCACTGAACTCTCCAGATTGAAAGGATAATAAGAAAGGGTGTTCAGCTGAAGGAAACTGGCAAAAGCCTTGCAGCTGACTATTCCAGTGGAAGATGTCTGAGACTCAAACACCAGCTCCAGGAAGGGGGCTGTGTGGGAACACCTGCTTGAGGAAAGGAAGGGTCAGGCTATCCAAAGGCAAGAGGCCTGAGAGACAAACCCAGACCCAGAGGGAGGGCTGAATGGGAACTCTTGTTTGAAGAAGGGAGATATTGATGGTTTTAAAAGGAAGAGACAGAAGGACTGCTCAGAATGCAGTCTCAGCTGCTACAGAAAAGGGGTGGGAGTTGTCTTTGAGAAAGTACCTTTGTAGTTGGCCAAGGAAAAGCTGTGAGGATCCATAGATGCAGGTAGGGCTAGCAGAGTTCAGAGACCTGGTGAAGATGTCGGCAAGAAGGGTGAAGGTAGGAGCAGCTCAGGGAAGTATAGGAGTCCTCATCCACCCAACAGTCCTTATCCACCCAAAACCGGGTCCTTGTGCTGGAACCCAGAGGAGACTGTGGGCCTGGGTTCCCCTGCCTCTCCCAGACCAAGGGTGTGTGTGCAAGAGTGTTAAAAATGTAAAAGAGGCCAAGAACTACAAGTTCCAGATAAATGTTGGGAGACAGACTTGAAGGCCATTAGATATTGAGTGTCCTATTTTTGGACTTTTTTTTGCTTTCCCTGGAAGGGGAAATGGGCTGAGTAGTGACCTGGCAGAAGGGTGAGGCCATGGAAAACAACAGATCACTGTGGAACAAGAATGGCTAAAAGGGGTGTGTGACATACCAGGGTACAATCCAGATTAATGAGTAGCTGTGTCATTCCTGCCCTGCAACCTTGGGTGCCTTACAGTGCCTTGCTGCAGTAGCTCTCACCTGAGCCACTGACAAACAGCCTTCCAGCATGCAAGCCACATCCTGAGTGTCTGTGAGTAACTGCAACCTGTCAGCCACACTTGTGTTACATTCTGGCTCTTACCAGCCTTGGTTATACTGCACAGTGAGCCCAACACTCCCCTAGTTTCAGATTTCCCCCCAGAAACCTGTCTTGTACTGCCCAGCCTGCTTCTGAATAGTACAAATCTCTTGAATCTGTTATTCCTTTAAGGGAATAATATTCACATAACTTGTCACCCCCAATGGAGAGACTTCAACTTGAACACAATGAATTAGAAAAAAAAAAACGAGTTTATTAACTACAAAGAGATAGATTTTAAGTGAGTACAAATAATGTCACATAAAAGTCAAAAATGGATACAAGAACAATAAAATAAGATATTTACTAATACCTAACTCAGGGATCGGCAACCTTTGGCACGCGGCTCGCCAGGGTAAGCCCCATGGGGAGCCAGGCCTGTTTGTTTATCTCCGCGTCCGCACGTTCAGCCGATGGCGGTTCCCACTGGCTGCGGTTCACCATCCCAGGCCAATGGGGGCTGCGGGAAGTGGCGCGGGCCGAGGGAGCCGCTTGCCAAAGGTTGCCAATCCCTGACCTAACTTAACAAACTATGTCAAATTCAAGCGAAGTTTCTCACCACATGCTTACAACAGTCTTACTGACCAAACCATGTAGATTAGGACCCCTTCTCCCATACTTCAGGTGCCATGAATGAAACGGACAGGAAGAAAGAGAGGGTTCCCTTGGGATGTTTGTCCTTCCTTTTTATAGTTTCAGTCCCTCTCTTGAAAAATATTTCCAGATGGGCACCTATGAGACAGAGCCTATGTGGAAGGATGTTCCCTGCTGCTTTTTCTCATCTATTTGAGCTTTCTCTGTTTCCCTTCCTGATTGGTGGATAGACCTGTTTTCCAACCTCAGTTTGAGCAGGGCTGTGGGGTTTGGAACGTGTGTTAACATCATACAGGGAAATCGTATAACTTTATATACAATGTTGCCACACACATTTTGCCAGGATGATACTGACCATAATTTTCAAATTATATCTGACAAAACATGCCTTGTACAAAATTATTACAATAGTGTGTAGGATGTGAACACAGGAGTAAATTGCACTTCAGCCAGGTACACAGGAATCAGCCCCTCCCCTGTTAAAGCCCCGGGGAACTTCTGATTTTTCATTTCCTGTTTGATCAACATGGAGAGCTCGCCAGCACAGCTGAACATGGAGACTCGAGGCTGCAAACACGCTGCAGCATGGAGTTCACAGGAGATGGGGGATCTTATTGCTGTGTGGGGAGAAGAGTCTGTGCAGGCAGAGCTCCGATCCAGCAGAAGAAATGCTTACATCTATGCCAAGATCATGCAGGCCATGGGGGAGAAGGGCTACACCAGAGACATGCAGCAGTGCCATGTGAAAATAAAGGAGCTTCAGCAAGCATACCAGAAGACAAGTGAGGTGAACAGTCATTCTGGTTCTGCCCCACAGACTTGCCATTTTTATGAGGAGCTGCATGAGTTTCTCAGCGGTGACCCCACCACTACCCCAAAAGGCAGGTGGATTCCTCCCAAGAGTCCCAGGACACCTTGGTCAACAACAAGGAGGACATTGTTGACAAGGAAGAGGAGGAGAAGGGGAATGGGAGGCAGGCAAGTGGAGGATCCAGTCTCCCCGACAGCCAAGAACTGTTTTTAACCCTGGAGCCCATCCCTTCACAGGACCAGGTGGCAGCCGAGTGTGATGCCAGGAAAGGCGCCTCTCGAGACTACCCATTTCCAATCAAACTGTAGGGGTTACATGCTATTATTTTTTATGTTTAATCTGAACAAAAAAGTATGTGTAGTGGGTATCAGTGGCCACTGCAGTTACGCAGAGGGTACTCCCCAAAAAAGCTTGTTTATGTGGACAGGGATGGCCTGGGAATCCTCCATGGAGATCTCTAGGAAGCTTTCATAGATGTTCTCTGCAATCCTTTACAGAAGGTTTCTGGGAAGGGCTGCCTTATTTCGTCCACCATGGTAGGACACTTTTATGCACCACTCCAGTATTAACTCTGCTGGCATCATTGCATCACATTGCAGCAGAAGGACCAGGTCTCTACGCAGATGCTTGCAGCATCTGCTCCCTTACTACCTCTGTTACCCTCAGGAGACTGATATCGCATAGGGTCACCTAGGGAAAATGGGGGAAGTTTTCAATGCAAGTCCTTGCACAAAAAAATACAAGTAATCCCTCCCCCCTTTGGTGAAATCTGGGTCACACTTCATGCTTTCCCTAAAGTCCCATGGCTGTGGTTGGAAAGGATCACTATGTATTGCAAGCCACATTGAAAAAAAAAGGGGGGGCTGGCTTCCTGTTTGTCTCCCTCCCCTCCCCGCAACCCTGTGCTGCTTTTGTAAAAAAACAAACCATTTGGGGGTCTTTACACTGGTGCCTGTCCTCAAGCATCATCCAGGTTGCTAGGGAAAAGGGGGTATTTCTCAACTGTGCTCCCAATGATGTCTTCACAAAAGCAGTAGCACAAGACCTGTCGCCCATGCCTCTTGGCCATACTCACCATGGTTGGAGCAGTAAACCGACTCTTGCAATAGCTAGTAATTGCGATTACGTTGTGATTTGCAGTGAAGTGTATTAAGGGGTATTTTTGTTTTATAAAAATAATCAACCTTGCACCAGAAGCAATGTATGCACTGGCAATGGTCCCCTTGTGCTTTGTTTTCCTTGCAGCTGAAACCTTGTCCGTAGGCGCATCCTCCACACCGGGACAGAGACCTTCCCAGTTTAGAAGGTGGAAAAGAAGACTCGAGAGGACATGTTCAATGAGTTAATGCACACCTCCAAGACTGAAAAGATGGAGATCAGAGCATGGAGGATTTCACTGTCCGAGGACATGGACAGAGAGGACAGAAGAGCATGCAGGAAACAAGAGTGCACCACACAGGATGAGATGCTGAGGATTATGAAGGAGCAATCAGACATGTCGAGGCATCTGGTTGAGCTTCAAGAAAGGCAGCTGGAGGTTAGATTCCCTCTGCAGCCTATGCTGAACTTCCTGCCATCATCATCCAATTCTTAATCCTCCACCCCAAATGTCCTATGAGGCGGGGTAGGGGAGGGAGAGTTCGATATCCCTTGCACTCAATGCCAGGAAAGGGTTCAGGGAACCGAAGGCGCCCATTCCCAGACCTTTGATTGTTATTGCAGTGAATCTGTAAGCAAGCTTTCCTTGTTTCTCCCCTCATAGTGTTATCAGCCCTGCTCCCCCAGGTTATCTTACTTTTCTTTGCTGTCTGTGTGTTTGTGTGCATAATAATACTAAATGGATTGCAGATAAAAGGCTCTTTATCATTCCACACATGGTGGTTGGTGGGGGTGGAGTTTACAGGAGAGAAAATGGAATGGAAGGGTCAGTTTGGTAAGGAACAACACAGATTACTGTCACATTCTGGCTCATTGCTGAAACTCGTTTTCAAAGCCTAACAGAGACCCTCAATGTGCTCTTCTTATTGCCTGGTATCTGGCTGCTCAAAATTGACTGCCAGGTGATTTGCCTTAATCCCCTCCCCCCCGGTGGAAACTTTTCTCCCTTTGTTTCACAGATATTATTGAGCACACAGCAGGCAGAAACAACAATGAGGATATTGCTTTCACTGAGGTCTAGCAAGCAAACAGCATCATCAGTCCTTTAAACACCCCAAGGCACATTCCACCAGCATTCTGCACTTGCTCAGCCTATGGTTGAACTGGTCCTTACTGCTGTCCAGGCTGCCGGTGTATGGCTTCATGAGCCATGGAAGCCGGGGTAGGCTGCATCTCCCAGGACCACGATTGGCATTTCAACATCATCAATGGTTATTTTGCGGTCTGGAAAGAAAGTCGCTGCTTGCAGCTTTCTGAACAGACTTGTGTTCCTAAAGATGTGCGCATCATGCACCTTTCCTGACCATTCCACTTTGATGTCAGTGAAATGGCCCCTGTGATCCACCAGCGCTTGCAACACCATTGAGAAGTATCCCTTTCAGTTTATGTATTCTTTTGCAAGGTGATCTGGTGCCAAGATAGGGATATGCATTCCGTCTATCGCCCCAACACAGTTAGGGAACCCCATTGTGGCAAAACCATTCCTTATGTCCTGCACGTTGCCCAGAGTCATTTCCTTTCTTAGCATAAGTCTGTTGGGGGCCCTGCAAAGTTGGATCACAACAGATCCCACGGTAGATTTACCCACTCCAAATTGATGCCCCACTGACAGGTAGCAGGCTGGCATTGCAAGCTTCTACAGAGCTATCGCCACTCGCTTCTTCACTGTCAGAGCAGCTCTCATTTTAGTATTACTGCACTTCAGAGCTGGGGAAAACTCTGCACACAGTTCCTGGAAAATGGCCTTATTCATTCGAAAGTTCTGCAGCCACTGCTTGTCATCCCATAGCTGCATAACGATCCAGTCCCACCAGTCAGTGCTTGTTTCCCAGGACCAGAAATGGTGCTCAACCATGTTCAGCTGAGGCATTACTGTTGCTAGCAACCACTAATTGTTTTGTTTTATGACTTACAGCAGAGCTGCTTGCATGGCATCGCATTGTTCCATGTGGCAGCTCCTGTCTCAGCTGTGGAAATACTGCAGAATAAGGTGCAAGGTGTTTGTAATGCTCACAACAAGAGTGTACAGCTGAGTGAGGTCCACGCTTATCATGTTATGGTGTCCGTGGCTAACCCAGGCTTTTGAGAAAAGGGACGAAAAAGCCCTTGTTTGTTTGCCATTGATTTCAGGGATGGAGGGAGGTAAGTGCATCATGGGACGCTAACACCATTTTCCCATAACCACCTGCACCAATGTTTTAATCCCATAAGGCATTGAAAGCCCTACCCACAGCAGTGTTCCGTTCATTCATGCAAGCGCTGCTAGTGAGGATGCACTCCGCCAACACAATGAGCGTGGTGTGGACACGCAAGATCGACTTGCTTAGATCAGAGGCTTGATGTCGACTTATATAAAGTCGACTTAACTTTGTAGTATAGACGTGGCCTAAGTCACTGTTAGACTAACTGCTGTATACTATGACTTGCTGTCTCTTCAAAGAGGCTGTATCTGCACTGTCTTGTATGAGGGAATGAATGTCCACTTCTAAAAATGGCCGTTTCACTGACAATCATGGGAAATTGCATCTTGGATGGCATTCTGTAGCAGGGTAGACCAATGGATTATTAAAGCATCAGCAAAGGTTTAGAGCTTTCCTTGAACCTGTCTGCACCCCATAGCAAGGTTGCTTTTCTCCCTCTGCTGCAGTTCTCTCTTCCATTAAGTACCATGAACATTTCTAACCTAACACAGTGTATGATTGCTTCCTCGTGACCTTTCTAATCCTGGCTTGCTGCTGCTGGGCATACTTATTGGTTTTGGACATCATCATGGTTTTTCTAGTGTCATGTCGCTGTCCAACACCATTTGCTCTGGCCAGAGTTCTACTATGAGTGTGCTGCAGATTAGCTTCTTCATCATTACACCATAGCAACATAGTTCTGTTAGCTGATACCATTCCTTCATTCCTGGGGTTGATAATGAATTTGGGGGTAAGGTAACAGAAGGCCAGGCCTTCTCCAACTACATCCAGCACTTGGCATCATTAGCATATCCCCCCCTCTGGGATAATGGCTTTTTTTCTGATGACAGCTTACAAAGGTAGTCGTCTAGCTCAAGTGATAGAAGTCTGTGCTGAAAATTCAGGGTTGAATGTTACAGTTGTGCACATTAGAATCTGTTTTTACATTTTTCCTTTTTAAAAAAGGAAATTACATCCCATAAGCTACATTTAGGTTGCAAAGTCAAGCACTCAAAAGAAAGAAAATGCCAAATTTCCTGTGCAACTTTAATTCTGCCCCCTTGGGCATATGCATTATGATACCATCTTTAATTACATGTTCACATACTACTTTTCAATAGAACCCCTGCCTCATTCAGTGCACAGACTGGATACGGGCAGTTCACTGTTGTGAGCAGAAGCCAGTCTGAGTGGTATCAAGGACATAGGTGAAGGAGGGCAAGTCACAGCATTAGAAAGACATTGTATCGACTCACACATTTATTACTTAGAGATAATGACCTTATCACACATTAAGTGGCGGGGGTCGTTGTCTGGCTTGTTGGAAAAGATTTGTGCCCCTTTAACGGCTAGAGAGCCTGGGAGTGACTTTCTTCTGCTACAGCTGCAGAACAGGTCAGAAAGGGGACACTGATATATTCCCACCCCACAGGTAACTGGAAGAGAGGGGGGACTATATAGGTCCATGCCAGTGTAGGAAAAGCTCTCTTTTACCTGTACCAGGCAGAGAAGCACCCACTCTGCCACCCATGGAAGTAGTGAAATACTGGATTTTGCCAGGATCTGCTGTGGGCATTGCGCACCAGTCGCTTCTTACTTGGGGGGCTGCAAAGGAATTTTTCCATCACTGCCAGATTTGCCAAGGCAAAGTGGGGTTTTTTAACTTTACCTATAGCAAATTTTTTGGGGGGGGGGCGCTAAATTGGGCAAACATGAAATGGAAGTTAGGCTATGATGTTACAATTCATTATGTAAATGTGGGGTGGCTGTCCAGTGCAGGCACTCCGTAGGGAGAGGATAGAGTGATCAGATAATATGGATTGGTAAAGGATTTAAAGGAAGTATTCTTTAAAGGAGCAGAAATGGAGGAGGGCAGGTTTCGGGGCTCCTATGACTGGTATGGCAGGGAGCCACCCCCCTTAACCCTCATTTGAGGGGTGGGGGGTGAGGACCCAGCAGCAGGGTGGCTGGGGACCAGGATGGGTAAGGGGGAGGGATGACGGAAGCCCCCCTGGGTATAGAATGAAATGATTATGGGATTACCTGTACAGGCCTCGACTTTCCAAAGTGCCAGGGGGTGCTCAACCCCTGGCTCTGATCCAGGCCCCGCCCCCCACTCCACCCCTCCCACAAACCATGCCTCTTCCCACCCACGCTCCTTCCCCGCCCGGCCTCTTCCCGCCCAGTTCCGCACCCTCCCCCGAGCACATTTCATCCTCGCTCCTCTCCTCTCCTCACCCCAGCCTTCTGCATACTGCAAAACAGCTGATCGCAGCGGGTAGGAGGCATGGGGAGGGAGGGGGAAGTGCTAATCCATGGGGCCCGCTGGAGGGTTGGAGGCGCTGAGGGTTTGCGGGGGAGCTGCTGGGGGGCTGTCAGTGGGTGCTCAGAACCCACCATTTTTTCCCCATGGGTCCTCCAGCCCTGCAGCACTCATGGAGTCAGTGCGTATGATTACCTGCACTGTATGCTTTTATCTGTGGCTATTCCCAGACATTTAAGAATAAAGCTGTGGCCTAATTAAACCACCTCCAGTGTCTCCTGTCCTCCTTCCAGCATAGCCAGACAAAGAGGAGTTGTTAGACAGGGTAAGAGAGAGAAAATCGGAGTGAAATGATTTATTCAAAATAGGAAAATATTAATGCACTGGAATACAGAGGGGAAAAAGTCAAAGGACAGAGATTTGCTGATAGACAGAGAAACGATGAGGAGAGAGCAAAGGCAGTTAGGAGGCATGAGAAAGAGGTTGTTCACACAAAAATGGTGGTGTCTCTCTTCTCAACAAAACTTTAATAGCAGAATACTGTAATGAGGTTTTATATTTCTAAGGCTTCATTGCTATTTCAAGACAAACTACAGAACATTTATTAGTGTAATATGAAGTATTATAAATAATGTAAACTAACTAGTCTTTGAGGAGTTTAAAAGTTTGGTTGCTAACAGTAATAGTGTTGATATAATATACTTGGACTTCTTTAAGGCATTTGATGTTGTACTGCTTAAAATTTTTATTAAAAAACTAGAAAGATATAAAATTAACATGGCATGTATTCAATGGATTAAAAATTGACTAACTGATAGTCTCAAATATAATTATAAATGGGGAATCATCATTGAATGAGTGTGTTGCTAGTCAGGTCCCACAGGGATCAGTTCTTGACCCTATGCTATTTATCATTTTCATTAATGACCTGGAAGAAAACATAAAATCATCACTGAAAGTTTGCAGATAATACAAAAATTGGGGAAGTGGTAAATAACGAAGAGGACAGGTCAATGATATAGAGCTATCTGGATTGCTTGATAAACTGGGCACGAGCATACAATATGCATTTTAATATGGCTAAATGTAAATTAATGCCCCTAGGAACAAGCTACTTCCAGGATGGGGGAAACTATCCTGTGAAGCTGTGACTGAAAAAGATTTTGGGTCATGGTGGATAAGCAGCTGAACATGAGCGCCCAGGTGATGTTGTGGCCCAAACAGCTAATACAATCCTTGAATGCATTCTCAAGTAGGAGTAAAGAGGTTATTATACTTCTGTATTGGACACTGCCGAGACCACGGCTGGAATACCATGTCTAGATCTGGGGTCCACAATTCAACGAGGATGTAGAAAAATTGGAGAAGTTCCAGAGAAGATAGACTCAAAAGGCTCAATCTATTTAGCTTAACTAAGAGAAGGTTAAGGGGTGACTTGATTACAGTATATAAGTAATTACATGGGGAACAAATATTTAATAATGGCCTCTTCAACCTAGTAGAGAAATGTATAACATAGTCCAATGGCTGGAAGTTGAAGCTAGACAAATCCAGACTGGAAGTAAGGCATAAATTGTTCAACAGTGAGTATTTAATCATTGGAATCATTGGAACAACTTACCAAGGATCATGGTGGATTCTCCATCACTGGCAATTTTTAAATCAAGATCGGATGTTTTTCTAAAAGCTATGCTCTATAGGAATCATTTTGGGGAAGTTTTATGGCCTGTGTTATATAGGAGATCAGGTTCTTTGATCACAATGGTCCCTTCAGACCTTGGGATATATGAATACACTTCAAACAAATGAACAAAGTACCTCCTGTGATTCATTATCCTTGTTATTTCTTGCACTTGTCTGGTTACTCAGAAGTTCATAAATTTCAGTAATTTGCCATGTATATTCTAGTCACTACTGGGAATCCGAAGATGACATGTTCAAAGGTTGTTAAAAGAAGGAGGGAGAAAAAATATTCTCCTTAACCTCTGAGGATAGGGCAAGAAGCAATGGGCTTGAATTGCAGCAAGGGTGGTTTAGGTTAGACATTAGGAAAAACTTTCTGTCATGGTGGTTAAGCACGGGAAAAAATTTCCCAGGGAGGTTGTGGAATCTTCATCGTTGGAGATTTTTAAGAGCAGATTAGACGAACACCAGGCAGGGATGGTCTAGATAATATTTAGTCCTGCCATGAGTGCAAGGGAGTGGACTAGATGACCTCTTGAGGTTCCTTCCAGTCTTATGATTCTATAATGGCTAAAAATCTGCTTTGATCTGTTTGCTATCCCTTATAATCACTTACAATCTATCTTTTGGAGTTAATAAACTTTCTTTAGTTTTGTCTAAATCCAGTGTGTGTGGAATTCATAACTTGGGGCAGAAAGCTGTGTATCTCTCTCTCCTCACTGAGGGAGGGAGCGAATTTCATGAGCTTACGCTCTACAGTTCTCTGTGCAGCACAAGACAGTACAATTTTGGGTTTACCCTTTAGAGGCGGGGTGCACTTGAGTACTGAACAATTCCTTAGCTGAGCCTTCCCACGCAGAGCTGATCTCAGCATCTGTGTGTATAGCATCAGCTGGGTGTGCCCCTACGTGCTTGTAAAGTGCAGTCTGAAGCCTGAGGGAGGGCTTGGCTGGCTTGTCTCACCAATACAGTGTAAAGGGAGCCCAGGATGGTGGGTCAGGTGGGCTCAGTGGTACCCCAGTCCTAGATGGCACCCTGAAGAGGGGGGAGGAACCCATCACAGTCTCCCCTCCAGCTATTACCCCAGCCTGATAAGTGGAGGTCATATGGGTGAGTTTAATATTAAATTATAAATAATTTTGATCAGGTGAATATCTCACTTGAAAAAACAATAAATGGGAAAAAATTAAGAATGAGCTACAAAGTAACATGGTCAGGATGAATGGATTGGCTTATCTCCATAAAAGTGAGAATTATTACAAAAGATATAAAAAATGGTTTGAGGAGCATGCAAAAGCAAAGAAAAACTCCCTTCTCCCCTGATTCATATTCCCATCCCATGCTCATGAATGGTTATACTAATTTCAACTGTATTTTATTGGCATTAGGCTTAGTGAACTAAATGACCTGCTTTCAGCAGGAAGATGGTTTGTGAACAGTGGTTAGTAAGTGTGTATAATGTGCCCACGAACCCCATTCTGATACCCAAACTGGTTCAGCCAATCTCTAATTTAGTTCATGTCAATCAATATTTTACAAAATACAATTTGTTGCTTTCTGGTTTTTCTTAACAAAGAACTACCCACTGAAAGACTTTTCATGCACTGACTATAAATCTGCCATACCTCTTATTATTCCATTTTGACAAGGAACACAAGTTAAATTGACTAAGAAGAACATTCTGTCCCAGAGTGCAATGAAAACCTATATTGTTACCATCAATACAGAAGCTGCATCAATCCAATCAGCTCTTTCATTCTTACAAATCCCCATGTCCAAGACATCCGTACCTAGCTTATTGACTGTTTTACATAGGTATATTTCCATCACTGTACCATTTATGATGAGAATTTCTATTGTATATCAATATGGACTCAAAATGTCTGACAAGATCGGCGGTTCTCAAACTATGGGTGAGGACCCCAAAGTGGGACGTGGTCCCCTTTTAATGGAGTTGCCAGGGCTGGCGTTAGATTTGCTAGGGTCCAAGGCCAAAGCCCAAGCCCCATTAGTCAGGGCCAAAGCCAAAGCCTGAGGGCTTCAGCCTTGGCTGGCGGGGCTCAGGTTACAGACCCTTCATCTGGGGTGGGGAGGCTGGCACTGGCCTCCCCGCCCAAGGCAGTGAGGCTCGGGCAGGCTCAGGCTTTGATTCCTGGGGTCGTGTAGTAATTTTTGCTGTCAGAAGGGGGTTGCAGTACAATGAAGTTTGAGAACCCCTGGACAAGATAACTTTCACAAGTTGCAAATTTATAAACCAGCTGCCTGCTAAAAACACTGTAGAATAAACTATCGAAGGAGCACGTCCCAAATCCAGCACTAAACTCAGGCATTTACAGTATCTAAGGACATATACTTTATATAATATTAAAAAAGAAAAATTCCTGTGTACCTATTCCTGTACTTAAATTATCATTGTTACTGCTATTATATTCAATTATCTTTTATTCTAGATTACATTTATTTAAGGAGTTAAGGTAAATGGATTAAAATTTATTAATTTTAACATAATTATAATTTTCTTTGCCAAAGGAGTAAAATTTACATTTGTATGGTTTATAAACTAGACTACTCACACTCATGGACAACTTTGAATAATAATAAATGTACAGACTGGGGAATGGTTCATATTTTGCTTTATAATATTTTTAATTAGAGATATATGTACATAAACAGGATCTCTAATTCTTAAGAGTTAAACTGCATCTGCTGCTTATTTTCTGACTGAAGTCATAATCTCCTGTTTGTGGCATCAAAATTGGTTGCTGTGGAAATGATTATCATATCACAAACAGGATTATGACTTCTGGTGGGGAATAATCAGCAGGGCAGATAAACTCTAAAGGCTACAGGATACCATCAGGCAGACACTGCAGAACTCTGAAATTTGGCTTTATGTATGTGTTTAGGGGGACAAGGGCAGCTTCCAGACTTAATTGAAGATCCACTGATATATTTCTATCCTCCAAAAAGGATGGTTATCTGCACGTGTTCCACAAATGTGTTGCAAAAGTACTGAGAAGAAGAGTGGTTTGAACAAAAGCAGTTAAAATCAGGGAGAAAAAAAATGTTATCACCAGAAAAACATGATATTGGAGAATATTTATAGTATAAATAAAATATCAAGCTTTGTAGGATTAGCATGTGCTCTTAAGTATCTGCAGCTGTGTAGTCATTAAAGTGTTGTCCACTTTGATGTGTGCACATCTGATTGAAAAAACAACCTGATAGATTAGTTTTCAATGGTTTGCTGTCAAACTGGGAGGATTTATCAAGTGGGGTCAGGTTACAAAGGGAGGATGTGGGAACAGGTTATGTAGGGAGGTTCTGGAACCCATGTCACTAGAGGTTTTATTGAACAAGTTACATATACAACAGGGAAGGTCTAGGTTTACTTAATCCTGTCTCAGTATGGGAGGGTGTACTAGATTTCCTTTTGAGATCCCTTTCAGCCCTAAATTTCTATAATTATAGCAGTGAATAGGAAGCAAGAAATTCCCCCAACAAATCTGATTACATGTCCCTATAAAGGCTAATCCCTCAGAAGGGAAAAATGTGGCTTAGAGAAGCATGTGCTCACAGGGTGAAACATGTGACTTCAGTAGCTCTTAAGGGCCTTTGAGATGTTTAGAGCCCTTTCTGATACCTAGATAAAGAAATGAGGGCTTGGTTGAAGTGAAGCTGGCCATGGCATTTGACAACATTAAATATGGGCTGCATTAAGCTGTTATAAATTTCCTCTTGCTTAGTCTTAATCTGGAAGGACACTGATTTAACATGTCAAAGGTTTGATACCAAGGCTGGAAGAGCACCACCCCAGGTGCAACTTCCACAACATGCCACAATATTTAGCAATTTGCTTTGTTTAATATTTCACTACAGTGCAGAAAAACCGGGTGTATTATATATTGGATTGCTATAGCTATGTCATTCAGGAATTGGGAAGATCTTACAATGAGCTAAAGCTTTGTACCCATTTAGGCAAAGGCAAAACTCCCATTAACTTCAAAGAAATATAACTCAGTCACAAAAATTCTCAGTTTACTTAAAAAAAATATCTAAAAGCTACATACTTTGTATCTTTTCAAGGCTGAATGAGGTACCTTGAGTTAATATAAACAGTTAAGTTTAACTTTAGATCTGATTCTAATTATTGATTGAAGAATGACCAGATGTTTCTAAATAATAGCTCTGTAAAGCTCACACAGACAGATGCACATTGTCAAACTGCATATGTGGAAAGTCATGATACCGTAGATATTCTGCCACCATTGCAACATGCAAGTTTCTGGAAATACACCACGAATTTTCACAACACACAAATACATCACTATTTTTTCCCAAAAGGATAGGATTTAGACAGAATGTGCTCCTAAGTAACAAGCAATGAAAGTAGGAAAAACAGAACTACTGAGAGACAGGAGAATTGTTTACAAATTGAAGAATTTTCAAAAATTTTCAAGGAGGCTCAAGCAGTTTTTTAACGAATTCTTGACTAAATTTACATCCCGTTTCCACCTATTTCTATTTTTCCCCAAATAAATGAACATTTATTCTTTTACACACCTTCATCAAATATTTCATCATGAGAAATATTCATTCTAAGGGCTATTTCCTGGGAAATTAACTATAAATCTTCTAAATCCCATGGGAGAAGAATGCAGTTTTACAATGTAATTAAAATCCTAGAACAGGATTTCATTTAAAAGTGCCATACTACTCTGAAATGAGCCTGAAGAACATTACATGTTCTTATTAATCAGATCTGCTGCCTCCGTGTAGCCAGAGTTATTCCTGCTTACTTTAGAGGGAAAATATGCTTTTACTCCTTTTTATTGGTATTACCTACCATTTAAAAAGGACTGAGCTGGAGTCTATTCCTTCTTTCACATCATCAATAGAATTGTTTCTAAATTCTAAATACAGGGCCAATCAGTTATACCTGTTTGCACCCACTAAAGGCAATAGGAAAACACAGGTTACATGGAGAGGATAATCACAAGAATATGGTGTAAGAAAAGGCATAATCTGACTTCAGACACTTTTTTACCGGGGATGAAGTACGAGAAAGAAAGAACCAAGCAGGTCTTTCAGGTTTCTGGTTGATTCTGCAAGGCTGGCAGTTCGAAAAAAATATATTTTTACTTAACTGTGCGCTGTGTGAAAAAGTAACATGTGGAACTCCTTGCCAGAGGATGTTGTGAAGGTCAAGACTATATCAGGGTTCAAAAAGAACTAGATAAGTTAATGGAGGATAGGTCCATCAATGGCTATTATCCAGGATGGACAGGGATGGTGTCCCTAGCCTCTGTTTGCCAGAAGCTGGGAATGGGCAACAGTGGATGGATCACTTGATGATTAGCTGTTTTGTTCATTCCCTCTGGGGCACCTGGCACTGGCCACTGTCAGAAGACAGGATACTGGGCTAGATGAACCTTTGGTCTCACCCAGTGTGGCCATTCTTATGTTCTTATAAACTATGCAAATTTAAACGTAGTCAATAGGAAATAAATCCACTTCTGTGGTGACTTTTCTGAACAGACCTGCACTTTAATTCTTCGTGTAACTTATTGGTGGTCTTAATTGATTGAATAAGAGAGGGGTAGTAAACAACATAAAAAATAAAAATCAATCTCTCTCACACACTCCAGCTAGGCCACACTCTCTTAGGATTCTATCTTTGGAGTCTCTCTTGGGCAGAGACATCCAACTCTGTCTCTCCTGACCAGGTTATTTTCAGGCTGCACAATTCCCTGCCAACCCAGCAAAATCAGACTGCCTAAGCAGGCCTGCTTTACTTTTCTCCTCAGCGATGGTAATAGTGTATTGCTCACAATTAAGTTACAACACAGCACTTTATAAGCAAGCACATTTATTCTTAATGTTAAAGCATAACAGAGAAAACATTAAAACTGTAAAAGAACCTACACACATACTAATAAACTTACCAGAGATCACCCCCTAACTCCAACAAGGGCACTGGCCAGTGAACTGTCCTTCAAATCCCTCCTCTCTCCCCCAACCCCCAAGGGTTTTCCTGAGATCACAAGTCCATAACTCCTGTTTTTCACAACAAGCTGCCCCATGAATCTGAGTTACTTCTTTATGCCATTTGGTCCTTTTAATATTGGGCGTAGGTAATTAGTAGATATAGATTTCCTCCCCAGGGCTAAGCTTCAAAAGATCAGGTCCAGAAATGGGCATTTGTATTCCCCTCCTCCCAAGTATTTTCTAGGAAACCCTCTCAACTAACGTTCATTCTTGTCTTAGCCCATTGTTTAAAAGAGTACTTTGAAGCTCATTACACTTCCGAAGGTTTACATTAGCCATGTCTCCTAGATGAGTTACATACAATTCCACAGTAACACAAACATCTGTGTTTTTAATACAAGCTCCTGAAATACTTAAACTTAATCCAGTAAGATTTGTCCAGGATATTGCCATACCTGTCACAATCCCCTTCATATCCTGCCAATAAACCTACATGAGATTTAGCCACATTTGTGATCTCTTCAGTTTCCTCAGAGTGACAGATGTGACATCCATCAGTTATTCTTTCACTACTGCTCTCCAACCCAGTTATTAAATTCACCTGAAGATGACTAGTCCCATTTCCACAATTTCCAAATGTTCACATAGTTCTTAAATTTCACAGATATGCTATTAAGCAATGTAGGACAGTAACAGTCATTTATTTTTCATTTGTACAGTCTGTAGCACAATGGGTCCCCATATACAAAATGAGTTTTGAATAATTAAATTAGACATCTAAAAGTCTCTTATAGCAGCACTATGGTTACAGTTGTTGGTACTCATTTCTAAACCCCTGTTTTCCATTTATTGAACTTCCTCAAAAATATTTAGTATTTTAAAGTGTCCAAGAGAGTGTTAGGCACGTTACAGGACAGAAAGAGAGACAATATGCACTTTGTTATTGTTGAAATAGCTCTTCAAAGCTAACATCTTTATCTTCAGTAGCAGATTTGATTTTTCTTAGTTCAGAAGTGATTTTATTTTGGAGCACTAATATAATGAGCTTGCCGAACATTTATTCAGCTATTTTAGAGGGCCAGATACTCAGTTAAGTTAACAATAGATTTTCGATTATTTTTCCTCTTTCAATTTGCTTCTGTCTTTAAAAACATGAAATAAAAGTTCTATGTTAATATTATGTTTGAGACATTAAACATAAATAAGTCAGAACATTCTAAATTTAAGGGGCCAGTTTCATCCCTAGTGTAAATCCATTGATTTTGGTACTTTTACTCAAGGGATGAAGTTGACCCAAGTTCCTTCAACAATGTTTTCTTGCTCACAAGTATGTGTAGTTATTTGGATATTTCATATGCTGTTAGATGTATATCATAATATGGGGGTGACTTAGATAAGTTCAGGGAGGTTTGCTCCACCAATGGCTATTAGCCAAGATGGTTAGGGACATAGCCCCATGTTCTGGGTGGCCCTAAACCTCTGACCACCAGAAGCTGGTATTGGAAGACGGGATGGATCACCCGATAACTGCCCTGTTCTGTTCATTCTCTCTGCAGCACCTGGCACCGCCCACTGTTGGAAGATAAGATACTGGGCTAGATGGACCACTGGTCTAACCCAATATGGCCTCTCACATACTTATTGTGGCATGGTTAAAAATGTTTTGGGAATTTTAAACACTGAGTCAGAAGATTCAAAAGCTAAAGTCTTATAATTACACCAACATAGTTTCCTCTGTTTAGTAATCTTGAGGTCCTAGAATTAGATCCAAAGTCAACTGAAGGCAATAAAAGGAATCCCATTGACTCTAAGAGGTTTTAGATTTAGCACTAGTAATGAAAAAGAGGGGGGAAATGGGAAAAGAAATCCTAAATAATGAACTGCTTAGAAGAATGTACTTGTCCACCTCCCCTACAAACTTTGCTATTTGCAAATTAGCTTTTTTTTTTTTATTTTATTCCATATAAAGAGACACATTCTGCTCTTGAATGATGGCAAATTACTCCCATTGAAAACAGCAGGAGTTGTGCATGGAAGTCCAAGAATAAAATTTGGCCCGAAGTATCAATTTTAATTCCCTAATTTTATTCTTGACTTTGTGCATTACCTTAGGACCCATAGCACTAAATTTAATACTTGAGTAAAATGTATGCCAGTATATTCCTTTTCCTCTTATAACCATTTGAGCTGTTACTCTCAATGGTTTATATTCCATTAAGTCTGTTATTAAATGTGACCTCTCAGCTTTATTTAGGGGCTTCTTTCTATTTTTTAATAACTGTATCCCATTTTTTATTCCACTAAGAAACTGAATGTTTTTATTACTATCCTTTTGTAAGCAGATGACTTTGAATATTTTAATAGCTGCTCCTATAACTACATTCAGCATCTTTATATAAATGAATCAATATCGTCACATAAATCTTTGTGACTGTCTCAGCATTTAATGTCCTATAAAGAGAACCAGTTAGTTTTCCTAAATTTCATCTTAAATGATAGCCTTCATTTAACAATTCACACTTAGTTTGAATCATTGGTTTAAAGCAACGTATTATTCAGAGCCCAAGTATGACCTACCTTAAAACTGATACTCTGCTCTGATAGGAAATATCATCTGGAGTTTAAATTTCCATTAAAAAGAAATCCATCACGGTATTACAAACAGATTAAAATAATCAAAACCAATAGTTACCATGGTGATGTGACACAGCACACAATTTGGGTGTTCCTTTAACTGCTCCACAGCATCATGTCTCTAACTGCCAGACTGCATACAGGCCCTGACACCAGGAGACTTTTAGGGATGGTGTAGCAAGATTCCCCTCTCTCCCAGTCAGCTGAGACAGAAATTTGGGTCATTAGACCCACCTGGGAAGGCTAGAGGAATGGTTAGATGACTGGCCAAGTGAATAAAAAAGCAGCTCCAAGTCTAGTCAAGAATAGCCCACTGAGAGGAAGAATTCAGCCAGGTCACAGTCCCCAAATGGAGGGCCGTGAAAGCCTGAATTTAAGGGGAGAGTTTGCACACCAGGAGGCCAGGCCAAGAACCTCACAGTCCAGAGGAGGACCTTGGAGCCCTTAACCAAGGGAGGATCAAATAGAGAGTGACTCTTTTTGGGAACTAGATAATGCTTAATAAATTAGACCTCCCCAGGAGAGGCGGGGTATATCTTTTTTAAAGCCAGTGTGATTAGATTATTCCTGAATGTCAGAGGGAAATGGAGGCAGGGGAGACTGCCACACCACAAGGGGGCTCCTACAGAGTCATATAATTTATACTTGGAAATCTTTTTAAATTTCAGTGTGTCTACCTGACAGAATTATATGACTATCACTATTTTCTCCCGGTGTTTCTCAGTAGTAATTTTACTTTAAACTTACGGAACATTTTAGTTGTTGGAAATGTCTGGATGAGGACACCAAATCGAGGAACTACTAAGATGAGGAAGAAAAGACAGACACTAGGGTTAAAGCAGTCCCACTCTATCTCCGTCAATATCAGACAACTGCATATAACAAATTTGTTAGCTGACACCTTTTAAACCACAATGTTTATAAACTCTAGTGTACACATGGACATTAACATCTTTAATCCATGTTAGATGGTCATGGCTAAGTGCAGGGCAGAAAGTCTAATGACCAGTTAATGTGTTTTTATTAAACACAATCTATTTTGCTGGACCTAACATGTCCTCTGTTGTACTTCACAGAAGAATAACGGTAAAGACAGACATGTTACCTTCAGCTCAACCATCTCAGGCAATGTATTGTAGTAGAGTGGTTGACATAAACAGTAAATACTTACCAAGAGTTATCACAAAGCAATATCTGAGAAACTGCAGCATGTCCTTCTCATAAAAGAAAAACATCAATATTTCAGGTACTGTGATGTGTTAACTATTGGTAAATAATGATTTTTGAATGGCACCCACAGAGACGCATACAATTTTCTATTTGCACAGTGCAATATTGTATATACAGACCGATCTTCAAGTTGTAGATAAAGACAGTCACTGTGCACTTTTTTTTCTAAAATCTGTCTTGCTGTTTGTCACAGACATGACCCCAATTGCTGACTTTCTTTAGAGAGCTACCACAGGTATTATGGAGAATAATAAGGCATACACTATGTAGGGATGAGAGAAGCAAAAGTGGAGAAGTGAGTCAGGTTACCCAAATGGAACGAAAAAACACACCAAGCCCATGCCATAGTCATTTCTAGCCTTCACGGGATGTTTTGTTAAAGCTCAGCTTATCTCTGAGATAGTCCTGTGTAGTCAGCAGAAGTGACGTGGAATTCTAGACATCAGCACCCTCAGTGGCATGCTCCATTCTCCCGATGTAACCTACGCTCACTCAGTGCAGCCCTCAGACCTCCACTAGTGGCTGAACCACACAGATGCTGATGAGTGTGCAGCTTTTCAGCTAGCAGATCTCTTTCTCTCAGCTCAGGTAGCTGAAGCTCATGCTTTAAGATCCAGAATTCTCAGGTTTAAACCCCGCTGCCAATGGCATACCAGACATGTCAGGTTACAAGTTGCAGCACTTATGGGAATTTGAACTGGGTGAACCTCTGAAGCTGTGGCCAAGCTTCTCCAGTCTTGGAAAGTGCACAGCCCATACATACACAGAGAGACTCTCTGTCCCCACCTCTGGTTTTCTAGTTCAGGTAACAGAAGCCATGCTTTTAGATTCAGTCTCTACTGCCAATGACCAACTCAGGGATATCGTATTTCAAATATATTGCAATTTATGAAGCAATTTCCATTGTAAAGCACTACTGATCTGAGTTAAACTAGATATGTAAATAAATACAAAATCATTCAAAATTCAGGAGTTTTCATTCCCGCCTTCCTCTAAAAAAATTAACAAAATAAAATCTGAAAATGGGCCCTTTTTCTTGGAAACTTCTGCCAAGATTTTGCAAACCTTCAGGACAAATGCAGACAAGTTTTTCTAGTGAAACTGTCCAAGCTACAATGACTTTTAAATCAAATGTATAGAAAAAATCATGTATTCACCGTAAAAATATTGATTTAATTAAAACTGTTACTAATTAAAATCAGTGGAGGTAAGGAGGGGTAATGAAAAAAATCACATAGAAAAACAAACTTTTGTATGCAATTCTGCTAAACAAAAACTGTGAAGTCTGCATAGCTTTAGCTCAATCATAGCAACGACTTATGCATACTGACTGAGCAAGTGTTTGTTCATTTGACTCTAATAAAGATATCCAGAATCCAATATCCTATAATGCAAAAGTTCATAGATGCGTGGTTTACCTCAGATGTTTGGGGCTTTAGGTTTGTGATAGCTGATAAAGAAGGCAATGATGCCTAGACACAAATTAATTGAAATAGTGATTTAGGAAGTGGTTAGTCTAATACAGTACAATATCTGCATGTTAAAAGAAGTAAAGATCTGGCGCTACTTTGCAAACATTCGGTACATAGTACATTCCCAACCTAAACAAAAATGGGATCCTTTATTAGATTGAGCTGTATAACATCTATTGTCAGAACAGCTGGGAGCTTATCTCCACTATCAGCTCTGCTGTAGTGCTACTTTTTTATTAGGCTATTATGGACCATAGTGGAGAGGTTTACAATTGGTTTCACTTATGGTTTACAGGCTGTCTGCCTGTTTGTGTGTAAATTGAACATTTCAGAGGTATCTGACCTGCTTCTGTTCACTGCAGCTTTTAAAAACTTTTCAATGTGTCAGATGTCTGAGCATGATGCAGTAATTTAGGGGGTTGAAATTATATATCGGGGACCACATTTTCCAGTTGGTGTGTATATAAATAGATATTAAGTTTCTAGATTCTACCATTTGCAAAGGAGAGTAGGCAAAAAGTTGGGTACACGAGTGATTTATATGTACAAATGGAGGTCAGCTAAAAAATTGTTCCTGGACGTGAATCAGTTACTAATTATTCTTAATATTTCTATTTTACTTTGAATCTCTGCTGCTTCCTGCAGCACAGAGTTATCCATGGAAAGAAATGTGAATTACATAATATACTTTTGAATAGAATAACTATGGGTATGTCTAAACTTCACACCAAGGGTGCAATTCCCATCTTTAGGAGACATACCTGCACTAGCTCTGGTCAAGCTAGTTCACTAAAAATAGAGTGTAGCTACAGCACTGCGACCAGCAAGAGAGTTAGCTGACCCAACTACATGCCTGGTCTCTTGGATGGCTACATACTCGGGATGGCTAGCCCCTCCAACCATGACCACTGCCACAGCTACACTCTCGTATTAGCACCTTAACACAAGTAGAGCTAGCATGGGTATGTCTCATCAAACTGGGAGTCACACCTCCCAGCTTCAAGTAGACTTACTCTTAG
>NW_020664393.1:38179996-38202211 GCF_002925995.2 Terrapene triunguis
GTCACATAGCCCCCACACACAGAGTCCCGAAAAGGAGGGGTGGCAGGCTCCGTTGAAACAACCAGTCCACCACTGCGGACCGCTCTAGGAGCAGGAGCCTGTCATTCCTCGAGTTTAGAAGCGTTCTTTCCATCACTACACCCGCTCCCCACCACAGTCTGCGTCCCAGTTTCAACACTTTACCGCGAAATCCGTAATAAAGAAAACGGTGTTCATTAACAAAGTTCCCTTTATTTTATTTTTAAAAGTGTGTTGGAAGGGGGGGTGAACGGGGTGAACGGTGTATGTAACTGGAGAGGATAGTCAACATTAACTGGGTAAAGAAACGGGGGCAGGTTCAGCTTCTCTGTAAACAAACTTAATAGTCACAGGTTACCCTACTCACTGAGGAACCTAGCTTTCAAAGCCTCCCGGATGCACAGCGCGTCCTGCTGGGCTCTTCTAATCGCACAGCTGTCTGGCTGGGCGTAATCAGCAGCCAGGCTATTTGCCTCAACCTCCCACCCCGCCATAAAGGTCTCCCCCTTGCTCTCACAGAGATTGTGGAGCACACAGCAAGCTGCAATATCAATGGGGATATTGGTTTCGCTGAGATCAGAGCGAGTCAGTAAGCTTCTCCATCTCCCCTTGAGACATCCAAAAGCACACTCCACCACCATTCTGCACTTGCTCAGACGGTAGTTGAAGAGTTCTTTTTCAGTGTCCAGGGCGCCTGTATAGGGCTTCATGAGCCAGGGCATTAGCGGGTAGGCTGGGTCCCCGAGGATCACTATAGGCATCTCCACATCCCCAACAGTTATTTTGTGGTCCAGGAAGTAAATACCTTCCTGCAACCGTCTAAACAGACCAGAGTTCCTGAAAACACGAGCGTCATGAACCTTGCCCGGCCATCCGACGTTGATGTTTGTAAAACGTCCCCTATGGTCCACCAGTGCTTGCAGCACCATTGAAAAGTAGCCCTTTCGGTTAATGTACTGGCTGGCCTGGTGGTCCGGTCCCAGGATAGGGATGTGAGTTCCATCTATAGCCCCACCGCAGTTTGGGAATCCCATCGCGGCGAAGCCATCTATGATGACCTGCACGTTTCCAAGGGTCACTACCTTTGACAGCAGTAGCTCAACGATTGCATTGGCTACTTACATCACAGCAACCCCCACGGTAGATTTGCCCTCGCCAAAGTGGTTTGCGACTGACCGGTAGCTGTCTGGTGTTGCAAGCTTCCAGAGGGCTATGGCCACTCGCTTCTGGACAGTCAGGGCTGCTCGCATTCGGGTGTCCTTGCGCTTCAGGGCAGGGGACAGCAACTCACAAAGTTCCAGGAAAGTTCCCTTACACATCCGAAAGTTTCGCAGCCACTGTGATTCATCCCAGACCTGCAGCACTATGCGGTCCCACCAGTCCATGCTTGTTTCCCGGGCCCAGAATCGCCGTTCCACAGCATCAACATGACCCATTGCCACCATGATGTTCACAGCGTGGGGTCCCGTGCTTTGTGAGAGGTCTGTGCCCCTCTCAGACTTAATGTCCTCACCGCGCTGCCGTAGCCTCCTCGCCCGATTTCTCAGCATCTGCCTCTGGAAAAGGTGGATGATAAGGTGCGAGGTGTTGACAACGGCCATAACTGCAGCGATGGTCGCAGCGGGCTCCATGCTCGCAGTGCTGTGGCGTCCGCGCTGTCACTCACCAGAAAAGTGTGCGAACTGATTGCCCGCCGGCGCTTTCAGGGAGGGAGGGCGGGAGTGACGGTTGGATGACGACAGTTATCCAAAACCACCCTCGACACATTTTTTTCCCCAGCAGGCATTGGGGGCTCGACCCAGAATTCCAATGGGCAGCGGGGACTGCGGGAACTGTGGGATAGCTGCCCACAGTGCACCGCTTCCAATGTCGACGCTTGCCCCATTAGTGTGGACTCACAAAGTCAAATTACTGTCCTTAGTGTGGATACACACGTTCGACTTTGTAATATCGGTTCCACAAATTCGATTTAAGTAAAATCGAACTACTCTCGTAGTGCAGACATACCCTAAGGTGCCACAAGTACTCCTGTTCTTTTTGCGGATACAGACTAACACGGCTGCTACTCTGAAACCATTTCCAACAGTTGACAAGAAGTTGTGAGTAACAGGAGGGGGAAAAATTAGCATGGGGAAAGTGGCAGGGGCAACGTTAAAGGGAGCTTCTGTACTAACATAATGACTCAGAGGTGTCAAACTCTCCGCTTCCCATAAATCTCACTAGGATGCTAAAGATCCTAGTGCTGACACCTTGTTAACTTGGCAATTAAATAATTGACAAGACTTTCAGCAGATAGATTAGGAAAAAGAAGAAAAACAGAAAAAGAGAGGGTGGGGAAACAGAAACAGATGTAGTGCAGGGGCTCTCAAACTGGGGGTAAGGACCCCTCAGGGGGTCACGAGGGTATTACATGGGGGGTCGCGAGCTGTCAGCCTGCACCCCAAGCCCCGCTTTGCTTCCAGCATTTATAATGGTGTTAAATAGATAAAAAAGTGTTTTTAATTTATAAAGGAGGTCGCAATCAGAGGCTTGCTGTGTGAAAGGGGTCACCAGTACAAAAGTTTGAGAACCACCGATGTAGTGAAAGTGAATGTCTTCCTGCCGAGTAATATTGACAGCAACACTAACAGGTTGAACCAGTAATGAATTATGATAAAGAAAACACACCTAGAAATTTAGTGAGTACAAAAAGGCTGCACAGCACTCTTACCATTTGGGCAATTGGCACCCACTGACACTGCCCATTGAGACCAGTGGGAGATCCACTGGAGATCGGGTTGTATGCGGTCCTAAATTCACACCCTAGCACACAAACCAATAATTATTCAAGAGGTGCACATGTAAATATTCTTTTCCTTGAATAAGGGAATCCTTTCTGAGAGGATATGACCTCTGACTACAGCTAACAGCCTGCAGATGAAGCAGCAGCAGTTCTTCTGAGCAAGCAAATATCAGGAAGCTGGTTCTCTCTCTTCAGGCTCATGCTTCAGACTGAGACAAGTAGCTATCTCAGGAGACAATGGGAGCCTATAGACCAAACCAGAGGAGAAGCTGCATGTATAGAAGATCATAGAGGGGACAAAAATCTGGAAGGCCCAATAAATGAACTAAAACTGTGCAAGCACCACACTGTCCCTAATTAGAGTACTAAATCTACAGTGCCCAAATGTCACCGTCAAAGATGCACTGCTGTGAATAGTACTGTAGCCTGTTTTAATTCACTTAATAGAGTTTCTCAGTATTCCTTTTTATATTTAAGCATGTAGTTGGATCTCATGACAGGAAATTACTCAACTGAAAAGCTGATTAACTACCAAATAAAGGTTTTTAAATCTTAGTAATACTGTTGATTCTGTATTGCTTTCTATTAAAGAGCAGAATCCTTGATACAATATGGCATTTCTTTTTTCCAACCTCCAGTGTTAACCTCAACCCCATTCCACCAATGACAATTTCCTATCCACAAAGTAAACTAAGTGATAAAAGAAGAAACAGTAGTTTAACAGAGCAACAAAAGAAATAGCTTATTGATCTTAAAGGGCATGTCAAGACAGCATAATTTTCAAAACCTGCTCTCAGTTGCCAATCAATTACTTAAAGTTTTATTTCTACTAATCAAATTAGTTCCTGCATTGTTTGTGTCAAGTAAAACTATGAAATAGAGAAAAGTGCTGATTTTAGACAACAGCCTTAGTAATTTTAAGTGTTTAATATTCAGTGTACATATTCTTATAACGTCAGTGCATGTTTTAAGCAAATAATTGTGCATCCATGCATTACTGCACATTTAAGACCCCGAATCATACCACACTGAAAACCCACTCGAACAGATTCAGACCATAGTTTATTGAAAACCAGCTTTATATAAGTTTTCCTGTACCAAGTAAACCTATGCATCTGCATTAATTAGTGCTGTAGTGAGCAACTCATTAAAAAAAAAAAAAACCTCTTTTGAACCACTTCCACTAAGATCTCCTGCTGAGAATCCCAAATCTTCAGCAATTCAACTATTAGGCTCAGCTAAAGTGTTTATCAGGGTTAGCCCTATCATCCGAGTAGAACCAGCACTATCCGAAATCAAGCTGCTCAGAACAGGGCATTCTACAAAGCTAAATTAGCTATGATGAGACAGAGAGGCAAGATGACAGTTTTCAGACACTTTTTAAAAAGTTGGATCATATTTAGGAGATATGACAAGAGAGCAGTTGAGAAGGGGAGGGAGACAATTACAGAAGGGAAACAAGGAAAAAACAAAGGGACGAAAAGCAGAAATGGAGCCAAAATGTGAAAGAAAGATAACAGGGAAAGGAGAGAGCATTACAAATATGAGACAGAATGGTAGCAGTAAACAAAATCTGCAAGTAGGAGTAAAGAATGGGCAGTATTGCCAACCCTAAGCATTCCAAATCAGGAGTCAGACCCCATTTCATCATGAAAATGTCTTCAGACAACATGAAGTTTGTTTTTACTTGCCTTTTGGTTTTTGAGCCTTTAGGGTTTACATTTCCAAGCTTTTCTCCACCACTATGATGTCTAGAAACATTTTTTTTTAAAGAATTAAAGCTGAGGTTTTCACATACTAACATGACTCCAGGATCTGGGGCTTTAAGAAGAAAAATTAAATATCACTAACTATTGTTATTTTGTCACAAGTCTCACAATATAAAGGAAGGTATGTGGAGAAATAGAAATACCGGGAAGATAATGGCAGGAAGGGAAAGAAACACAGAATGAATAATACGGAAAGATGTGATCCCTGAAATTAAAATGCTAGGTGACAGACCAAGAGTTCTCTTCAAAAAAGAATTTTTGTGTGACATTTTTTCCATTCCTGAATTTCATTTGATGAATCATCACTGACTCTGATATTAATCTGCCTTTCCTCCCTGAAACTGAACTAACTTTAAAAGACCTCAAAATTTGGGCACTCTCTCTCATGAAGTCCCTAATCAGCTCCAAAAAAAGCCTGTCCTAATATTTGTTTGAGAGAGAGAACACAAGGGGGAAGATAAAGAAATAGTACAAGCGAAACTGAGGTGTGGAGATGGAAGACTAGGGAGTGTAAGGGAAAATGTAGCTGCAAGTTACATACAAGCAATCTGGATCTTTATGATTAAGGCCAATGGTGAGAGGACAGGAAAATTTATAGGAGTGAGAGGAAGGGGGAAACAAAGAATGGAGGGAAAGCAAATGGGTAGGAGTAGGAAATTATAAATGTGACGCTCTGTACCTCAGGGGGACACCCTACACCCCCATTTTTATCCTTATAATATGATTGTGTGATATCTAATGCAAAGTTTGTCATGTTGGGTGTCTTGAGAAGGCTTATGATGTACTGAGATTGTTGTTATTGTAATGTTATATAAATTGTTGTTATAGTAATGTTATAGGTTGTAATTTCATGTATATAGTTATGAGGCTGAAAATGTGCCTTCATGGCTTGAAGCAAGCCCAGGCAAAAACTCTCTAAGAGCAGAGGGGCAGTTCACACCTCATCAGGGCATGTATGGGACAAACGCAACCCAGCTCAAAGGAACAAAGGACACTGGCTTAGGCAGCAACAAATGATCTGTTGGACTCTCGAGTGAATCACCCCACTTCCTTTGGTCAGTTTGAGACTGTGATGAGGTAATGCTCACCTGACTCTGAAGTGGGAGGGGGGCAAAGCCAAGAGGAAGAAAGAACATGATAAAGGGGAGAGGTGTTTGCCATGCTCTTCCTCTCTCTACCACCTCCATCTACAGACATCACCATCAAGCGACTGAAGCGCTGATCAAAGGGGAGAGCCTGGCTGAAGGGCAACCATCCAGCCTGTGATATGATGAGAAGCATCTAAGTTTGTAAGGGCAATGAAAGTGTTAAGATCAGCTTAGAATGCGTTTTGCTTTTATTTCATTTCACCAAATCTGACTTGTTATGCTTTGACTTATAATCACTTAAAATGTATCTTCGTGGTTAATAAATTTGTTTGTTTATTCTACCTGAAGCTGTGCATTTGGTTTGAAGCAGAGACTTGCCTTTGTTAAATTGACGAACTCATATAAACTTACAGTGTCCAGAGGGCATAACTGGACATTGCAAGACAGAGGTTCCTAGGGTCATGTCTGGGACAGGAGATATTGGCTAGTGTCATTTGGTTGCACAATCCAAGGAGCAGCTTACATGCCAAAGGCTGTGTGTGAACAGCCCGGGAGTGGGGGTTCTCACAGCAGAGAATGGTAAGGCTGGCTCCCAGACTCAAGGATTGGAGTGCCCTAGCAGATCATCCAGATAACACCAGGGGAATGTCACACACACAAAATTAACATAAGGACTAGGAAAGGAAAGGAAAGGAAAGAGAGGTGAGCAGTGGAATAGGGCTTCATTTTATTACTAATAGTTGTGCATTTCATTTTGTTAGTATCTTGTTGCTTATCTCCTTATGGAACTTAATCGGTTCAACTTTGAAAAGCGATGGTGGGTCACATTCTACCCTCAGTTGCATCTGTGCCCATCTACTTCTCAGAAAGAAATATTTCTTCAGTGTTTCCTACCTACTGCCTCTCGGAAGTAAAAATAAAAAAAAACTCTATCTAAGCAACTGGGTTGAAAAATGTGAGATGAAAAATAGGGTACAGAGTTTCTAATGGGGAATTGCCTGCCAGAGGGCAACTTTAAACTTCCTTGTGTTAAGTCAAATTCTATCTTCTCCTTACTATACCTTCCGGCAAGTAGAAAAGAAGGGGAATATTTTTATCACTGTTATTTGTAGTACAGCAGAATTCAGCTATTAGAGACACCACAGTGACAACTGAATAATTTCACTTTAACCATGTCACAAACCAGAATGGGCATTTTCACAGTACACAACAGTAAGGGAAAAAAATCAAATGAAAATACATATCAAACTTCATAAACTAAATAGTATTAAACGCAAAGAGAAACAGTTGGCATTTTACATGAGCTAGTCAGGAAAGAATGTTCTTAAGTGCTCTTGTGAGTGTGTAAGATTTTGGATGCTGAGTTTAAAAAAAATCAATCTAAAAAATGGAGGCACCCAAAATTAGGTCCTGGTCCTGCAAACACTTACATATGTGCTCATATTTACTACCATGAGTAACTCGATTGCGGTCAATGGGACAATTCACAATAGTAAAGTTAACCATGTTCATACAAGTTTACAGGATTGGGACCTGGTGGATACTTTAGAGCTAAGGCCTTGTCTTTATTGCAAAGTTAACTCAAGATATAACTTGAGTGTTACCGCATTCTGACTCCCATCCAAACAGAAAAATCTCTAGCTCGAGTGGTGTGCTTTAAACTTGAGCTAGCCACACTGAAGATCAAGTGCTGCTGAGACTTGAGCTATTATGTGCTGTACAGACACATCCCCCCCCAACTTTCCAAAATTCCCCCGGGACCTCTGTTGTGTCTACCTACCTATCTCTAATTCTATAAAAGTCACCTCCAGGCAGTATAAATAACCTGCTTTGGTATTTGGACCCTACTTTAGTACACAGCTTTCTGTACCTGTAACATCTGTATAGTGCTCCTGTTGCACTTTTTCAAATCATATGGCATCCAAAAGAGCAAATCAGCATGCTTCTACTTGGACTGAGGCAGACATCAAAGTTATTGAGGACATGTAGTATGAGGCCAGCAAGACATATGTATTTGAGTGCAAGACTAGAAATTGAATCTCCAGTAAGTTAGATCATAGAATCATAGAAGATTAGGGTTGGAAGAGACCTCAGGAGGTCATCTAATTCAACCCCCTGCTCAAAGCAGGACCAACACTAACTAAATCATCCCACCCAGGGCTTTGTCAAGCTGGGCCTTAAAAACCTCTAAGGATGGAGATTCCACCACCTCCTTAGGTAACCCATTCCATTACAGATGAAGAAGAGATTCACCAGACTGGACCTTAGTGCCAGCAGAAGATAAAATTCCTGAAGAATCTGTACTGCCAGGCAAAGAACCACAACACCCAGTCCAGTAACTCCCCTTTTCTATCAGGAGCTGCACTGGGTTCTCAGCAGTGCCCAAAGCAGGGAGCCCATGTACCAAAGGCTCTTGAGGTGTCCAGGATGCCATGGGTGGGAGCAACCAAGTGCTGAGAACTCAGAGGAGGAGCTGAAACTAGGGCTGGCCACAGCAATCTCAACTGAGGCAGAGCAGACACTCACCACTTCTTGGCACAGCCAATCCAATTTGTTTGGGGGAGGAGATGGAGGAACAGACCAGGGAGAATGTTGCAGGGGGACAAGCATTGCCTCAGATGGGTAAGAGAATAACTCAACATTGTTGATATGGTTAGGGAGATATGACAACAGAAGAGGCCACCATTGCCAGTTACAGTCGTGCAGGATACTGTATGTGGGAGGGTAGAAGTTTTATGCAATACAAGACAAGCAAGGCCAGAAAACACAGGGACAAGCATAGTTACACAGGGCACACACAGCAGCGTGCTTTTTCTCAAACTGGCACTAGCATTTTTAAGGGCAGCCCAAACTTTAGAAAATAACACTGGCTTAGGGAATAGGTCTGTTTCCTGGCTTGTGGAATATCAAGTTCCAGAGCACTTGCAAAGTCTGTCAGAAATACAGGTCCAACATCCAGCTGCCCCTGCTGGACCACTAAGGGGAAATACAGGTGCGGTTGCCCTGAACTGTGACACCATGCAAGAGGTATCTATGTAGACCAGTGGTAGCAAGACTGAAACTGAAGGGGCAACAAACTACTTTTTTAAATTAAAAATTTAAATAAAGATTTTCTCATTGCAAAGATGGGGAGGATCCTTAGGACCAAGCAGCTTCAGGGCAGAGAAATGCAGAGATGGAGGAGAAGGAATGCCCAGGAGAAAACCCTTGTCACTTTTCCCAGGCTGTGATGCAGAAAGTTAAAGAGGAAAAACTTTTATCCCCTCCAGACAGAAAAATATACTATTCTCAGTCCAAGTGAGGCATTCATCTAGGAGGACAACACCATGATCCAGAACCTTGGATGCAGAAGGAATAAATGTTGATGAAGATACATGGGGATTTCATCAAGAGGTCAAACCACCTCTTCAATCTGCAGAGAGAGGTGCAGGAATGGGATTGGCAGAATCAGGCTGCAGCTGACAGCATGAGGATAGTTGTGCATTGCATCTCCCACTACCATTCCGTAAGTGGCAGGACCACCAGCAACAGCAACAAAAGCACTAGCAGCAGAGGGACCTGTTTGAGCATGTGCTGGGACTGACGGCCAGCACGTTCCAAACAACCGAAGTCTGACTGCAGCACCAGCAATTGTCCAAATCCTGTTCCCAGTTCAGGTCCAGTTCCAGTTCCAGCCACCTCTCCATGCCAGCATGTCCTAAAGTTGATGACCTCTAGGTGGGAGGTTACCCAGTCCATGAATGGAACTGCACATCACCATCTATACCCTGGCAAAAAAAACATCCTTCCCATCAACCTGAAGCAGTTCCTGGTACCTTGTGTTTTTAAGAAGCTGTCATTATTCACACAGAGATTAATTAATTGGGACCCAGGGACAGGCGCCGACTCCATGGGTGCTCCACGGCTGAAAAAAATGGTGGGTGCTGAGCAACCACTGGCAGCCCCCCCATCAGAGCCTTCCCCTCCGCCCAGTGCCTCCTGCCCACCGGCAGGACCCTCAGATCAGCACCTCCACCTCCCTCCCAGCGCCGAGCGCATGCGGGGGATCAGCTGTTTCATGGTGTCAGGAGGCACTGGGGGGAGGAGTGAGGGCACAGTGTGTTCAGGGGAGAAGGTGGAACTGGGTGGGGAAGGGGTGGGGCAGGGCAGGGGTGGGAAGAAGCAGGTGGGGGTGGGACCTTCAGGGGAAGGGTTGGAGTGGGACAGGACCTAGGCGAGCCCGGGGGGGAGGGAGCACACCCCAGCAGATTAGAAACATTGCACCTATGAACCCAGGAACCTCTGGGTGCAAGCTTGCAGAGGGGTGCATAAGAGTTACAGAGATCCCCTAGATTTGGTATTTGTATACTAGTTCAAAGAGTGTTATGTAAGGTCTCTAATGAAAGCCTGTCACACTGCTCATCATAATCTCTATGAGATGTATGTACGGATAGTATGTGAGGAGTTATGTATATATACTGAAACTTATGTTTTTAGAGTCTGTGACTTGGGGCTGGCCACCAGAAGATGATAAATAAGTTTCTTTTATCAGTCTGTCTACATGCAAACTGAATATTGTATGCTTCACAATGAACACCTATTTACAGTCTGAGCTAAATGCTAATCAAGTATTTGCAAAGTCTCTAGGGGAGATTCTAGAGAGGAAAACAAGCAGATATTACCCTGTTTGCAAGGGAAGACAATGGCTTTTGGACTATAACTTAGTGATGGAGACAAACTCTGGATCTTTCCACTGAGGAGGCAAGAAGACAGTTCGACTTGTCTCATGAACAGAAGATCCCAGCTAAGCCTGGCTGGCTGGATTTCGGGTGAGCTTTTGCTCTATATAACACGGCAATGAATTGGTGGTTAAGTGTAAGCTCTAGTGTGCATGTTACATTTTTATTTTCTAGGTAGCCCTTTGTTTTCAATATTTCTGCTTGCTATAATTTGAATCTCTCTTGTGCATTAAATAAACTTATACTTGCTTTCTCTATAAACAAAGTGACTCACACACTCCCAAACAGCAATCCCTTCCATGCAACAGTCCATGACTCCTGTCCGAGAGCATATAAGCAGCTTGCACACACTAGCATGACCAGGGACAGCTGCCGGTGAGCCTGGTGCCCGCCCCAGTGGGCAGGGCTGGGGGCGGTACAACCATGTTGGAGGAGCTGCCTGGGCTGGGTGCTGGTTCCTGCGAGCGGCAGCCTGACATGCTGTTGCTTTTGCCCCATGGTTCCTGGTACAGCCCTACGGATAGCTGTTTTGATATAAATTTTGTATCCACGCAAGGCTCTACAGACAAGCTCCCTCATGCCACGGACAGGTGGTAGTGAGGTGCCTCATAATCCTGCATACCCCTGGGAAGCATCACAGTAATGGAAGTTATTTAAACATTTTTTAACCTATAGGATTTTTTCTTGTTTTGTGGACTGATGTTATTAAGAACTCTGATTTAACAGATTAAACCTTGAAATTGAATTGTTAAATATTAAGAGAAAACACCAAAAAGCCTCCATTTTTTGTTCACTACTCTTGCTAAAAAGCAAAAGGATATCTGCTAAAGTGCAACCTTAGCTATAGATCTCCCAACCACCCACACAACAGTAAATACTTGTTTAAAAAATAGCAATTACTGAACAGCATGAAGAAGCAACGTAGCATCCAGCACTGAATCAGCTCCATGGGAAATGTGTAAATAAAGTCTTTGGTGGGCAGACGCAACAACACTTAAGAAGCAGCATAAAAATAAACACAAAATGGAGAAAACTCTTGGGGCAACATTGTGGATATATCAAAACTAAGATGATTTAAAGTATTTAAGAGATTATTTTTTTAAAAAGTTACTGCAATACCTGCATCAAACACAGTATCGTCTTCTAAGGCCCGCACAGCAATTTCAACAGCCTTCATTGAACTTCCTCCCATTTCCAGCACTGCAAAGCCATTCTTAACTGCATTTTTAACTCCCAGGATGCTTCTTTCAGCAAACTCATCTGGTATTGCCCAAGCTCCACCATGGACTACAAGAACAGGTTTTGTGCCCATCTTACCAGATCTCCAAAGATGATGGATCTGTTGAAACAAGCAGGTCCTTTTCAATTTAACGTTAATATTGCACCTCAGAACAACATTCAGGAACATTAAGAGATTCATATTTTAGGCCTCAAATCCTGCTTTCTCTGTATGTGTTCGCACATGCGTATAGTTCCAGCCTTGTGGGTTCAGTTACAGGATCAGGCCCATAGTTTCTGAATAGTTCCTTGCATTATAAATATCAAAGATTAATGTTTATCTCCCCATCCCCCGGCTTCTTCTGTTTTTACGCATTTAAATATATTTTACGGGAAGCTCTGAGTAAGCAGACCCTTTTACTTGTGTGTATCTCCTTAGAGGATTGAGCCTGACACAAGTACAGAATTATTAACATATTAAACTATCTTTCAGAGATCAAACCTCAATTGACAGGCAAATTTGGAGCAAGAGTGCCTTTGAAATTCAAATAAAAAGTTTCTCATCATTTTAATGTAAAAAGAGTGGTGGTGGTGGATTTTTTTTTCCAAATTACATAGAAAAACAAAATCTGAGACACAAAAGTTCATGTGAAATATGTCACCAATTTTCAACAGATGTAATTCTAATACAATTTGTTTAAATGATACATTATTGGCTGAGCTGGAAGCAATACCTCTGGTTAAGAATACCTAACACTTTCCATTTTAAGCTCCTATTCTCAGTGGAACTTTGCCATAATTTAACCTTTCAGACCTATATTTTCCATCTTTGCTCTCTGCTTCATGTTGAATTATTTTGGAAGCTTCAGTGAAGACAGTTCAGGTGTTTCTGATAAGTAGTTTTCCCAACATTAAGTATTTTCCTAAACATTTATTTGAAGAACTCGATTACCTCCAGGCTTTGGAATAGAAACTGGACATTTGGATGGGGGTATACCTGGGGTCAAAGTGGTGCCTTATGTTGTCCCCATGAAAATCCACACAGATTTGGTTGAGTTGTAAACCTCTAAAAATTGCTATTTCACATATACAGACAAACTTAACTCTAGTATTTCCTAACTTTTGAGGACTTGTCCTTGCAAGCCTAACATTCTTGCAACATAATTGTCTAGCAGCCAGGTGAGGAAGGAGCAGAGACTAGCTAGCACAGCTGCTGTCTGTTAAAACTACTAGGCATTTGGAGCATTCCCAACCACATAGCTACATTAAGTAAACTAGAGACAGCTTGCTTTAGGAGCCTATATACCTGCCATGGGATCACATGGTTGGGCCCTCACCTGTGAATTGGCCGAACCCTGGTTGAATAGTGTATCACAAGACTGGGAGTTAATTGGCTCTGATGATTTATCACACTTGCTGGCACAGGAATGAGTCATCAGGCTTAGGTGGGCTCAGAGGTAATTCAATGATGATTCATCAGAGTATTTTAGAGCACTTAGAAGAGTCCAGTTTTAAACAGAAAGCTGGTCTTAACTCTAAACGGTAACAGAGCTGGCACTCCATTAAAATGTAAGCATTTATACTGATTTCATCACCATAACATTGGCATGTTTTCATAGAATACAATGAAGCTCAGTGATAATGGCAAATACTGATGCTTAATTAGATGCGTTACCTAGCAGTTCTGTGTTCTTGGGGAACCAGGGCACAGTACCCCCAGCCTGTCTGATTCAAGAAAGACCTCCCCAAACCCAGCCTCTGCTTGAACCAAATCTGCATCAGAAAAAAGACTGACAAAAAGCAATGAAAAGGCAGTGGGAGACACACCTAAACCCCTGGGATAAGGATGACAGGATTAAGGAAACTCCCCTAGCCTCATTTGCATCAAAGATGGGACAAGGAGGCATCTCCATTAGCATACAGAATGGAGAACAGAGATTCCAAGGCAAGAACTGCATGGAACTCTGGGACCAGAAAAGCAGGGAACCACTTCATCATGGGGGATCTATGTTCCAGAAGTTAATGAACTCATGCCTGCACATACCCAGCTCAGTAATTATCAGACCAATCCTAGTAATAAATCCTTTATTAGTATCCAGAATAGTGAAGCTCCCTAATTGCATTGTGAGAACCCTCCAAGGAACACCACCCAAAGCGAGGAATGCTCAGCTCCCATGGTCTAGCCTGAACAAAAATAACTTTGGTATACTCCCTTGTTTACACGGACACAAATCTAGTGTTCTCCCTTGAACCATTGTTGTCTCGCTACAAAAACTCCTACCCACGCTCAAGTAAGTGTTCTGATGCCTGGATCCAAAATCTGCATCAGTTCTATTGGGACTTCATCTTCTCCTGAGAGATCATGCTGGGGGGATCTGCCCGACCCCACCACTCCGGACCCTCAGCTACCACCACCACCTGGGACCCCTGATCGATTCGAGCTTCATGGAGTGGTGAGAACCCAGGTCTCTCTCTCTAGGTATAGCATTCTGACCCTGACTTTTGTGATCAGTTATAGTTTTGTAAACCTGACTTTTACAATCAAATTTAAGTTAGATTTAATATTATAACTGTTTTGTTTGTTTGACTCCCCTATGGTTATTACCTGGCAATAAATAACTTTTATGATTAAGCTGGTTGCTTCTCTCTCTCCCCCTGCCTCGTGGGTGGTTTTTTTTTTTTTTTTTGGTTTCCTCATTCCCTCTGCAGCAACACTCCTTGTACCTAAGCTAAAAGATCCCTGCAGCACCCAAAAATCCTCTGGGGTTTGTTCATGAAGTGGGTTACTACCAGAACAATTGTAACATGAAAGTGGGGATAGAGATATGCTGAACCAGGGACATATGAGGGTGGGAGCTTGGAAGTGCTGATTAACCCAGTACTCTCAGATGCGCTCTGTTAGAGAGAGAGTCTGATTCTGGGGCTGGAAGAACCCTGCCCTGGGGAACTTAGATCCTACTGGATAGCGCCATTGGGAGGGAATATGCAGCAAGGAAAAATAGAGCTCTGTATGAGAACACAAGTGATACAAGCAGTACATTATAGAAGTACAGAAACCCTCTCCCCCTCCTCCGAAGAGTAACCCTAATAAATGAGCATACCCCAAAGTAATGAGCAAAGCTGGTAACAAATTGGTGGGGAATTCGGGCAGCACGTGACCTTAGTCACGTGGTACTTGTTGAGTAGTTGCTGTGGAGTGGGGAAACTGAGGCACAGGCCTGAGCAAACTGTCTCTTCCTTTTTCAGACTAAACTGCTTTAGCGAGGTCTCTCTCTCTCTCTCATAGAATATTTTGTAACATCCTGTAACTTTTAAGAATCATGCTTAGAATAACTGTAGGACCGTGCAATAAGGAGTTAAAGAGTTGTGCCTTAAAAGTAAAGATTTTAGAGCAATACTGGGACTGCGTGAAAGGGCTTTTGGGTAGGGATCATTAGTGAGATAAGGGACGTAGAGATGGCTGAAAAAAAGAAAAAAAAAACCTTGGCTGCTCGCTTGAGACAGGAGAAAACCAACAGGTTAGAGAGCTGGGTAATGAAGAAAGGGAAATGCCCCTGGGAAAGGGGGTACCCTAAGGGAACCAACTCCAGGAAACAGCCCCAGGATTGGAGCTGCCAGATCTCAGCACTCTGCTGGTGGCACCGTGCAGAGGCTGGAGTCCCCTAGATGGACCTGATCCTGGCTGGCCATCAGGAAGGGTTCATCTGTCTTGTTAAAAGTTGTGAGTGTTGTGTGTATGGCGTGTGCATTCTGTTTTGGTGATTGTTGATATGTGGAGATTGAATGGGGTATTGCTGTGTGGGGCTCTTTTGCTGGTGGGAGACCCTGTAACCCACAAAGGATTAAGCCCCGAGTACGCAGGGAAAAGGGTGTTTGCTCTGAGCCCACAGGGAAAGGGTGTTTGCCTGGATCCCACAGAGGAGTAAAGTTACATGCCTTTCGCCTGGAGCCATACAAACAGGGTAAAGGTGGGTGCCCCTAGAGTATGTAAGTAACAGAGAATTTTGTGCAGATAACAATTAGGCCAACCAGTAATGTACAGAAAGTTTTCAGCAAAGGAGCACTCTTTGACACTCACCTGGGATGGCCACTGCTTTGGGGCTGGCCCAATTCACACTAGTGTTTATCAGGTAAAAGAGTGGAAGAGTAAACCACTTGACCCACAAGGAATAGTATAACTGTCTTCTCCATCCTGCTAGGGACCCTTCTTGGCCAGCAAGAAGGACCGGCTTGGGGCTGTTGGAAAATTCGCATCAGGTGGGCTTGTCAGTGCCTACCCCGATGTTGAGGCAGGAAAAGGCCAGAGAAATCCTCGACTTATTATGGCCACCCTCATGTAGGTCACTGCTTCATGTTCACCCTGCAAGACCCCCCCCCGTTTATAGGGGGGGGGGGGAAATGTGGGAGTTTGTTGTCTCTGCCCCTTCACAGGTCCCAAACACAAGCCATGATATCCCACCATTGCACCAGCACTCTGCTGTTCATAAGTGTCTGGAGTCTGATGCTGTCCAGGCTCTATGCTGAACCTGTGATCCCTCTGAACCTCTGGAGGTGCTTGCCAGCTGGAACCCAGGAAGTAAAATTGCTGTGCCACATGCATGAATTCTATGGGAATGGGAGCAACCCCCTGGCCCTGCACCATCGCTACCAGTTCTACACTGTCGGCAACTCCTCAGGTTGCCCCTGGGAAAGCGTTGCCAATTGCACGCAGAGTGCCACCGGGGAGTCACTCAAGCTTTGTTATGAAACTAAGACCACACCAGACTCCGTCCCATTCTTCTGTAAGCTGCTGTGGTCTTGAAAGGGATGTACACCATCAAATACAACCTGTGACAGCCTCCCAGGTGGCGGAAGGTGCAGGATAGTCCTGGTTTCCTCCATTGTTTGGGGAGCAACCATGCCCCTACGTGTCATCATCATTGTCAGAACCCAGACACCTCCATTACCCGGAGATGAACTGCAGCTGTCTCTGATCACTGCAGCAGGAAAGAATATCACACGGTTCCTCGTAAACTGGGAACCACTGAACTGGACTTTAGCTGGACATGACTTGATTCATCAAGGTTCCCCAGATTGGGTAGTTCCATTAAAAGGGCACACGTTGTGACAAGCTCATGCCAACAATTTGGTTTAAATTCTGTGGGCACATTGCCATTTCAGAGGGATTCCATGAACCCAATTTGTACAGAGTGGAATTGGGCCAACAAAAACAAAACAAAACAGTTTTAATTTTTGACCCTTTGATCACAAATCTTACTCCCCTCTGATGTTTAAGAGCCTCAGTTTCAGGACCCCATATGTTGAAATTGGAACAAGAACATTTATTTCTTCAACCTCGAACTTCTCTGAAGGAGGTTCAAATCCACTTAAAAGGCATCAATATCTCTCACATAGCACCTGTATGCGCCCCCTTGATTGGAACTAGCCATAAGGGTCGAGATGAATGGGTAAGCATGTGGCAAGAGGCTGACCATGTAAATACAGTAAAAAGGGAATTAAGTGATTGGATTGCACCTGTAGGAACAGGAATCTCTTTAGTTGATGCCACAAATATAGAAGTTCTGGCTAATAAACTATCATATGCCATCAAAAATATAGAAAAGATAGGAACCACATTAACAGCATCTTTGAAACAGTTAAGTGAGGAACAGCAGTTAATAAGTAAGGTATTTCCTGGGTGGGAAAGACTCATAGAAAAAGATGAAGAGTTAATGATGTCTGGTGTACAGTCCCTCCGGAATAATGTCTCATTAACCTCAGCATGTGAGCAAGCGCAGGCTCTCACCCAGAAGGTAATCATGGGAATGATTTGGCAAGCCATAGCAGGACAAATTCCCTTGGAGGCAATCTACTTGATTCGGCCCCATGTAACGGAGGAAGAATTAGTCCTCTGGCCCTGGTGGAGACTAGTTAATGCTTCATATAATCACCACCAGCAAAGCTTGCAGTTATTCTTGCTAATTGTGGCAGATAAAGAAATTAGAGTAATCCACCCAGTAGTCCCAGTGGGATTACAGATTAATGATAACACAATAATGTACTCCAGAGATCCTAACACTTGGGCCTGGCAGAAAGATAATATGTGGAACACAGTAAATGTAAAGGGGTGTAGGATAAAAGGTTTGGGCTATATCGGTGAAGACCAAGCCTTGTAGGAACATGATGAATGCTTCTTCCCACAATCTGGGAATAAGTCTCACTGTTTATTCGATGTTATCCAGGAAAAGGGGTCTGTTTTCATCTATGTTAGTAAAGCATGTGTGTGTGTAAGAATGAGATTTAATATTGTATTGATTAATGGACATTGGATTTAACCCATGATGCCTGACATTACTTGCTGTTTCTGTAATGTAACCACTATTGTTAGTTGTGATATTAAGTTTACTGTGCCTATATGGACTGTACAACATTTAAAAGCCTATCCTGAGCTCTACAAGACGGTTTCCCCTATTTCACTGGGAATGGGTCTCACTGTCATTAAGGCACTATTAACTCACCCTTCCTTCAAACTGAGCTGCTGAAGCTCCAAACCTTGGGGGAGAATGGCAAACTCGAGATTCAACACCACAACCAGGAGATCTCTAAGCTGGCAGCTACACTTAAAAACACAGGACATCACTCCTGGTGGGAGACTTTGCTTGGGTGGAGCCCCAGTGCAACAATTCTTTTGAATACACCTCTACCCCGATATAACGCTGTCCTCGGGAGCCAAAAAATCTTACCACATTATAGGTGAAACCGCGTTATATTGAACTTGCTTTGATCCGTCGGAGTGTGCAGCCCCGCGCTTCCGGAGCGCTGCTTTACCGCGTTGTAGCCGAATTTGTGTTATATCAGGTCGCATTATATCGGGGTAGAGGTGTATCATGCTTCACCCCATTGTGGCAATGATCGGTTTCCAAATTATACTAGTTTGATTCTACTCATTTGCTGGATCCAGTGACTGATGCGGCGGCTGAAATGGATTGAAGATCAGACCCGGTACCATGGAGTAAGGATGCGATGGGGATACTTACTCAACGCAAGCACCCCATCAATGGGGGGACTTGTTACCTAGCAGCTCTGTGTTCTTGGGGAACTAGTGTGCAGTACCCAGACTGTCTGACTCACGAAAGACCTTCCCCCCTAGCCTCTGCTTGAACCAAATCTGCATCAGAAAAAAGACTGACAAAAAGCAATGAAAAGGCAGTGGGAGACACACCTAAACCCCTGGGATAAGGATGACAGGATTAAGGAAACTCCCCTAGCCTCATTTGCATCAAAGATGGGACAAGGAGGCATCTCCATTAGCATACAGAATGGAGAACAGAGATTCCAAGGCAAGAACTGCATGGAACTCTGGGACCAGAAAAGCAGGGAAGCACTGCATGATGGAGGATCTCTGCTCCAGAAGTTAATTAACCCACGCCTACACACACCCAGCTCAGTAATTATAAAACCAATCCTAGTAATAAATCCTTTATTAGTATCCAAAATAGTGAAGCTCTCTAATTGCATTGTGAGAACCCTCCAAGGAACACCACCCAAAGCGAGGAATGATCAACTTCCATGGTATAGCCTGAACAAAAACAACTTTGGTATACTCCCTTGTTTACACAGACACAAATCTAGTGTTCTCCCTTGAACCATTGTTGTTTCGCTACAAAAACTCCTACCCACGCTCAAGTAAGTGTTCTAATGCAAAATCTGCATCAGTTTCATAGGGACTTCATCTTCTCCTGACTGATCGTGCTGGGGGCTCTGCCTGACTCCAGCACTCCGGACCCTCAGCTACCACCACCACCTGGGAACTCCGATCAATTCAAGCTTCATGGAGTGATGAGAACCTCTCTCTCTCTCTCTCTAGGTATAGCCTTCTGACCCTGACTTGTGTGATCAGTTATAGTTTTGTAAACCTGACTTTTATAATCAAATTTAAGTTAGATTTAATATTATAACTGTTTTGTTTGTTTGATTCCTCTATGGTTATTACCTGGCTATAAATAACTTTCATGATTAAGTGGGTTGCTTCTCTCTCTCTCCCTCCCCCTCCCCTTGTGGTTAGGTTGTTTTTTTTGTTTTTTTTGGTTTCCTCATTTGTTCTGCAGCAATGCTCCTTGTACTTATACTAAAAGATCCCTGCAGCTCCCAAAACTCTTCTGGGGTTTGCTCATCAAGTGGGTTACTACCAAAACAATTGTAACATGAAAGTGGGGATAGAGACGTGCTGAACCAGGGACATATGAGGGTGGCAGATTGAAAGTGCTGCTCGACCCAGCCTGCTCTGGCATGCTCTATTCCGGTGCGGTACCGATGGCATATGAGGGTGACAGCTTGGAGGTGCTGTTCGACCCAGCTTGTTGAGTCCAGGGACATATAAGGAGTCAGCTTGGGAGTGCTGATTAACCCGGTCCTCTCAGATGTGCTCTGTTAGTGTGTGTGTGAGTCTGATTCTGGGACTGGAAGAACCCAGCTCTGGGGAACCTAGGTCCTGCAGGATAGTTCTATTGGGAGGGAACTTGCAGCACGGAGAAGTAGAGCTCAGTATGAGAACACAAGTGACACAAGCGGAAGCTTGATAGAAGTTCAGAAGCCCCCACCCTCAGAAGAATAACCTTAATAAATGAGCATACCGCAAAGTAACAGGCAAAGCTGGTAACAGATGGTACTTCATTTAACAGGGATGCATGCTGGTAATTAAGTAGTATATTTGGTTTTGAGGATGATTAATACTAGTAGTGCTTTGTCTTCCCTCAGAAGGCCCTAGCCAATGCCAGTTCACCAAAGCCAAACTGTTTTAGTGGCTCCCTTCCTGCCTTTACTGATACTTCAACTGTCTCCTGGCTTACAGTAGGGAAGGTCTCATAGCTACTTGGAGAACCTGTATTTCTCAACTGCATTTTAGCTCAATGGGGGAAAGTAATTTTGAATGTTTTTGTCAGTGAAACACTTTTGTTTTCATTAACTCTTATACACTATTTACTTGTTGATTTTAATGGGAATTTTGCTTGAAAAACCACGCGCCTTTTAGTGAACCAGCAAGTTTAATGCAAGTAAAGTAAATGAAATAGTTCTCATCTTAAGTACAAAATGGCATCTTTTAATGATAGTGAATTATGCTAAATCAGTTTGGAAAAAAAAGTGTTCTATTTCAGTGTATCCTACATTAGTTTTAAAACATGTTTACAGCTCTTTAAAACAAAGTGGCCAATAGCAAAACCTAGCTAAATTACAGTTATCACAATGTTCAATAATAAGAACACTTGGAGAGAAGAGGAGTTTTAAAAGCACAGCTAATGTTTGTGGTGGAAGTAGGACACAACCATCACAGTACAATATTTATTTGCGGCATAAAAAATGGAATAGAGAAAGAAGTGATTACAGAGCGGCCACTGCTATTTACATAGATGTGGTTACAATCCTTTAATTATATTTATTTCCAAGCAATTTATGGGAAATGCTTTACAACAGTGAACTTCCTTTTTCTATGCAGTACAGCAGTACCTTTGATATAAGGGCCAGACAAAGTGAGTCAAAACTTTCTCCAAGAAGAGTTACTTTAAATGTATTTACAAAATGGATCTTAAATGCAGTTTATTACTACATTTGTAATTTTGTTACTAACCTGCTGTGCCAATTCCAGTAGTTGGATATTTTCTTTGGCCTTTACAAGTGTTACATAATAATTTTAGTGTATGAACTAAATTAGACATGCTCCCTGGAGCCCTAATTCAGCAAAGCATGTAAGTGTAACCCACGTACCTCCTGGGTGTGGTGTTCTGTCCCCTCTAATGGCACTGAGACCACTTAGGCCTGGTCTACACTAGGCTTTTATGTCGAATTTAGCGCCGTTACATCGAATTAACCCTGCACCCGTCCACACCACGAAGCTATTTAGATCGACATAGAGCTCTCTTTAAATCGATTTCTGTAATCCTCCCCAACGAGAGGAGTAGTGCTAAATTCGAAATGGCCATATCGAATTAGGCTAAGTGTGGATGGAAATCGACGCTAATAGCTCCGGGAGCTATCCCACAGTGCAACACTCTGTTGACGCTCTGGACAGCAGTCCGAGCTCGGATGCTCTGACCAGCCACACCCCGGGAAAATTTGAATTCCTTTTCCTGTCTGGGCAGTTTGAATCTCAGTTCCTGTTTGGACATCGTGGTGAGCTCAGCAGCAGTGGCAACGATGCAGAGCTCTCCAGCAGAGGTGACCGTGCAATCCCAGAATAGAAAGAGGGCCCCAGCACGGACTGATCGGGAAGTCTTGGATCTCATCGCTGTGTGGGGCGATGAGTCCGTGCTTTCAGAGCTGCGCTCCAAAAGAAGGAATGCTAAGATCTACGAGAAGATCTCTAAAGCCATGGCAGAGAGAGGCTACAGCCGGGATGCAACGCAGTGCCGCGTGAAAATCAAGGAGCTGAGACAAGGCTACCAAAAAACCAAAGAGGCAAACGGACGCTCCGGATCCCAGCCCCACACATCCCGTTTCTACCAGGCACTGCATTCCATCCTGGGTGCGGCCGCCACCACTACCCCACCCGTGACCGTGGACTCTGAGGATGGGATATTGTCCGCGGCCGGTTCCTCGTCAGACATGTTAGCGGACGGGGAAGATGAAGAAGGAGATGAGGAGGACGA
>NW_020664393.1:38207211-38224315 GCF_002925995.2 Terrapene triunguis
TTACCTGACCACCACCTCTCGGGACTCCTGCCCCCCGGTATCCCACCCCCTTATCCAACCCCCGCTGCTCCCTGTCCCCTGACTGCCCTCCCAACCTCTATCCACATCCCCACCCCCTGACAGGCCCCCCGGGACTCCCACTCCCAACTCTCCCTGTTCCCCATCCGCTGACCGCCCCCCCCAAACCTCCGCCCCATCCAACCGCCCCCTCCTCCCTGACTGCCCCAAGGCCCCCCGCTCCCTTACCCAGCCCCCCTGCTCCCCCCCCCCTTACCAGCAGCAGGAGCTCGCAGTTGTGACACCCAGCCAGAGCCAGCTGTGCTCCCCATGCTGCCCAGCAGGAGCAGCAGGCCACAGTGCGGCCCGTGCAGCAGCATGGCTGCGGGGGAGGGGAAAGCGGGGGAGGGGCCGGGGACTAGGCTCCCTGGCCGGGAGCTCAGGGGCCGGGGAGGATGGTCCCGCGGGCCATAGTTTGCCCACATCTGTGATACAGCCTTTTATTACATGATCGCATACTATTTTTTTCCCCCACAGGACTTAATTCAACATACAGGACACATTATGGACTGGGAATGAACTGAAGTGGTGTTGTTTCAACCTGAACGGTTGAAGTTTGGCAAAGATACCAGAAATTGAAAACAGATGCTTATAATGTGAAGTATTGGATAATCTTAAGTGTAGGTAGCACTACCAGTTCTGCTTAGAATAAACTCTCAGGAGTTGCATAGGCAGAAATTGGAAGCCAGTCTGTGTAGCGCGTTTTTCAGTTTGCAGACCTTTCCCCCTCTCCATCTCTTTTCTGTTCCCTTTCTGTCCCTCTCCCTGTTACTCTCTTCATTTGTCTGCATATCACTAACTCTGCACTTGGTTTGTTTAACACCTCACTCATCCACTGTGTAATTTTCAATCACAAAACTTATTCCTTAATCATTTTTCCTCAAATATGGGAAAGCAATTATTTAACTGAACACTAGATAGTTTTCACTAGGAAGACATAAGTGTGGTTGCTTTGGTACCAGGATTGGGTGAGGAAGTGATCCATAAGAGGACATCTCTCTAAGAGGTGGTGCTCTACATATAACAAGTTTAAGTCTGGTAGTTCTCAATAACTTACCAAGGTTTTCTGCATTTTTTTATTTCTGTGATTTGTTCTGCTCATTATTAAATAAGATCCAACAACATTATGGTGCAGATTCACAAAGGGATTTAGGTGCCTATCTTCAATTGATTTCAATGAGAGTTTAGCATCTAAATACCTTTGTGAATCTAGACCTTTGCGTATAAAATGCTTCAAAGCAACCGAAAGTTCTGAACAGTTTAAAATAAAGTGAACTTGCTGTGCTGTCCTAGAAGTCCATGGATTCTAGCTGAATGTTAAAAGGACAACATAGAATGAGATATAATCAGTTGGAAAATATGAGTTAAAAGTTTCTGTAGGTTGTAATAGTGGAGTCTACACCTTTAAGGGCTAGGAAGCACTCAACCCTGTTCTGGAGAGGAGCCCAGCAGGCAGGCGCTGGGAATCATCTAACCTCACTAGGCAAAATCAGGTGATATCAATTAGGGGTACAGAGGAGAACATTCCCCTTGAAATACAACAGAGCACTATGAAGTGGACCCACCTAGGGTGGGTAGAAATTCTGACCAGGAAGCTAGTGAAGGCTGAGAGGCACAATCTAGATCAGGGATCGGCAACCTTTGGCACACGGCCCACCAGGGTAAGCCCCCTGGTGGGCCGGGCCGGTTTGTTTACCTGCCGCGACTGCAGGTTCGGCTGATCATGGCTCCCACTGGCCGCAGTTCGCCGCTCCAGGCCAATGGGGGCTGTGGGAAGCGGCGTGGGCTGAGGGATGTGCTGGCCGCTGGTTCCCACCACCCCCATTGGCCTGGAGCAGCGATCAGCGGCCAGTGGGAGCCGCGATTGGCTGAACCTGCGGTCGTGGCAGGTTAACAAACCAACCCGGCCCGCCAGGGGGCTTACCCTGGCGGGCCGCATGCCAAAGGTTGCCAATCCCTGATCTCGTTTGAGAATGAGATTGTTATTTTATGTTGTCTCTCTACAGTTTCTTTCTGGGATAATAAACAGAGCCCTGGAACCAGGGCTATGATCAGATTTGGGTATGGCTAATTATCTAGAGTCCACCCTTCTACCCAGGTGTTACACTTGTTATCAATCACCTGCCAATACTTGTGAATTTACAGTTACAATTTCCTGTTTTTAAAATGTTTGGTCTCATATTGCTGTGGGAAAAACACAAGCAAATGAGGGAAGTGGACTAAACCCCAATCCTGCAGGGTATAACAGTAATAATTACTTCACCTACAGTAGGTGTAGGTGCCTGCCCCATGTAGATCAGCTGCTAACCGAATGTGTGGAGGAAAGAGTACAAGCTAAGTAAGCACAAAGCACAGTCAAATTCCCAAAACAAACAAATGGAGGGGGGGAAAACAGAAGAAAGAGGGTTGTTTTTTTTCTGACCTTGCTTTACATTGTAGTAATAGTCAGTGCTATTTATACTGACACTAGATAAACTATTATTTCTGATTTTTTTAAAAGTTAAATATGTTCTCAACTGATGATGATGGCAGGTGCACAGCTAGTAGGGAAGGGATTCTTATAACTGCAGTTGGTATGTTAAAGCTTTTTTGTATTTTTAAAGAGTACTGTTAGCCTTTAAACTGCCCCTAAATATTTGGCTCACCGTTTCAAAGAGTTTACAGCACTCTACGTGTTACTTGCATTTTGAAAATACTTCTCAGCTTAAATTACTTTGCTTTATTTTGAGGTTGAGCAAGGTTTCCATCCGTAGGCCTTTGAATTGATGCAAAATTAACAAGGCATAATAGCCACACACAAATTCTATCTATTACAGTTCTACCACTATCTTCCCACTCACTTGCAAAAATGCATTATTCTAACCTATCCTATTCTTCTGTATACTCCTGTAGGGGGGAGAGAGAGAGAGAGAGAGAGCCTGGAGCACTGGGCCTGGTATAAGATCTGAGGCCTGAACCATATTATAGCCATGTATTAAAGCAGATGTTTACAAGTTTTACTGTCGGATACTTGGCAAAGGTACTGCTAGTGTTCCTAGAACGCAGGCACTCCTAAGAAGTAACAGATACTAGGTATGCATGTGAACACACTCGGGAAGATTAAAAAAAGGTACATCCTGACTTAACACCAGATAAGAGGGTTTGACAGAAATGATGAACAGGGATATTTTGCCTGAGACAACTGGAGCAAGATACAAGGGGAGGTAACAAGCAGATGCCATGAAATAAGTAAGGTGGTATATAAGTTGTTTGTCTCAGTCCATAAATGTCAGAGTACCTCACCGACTGAGCCACTCCTTGCCTCGTGTATTAGCCTACCTGTAACCACAGATCCAGGGAATTGGGACTGTGCCTCGAGGGCAATAAACCTGGCCAAGAGCATTTGTCACTGAACAGTGCCTGTGATCTTTCTTTCTGGATAGTACTTATGACACTCTGCCTCAAAGACACACTCTGCACCCCATATTCACCATGGTGATATTGATACGTTTTGTATAACATATGCCTTGTGAGGTATCATTCTAAAAGTCTTTGTATGTTGAACATTAATATCTTGTTAAGTTGTATGTGCTATCATGGTATAGGAAGTTATAAATTTTTGCTATGTATGTATTACTGAAACATGTTGTGAGGTTGGGAACACCCACAATCAGCCTTTCAGGTACAACAATAAAAAGGCCAAACAATGTTAATGGCCTATTGAGGAGATACATACCCTCACAAGGATTACCCCAGAACCTTGGTACAACAGAAACCTCTCAGAGATAGCACTACACAATGGGGACTGTTTGACTCAGGTCACAGCAAAAGATCTTTCCAGCACATTGGAAGAAGATATAAAAGGGGGAAGTGACATCATAACAGGGCCTCACTCCCCTACAACAACACAACACCTGGAAACACCTTAGGAACAAAGACTGAACTGGGGAGCATCCCAGGCAGGAAAGAAGGAAGTCCTGCCCAAGTATGGAAGCTTGATGGACTGTTTGTACTATCAAACAGCTCTGTGGTAAGACCGGGAGTGGTCTGCAGCTTGTCAGGCACAGTGTGAGAGGGAGCCCAGGCTGGTGAGACAGGGGTCAGTGGTACCCCAGTTCCAGGTTGCACCTTGGTGTGGGGAGCGGTCAGAGTACTATTGAGGTCTGCTGAACCAACTATCTGCACAGGGCTGGGACAGCATACGAAGAGAGCACACATGTCCATCAACCAATGACAACTCCTACCTCTTTCACCATAGTCTCACTTCGTACCTTGCTCCATCCTTCAAAAACAATTCACCATTAAGCATGAAGTTGTGCAGTTACTTACCTTTGTACCCACATGCGCTTATAGCAAACTTTGTTCTCTCTAACACCTTTTCTCCTAGTGTCAGTGCTTAAAGCTTTCCAGGTCACAGATCCAGAAAATAAAATTTCAAACAAGCAAGTTGGCTTGTGGAGGGGGACACATGTTTAGTACAGCCTGAGGAAAAACCTGCTCTGACTGGTGGCTTTCCCCACTTGTGTAAATTCTGGGGCAAATGGGGAAAGCCTCCTGGGCTGCTGCATAAAGCAGGTAGAGCTCTCTCCCCTCGGGTACTGACATTGTTTTATTCTATATAGGTCTTCATACCACATGCATCACTATAATATCTGAGCACCTTCTAGTAAGTCATTAAGCAACATGGCTAACATCTGTTGTGTGTTTTGTTCTCTCCTCCCCGTAGGGGAGAGGATAAGTGGAGCATGTACACTTAAAAAAAAAACCAAATACCTGTTGTGTGTGAGAGACGGTAAGGTCAAAGAACCGTGCCTCAAACTTGAGTTGGAACCAGTAGCACTGGGGTTTGTGATGACCATTAGTTCCACAGTCTGGGGCCACCCCTGGAGAAAGTTTTATCTCCTGCACAGCAGAGCTTTACTCTTAGTGTTCAGAGTTCCCTTGAGCCAGTGGAGGGGAAAAGAGCAGAGAAGCCATCCTGTTTCCCCACCCTGGAGAAGAGGGGAAGTAGAAAGAGCCCAGGGAAGCTCTGTTTTTCTCCTCCCTTCCTGTGAACAACAGAACAGCTCCTCTGCTTTTCCTAGCCTTCCCTGCAATACCAGGTCCAAGAAGGGGGAGGGTGAAACCTGTTGCAATGCCCTCCCCCTAAGCCTGGGAGAGGTGGATGTAGAATGTTAGGGGCTGTAGAAGGAGCAGAGGTGAAGTGGGGGGGAGGGGCAGAATTGACAAGGGGGGCTGGCACAGCAGAAGTGACTGGGAGGGGAGTGATAGACCCTCCGCTCTTTTCACACACTTTTAAGCATGGTGTCTTTCATGCCTGGTCTGAAACCAACTGTAAGGTTTTCAGGAAAGACTACATATATGTTTGTACAGCATGCAGTATAACAGGGCACCAATCAAATTACGACATCAATAATTTCAGCCCAATACACTTATGAACAATCTGTTACCTACAACATCATGTTGTAATGAACACTCACTGTACAGAGATTGACCTGACTTGAATTTCCTGAAGTTCCATACAGCATTGTGGGAGGGGAGAGAGGAAATACAAGGGAAAGGCTCAGGACAGTTAACTCGGTCAATAGTGCAAACGAAGGCTACATCATAACACCCTTCCAAAAGCTGATCCCAGGTAGGTCTGAGGAGAGCTGCACAATGTGACTTACCTAGGGCTGGGAACCCAGAGCACTCAAGTAGCAGGTGGGGCAGTTGTTGCATTAGCACTGCTGCAGCAGAAGCCCAAGAGAAAGCTGCCTGCTTGCTGGCTTTGCTCAGGGGCACAGAATTAAGGGTGACTGAGTGGAGAGGCTCAGCTATAAGCAGTCCCGCAGCTGCAGCAAAGAAGCAGTAGGCAGTGAGCCAACTAAAGCCGGGAAAGGCTGCTACGGATCTGGGAAAGGGGCCCAGAAGAAGAGTGGTGTATGTGAAAGGGATGGGTGAGCCCACCAGCAACAATGAGGCGACAGCAGCACAATAGACAGCTACAGGCCTCAGCCACAGCTCAGAACAGCTTCCTGCCCATTTCCAGGCTAACACAGCCCTGTGTGAGCCACTCCTCCAGAACAGTCTTAAAGAAACAGAAGCACACACAAGACTGCTACCACCAGGGATACTAGAAATCCACCACACGTGAGGCTGGCACGGCAGACACATATTGTATAGCTCACAAAAAGAATATAGCCCCTGAACTATTCTCTCAGGAAGGTGCTCTACATAGAATAGCACTGCTAAAAGGGCACAGGACCCAGCTCAGGCAAGAAAGAGTCCCTAGCAGAAGAGAAAGCTAACATTATTTCCTCCATGTCTATTTGTTTTTTTCTTTAAATATAATTACCAAATAACTTTGATATACAAGCTAGAGGAACAGGAGTGAGCTAATGTTATGGAAGAGACACATGCCTGATTATATAATACAAAATAGCAATACTCTTAAAAAGCACACTTACCTTCAACTCACACAAACAGCTCTATCTCATACAGTCCTTATTAGACTCCTGAGCACAATAAATGTGAGTAAAATGCAGCACAGATAAGTATTAATCCTAGACTTCCAAATTCAAAGCTAACCTTTGTCTGTGTATTTCTGAACTACTATCAAAGCCTGGTAAATGTATAACTAAAACTCAGACAATTAAAATGAAGTTGTCTGAGCTGTTCACCTCCCGAATTAAGAGACCTCAAAGAGCTATCATGACATTAATTATTAACATTGCTTATTTAAAAAATGCTGCAAACTGCCTACTTGCAGGAATAGCAAATCTCTACAGACCTTTAGAATGCCAGAATTCCTATAAATAAATGAAAATAGCAATAGCAGTGCTATTTACTCATAGTATTTTCAGGATAGGTTTAATTGCTCAGAGTTCTAAATTGAAGGAGAAAATCAGGAGCCTCATCTACCTCCCCCTAACCTGCTCCTGCCAGTTTCTTTACCCTTTCATTGTTACATCCACCATAAGGTTGCCAGTTTTGGTTGGATGTATTCCTGAAGGTTTGGTCACATGCCATGATCTTTAATTAAAGATTAATCTTTAATTCTTGGAAATTCCAAGAAAATCCTAATGGGTTGGGAACCCTAATCCCCCAACAACCTCAAAATTCTCACTTGCTTCTTATGGCAGGCTCTACACCTCTCCACTGCTGGTTCTTCACAGATGATGTAGGATGGATTGATTTAAATCAAAATTGCAATGATCTTGGGGTTCATTAAATAACAAACTAGTGAATGAGAAAGGAAGAAAATTTTAATAAAACAAGCTGGAGAGCATCTCTGATGAACTGCTGCACAAAGCCCTGTGGTGTTCCCAATCCCCACCTCCAGGGCACATCTACAAATTCCTATGTTGATAATACTGTCTCTTATAAGGGAGCATCTATAAATTATAATCTTCTACAAACATTTTTCTATATCTTCTGCCTTGACAAAAAACAAATTAACTCGTGTGTGTGTGTGTGTGTATGTGTGTGTGTGTATATATATAAACAGCTAACAACTATCTAATGACACATGTATTAAATTCTCAGCCCATGTAGTACAATTACCTAGAGAAGAGAGGTTACCAGCAAATCACTCAAGTGAGTCTTTGCCACCCACTTTTCTCAAAACCCTTTCTCCAGGCAGGTTAGCAAGTCTCTATGAGTCTTTCAGGAGGTTCAATCTCCTGCTAACATCTTCTCAATATCGGCCTTTCATTAGAGTCTGAGTTGTTCTCTTGTTACTTGACAGTTTCTCCTTTGTGGGTTGATGATAAAGGATCAGTCAGATGGGAAATGCCAAAGTCCATATTTACTGTCAATGTATTGGAACTTTCTGGGATTACTCGTAGATCCCTTTGATTACGTCAAAATGTGTCCCCCTGGTCTGTCTGGACTACATAAGACGTTGGATGCAGATGTTCTTTAATGGTACTCCTTTGGCCCCAAGTATTAGAGGTGTGATTCCTCAGGCACACTCTATCACCTGGGTTAAGAGATGGGAGATCATGGACCCTTTTGTCAAAATAATATTTCTGCTTCCACTTCTGATTTTCTTTCATCTTCCATATGGTTTCATTGTTAGGAGATTTCAGCAGGTTATCAGTAATTGGTAAATTAGATCGGATCCTTCTTCCAATTACCAGCTGAGCTGCAGGAAAGCCATTCTCCAGAGGTGTACTTAGGTAAACAATAAAGGTTTATACAAATCACCCCCACTGACAAAAGTCTTTTTCATAAGGTTCTTTACTGTCTATATAGACCTTTCCACAAATCCATTTGATTGGAGGTAATTTGGACTTGATGTTTTGTGATGAAAATCCCAATCTATGGCAAATTGCCTAAAATCTGCACTGAAAAATTGCAGTTCATTATCACTAAAGACTTCATCTGGAATTCCATGATTGGAGAAGATTTCCTTCATGCCAGCTATCACTGATTTACTATTACTACTGTGCAGTGTGAAAATTTCTGGATACATAGAAGAGCAGTCTGTGACTATTAAATAATCCTTTGATTGCCAGGTAAATGTCAGTGCTTACCTTCTCATAAGGCCTTTGTGGAACTGGATGAGGTCTCAGTGGCTCTGCCTATTGGCATGGCTTGTATTTCAAGCATGAAAAACAGTTTTTATCCGCAGACAATGAGCACCTCTCGTGTTCATTGTTTGCACTTCTCAATTCCTAAAGGACCCTTGTGGATCTTCTGTAGCATTTCTTTTTAGAGGCTCATTGGAATTACAACCTTACTCGAAAATCACACCATCTATCACAGTAAGTTCATGTCTGCAATTCCAATAGCTCTTATACTTGGATAGCAACTGCTTATTTCTTCAGGCCACCCTTTAATTACCACTTCTTTAACGATTTCCAATTATTCATCTTTCTCCATTTCCTCTCTTATTTGTTGCAGTTTCCTGTTAGCTATGGGAATTGACTTTACAATCAGATCTGCATAGGCTTGCATCCCTGTCTCTAAAGTCTTCTCTGGTTTCGTGGAAGCCGCTGCTCTGGAAAGTGTATCAGCAGTGAACATGAATTTACCAGGTATGTAGGACACAACCAAATCATATTTTTGCAACTTTATCATCATTTTTTGAATCCTTAAGGTGTAGTCATTTAGTGGTTTGCTAAATAACGTTATCAGGGGCTTGTGATCCGTTTCAACTTCCACTATCTGTCCATAAATATACTGATTGAATCTCTCACAAGCAAGCAATATTCTTAAAAGCTGCTTTTCAAGCTGTGTGTATCTGGTTTCTGCCTCAGTCAGTGATTTGGATGCATATGCAAGTGGTTGCCAAGAATCCTCTGTAAAATCACTGCACCTAACCCAGACTGTGAAGTAGCTGCTGAAACTTTAATAGGCCTTTTTGGTACATAGAACTTTAACACTAGTTCTTGCATCAGTTGTTGTTTTAAACCTTCTCATGATTCCTCCTGTTCTGCACCCCAATACCATTCATTTTTATTCTCTAGGAGTTCTGAAAAATGCTGTTTTGGTAGATGGAAAATTCATACTAATCTAAGATAATTAACCATTCCCAGGAACCATTGAACATCTTTCTTTGATGGTGATGTGGCATCATTTCAAATCTTCCTCTTATCAGGTTTACACCTTCGTTGGAAGTAATGTCCCCAACAAAAGTCAGTTTTGTAACCCCTAAAAAACATTTCTCCCTATTTAGTTTGAAGTTTGCAGCTCTAGTTGCATCCAGGACTTCCTGAAGTCTACAATCATTCTCCTCTTTCATTGAGCCCCAGATGATGGAGTGATCCACTGAGGTGTCAAAACCATTAATATGTTCATAGATAATAGGTATAGTTTGTGATACACTTCTCGTGATGAACCTATGAAGGGTAAGTGTAAGAATGTATATCTTCCAGATAGGGTATTAAATGTGCACAGCTTTGAGCTTTCTTCAGTTAATTTTAGCTGTCAAAACCTCAAGGATGCATCCAATTTACTGAAATCTTGAGCAGATGCAAACTGAGCCATAATCTCTTCTCTGGTTGATAGTTTGAAATGTTCTTTTTTTACAGCCTTGTTGAGGTCTCTAGTATCTAAGTATATGCATAGCTGGCCATTACTTCTCTCCACAATGACAAGGGAGCCTACCCATTTTGTTGGCTCCTGATTTTTTTGTATTTGCATTGCTTCCATCCTTGCAAGCTCAGTCTTGAGTTTATCACTGAGTGCAAATGGCACCTTTCTACATGGATGGATAACTGGAGGGACCTGCTTGTTTATCCAGATTATATGTTCACCCTGCAAGCAACCCATCACGTGAAATAGGTCATGATATTCCTGAAAGAGTGCCTCATAGCCAGGTTCAGTATGATCTTGTAATGAGAGCACGTGTTTTATTAGATTGAGTTTTTCATATGCAGCCAGGCTTAAAATTGGTGTCACCTCCTTTGGCACTACAATGAATGGGACACTGTACATGGTATTTTAATGGTTTATGCTAGCAATATACCTTCGTAGGTATATTTATCCCAGAATAACCAGTTATTTCATTTTTTGGTCCCAGTTCTGGTCATATTTTCAATCTCTCATAATCTTGTTTAAACAGAATATTAACCTGAATTCCTCTGTCCACTTTCAGTGGAATAATTGTTCCATTCACTGTCATAGGTAGCATCCAGTCCCTGTCATCAGGCTTGCTAGATCTCAGTACGTCTATGAAAAACTCCTCAATCAGATTATCTTTAAGTGAATACACTTGATTTTTCTGCATTTGGGATCTGCAGCATTTTACAAAATGATTATTTTTCCCATATTGATAACAGAGTTTCCCAAAGGCATCACACTGTTTGAGGCCTTGCTGTAATCCACACCTTCCATATGACTGTCTGTACCCAGTCTTTCCTCAAATAGTGGTTTTCATAGCGATTGGTTCCACTCTTCGATTTGACCTAATCTAGCTATATTCTTTTGCATTTAGTAGATAGATAACACCATCTGGTGGATTCAGCTCTTTGGCTTGTGCTTTCACAGTTTCTGCTGCCCTGCATATTTGAAGAGCTTTTTCTAAACTTAAGTCTCCTTCACGGAACAGTCTCTCTCTTAACACATTGTCTTTAATGCCACAAACCAGAGACTGTCAGCTCACCAAAGTCACAGGTTTTACCGAGTTCCCTTAATTCTGTGACATATTGTTCTATGGTGCTATCGGTTTTTTTCATGCATGTAAGAATTTGTCTTTCAAAGGTTTCATTCCTTTTTCTCATGCAATGTTCCTCAAATTTAGTCAGTATTTTACTTAACTTCATGCTTTCACCTTCTTCAAACTTAAAGTTGTTATAAATATCCAGTGCTTCCTCCCCAACAACATGCAAAAAGACTGATGGTTTCATTTTTCTCCTCTGCCCCTCTGGCTGCCAAATACAATTCAAATCTCTATCTAATTTTTTTCCAGTTGTCTGCAACATTGTCTGACAAATGCAGACTGAATGGAAGTTGCAACATATACATTTTGGGCTTATTTTCTCCCTTCTTAAGCTAGTCAAGCTAATACTGTGCTCACCAAATACATGCAAAAGCCTCTGTGCCTGGTGCTCCACGTGCTTCTCTGGTGCCTCCCTCTGTCTCTGCTTTCAGTTGCAAACACAGGAGTTAACTTCAAAATGTACTGCATCAAGTGTTAAGATGTGGAATAAGTTTCTGAAACTTTCCTAATGAAAGAGAGAGGTGTGTGTGTGAGTGCAAGTTAGAAGATTTGCTTCTTGAATATATCACACTTGGATAACACAAACTGATGCATGGTATTTTACAAAAGGTCCTCCCCATCTTTGCCCTCATGTCATGTGTTGTATTCCCTCCAAGGCACAGTACAGAATCTGGCCTCTTCTGTACACATCCAGCCTAAGTATCCAGGGTATAGCCACTCTAGAGTTTGGCTGGCTGTTTGTTTGGGTTGTCACCTGTGAGAAAACTAAGGTAGAGAGTTCAGATAGAAAATTTTGGGCTATTGTATAAGAGAAATCATCTATGATGTTGAAATCTCAGAAGTCGACGAATCTTGTGAATTTCATCACATTGTAGGACTGTGTGTCTCAGCTTATTTGTGAAGCCGTTGGTGTCTGGAAGTTTTATAGATTAGTAGGATACCAAGGTTAGATTTGTCTCTACATTTACAGATTAAAGGGATGCCCTCTAAGTATTTTTTTCTGAATGATCTTTTCTTGCATTTGAGTTTAAAAGTGAGTCTACTCTGCCTCCAGATTTGTCCATTCTGAGTCTATGACAAATAAAATATTGAATTTATACACACAAAATTGTATAATTCTCAGCAAAGAAAATATGTGCTCTTACAGTGGAACTTGCTGTGCAGCTCTATAGGTGAACTTTGCTAACATAATCCTTATGTTCAAATGTTTACTTACATTGTAAAACAATTAGAAAATAATTTATAGTAGAATTCTTGATTGTTCATTTATTGTAAAATTTAGCTGATCACATGCTGTGATAATTGGTAAATCTCTATACTGACAGATTATAAAGTAGAGCAAAAAATAAACCTGTGTTTTAAAAAATATGGTTTCATTCAAATGTATGTTTCCCTTAAAGTCTGAATAATCCACATTTTTGCTGTTCAGTATAATGAACCACTTCATGTAACCTCTTCAGACGGATGAGCCGTTTTTATGAAAGACTGGACTGATTAAAAAAAACATCATAGTCATAAATATTATCACAGGCATAGTAGGGAACCATCACCTTCATGAAATCATAGTAACATCCCAACACTCACTCCTACAAACCACAAAAGAACAGAGATCCAAAATATTTGCCCCATTAATATTTTATCTATGTAGACTAAGCAAGAATACATCCTAGCAGAACATTAGTAATGATTACCAAAGACTATACATTACTCAGCTGTCATGAGTATATAAAAATGCAAAGTGTAAAACAAATCTGCATTTCTGCTAAATATTATCTTCCCGAAACTCTAAGGCACACAGTTAGAGTTCATGTTCTTTTATTAGCACTGCTCCTACAGCGTATTCGACATCCTAATATCTACTGCACCAGACTGAGTTGGGATCAGATTACAATACAGTGACTTTAAAGGTATCACTAAGCCCCTCTCCCAATGCTTTGAAAAATACATAGAGTATTTCTTTTGTCAAGATAAGAGTTGATTAAAGTGAATCATTTACTGATATATCTCCATTTGAATAGGTAGAATATTGAAGCTCAGATGATGCAACAGTTATATAAATTCTGTTTGTCAGCATGAAAATATTCAGGGGCATATGCAGATATTACAGGCTCGATGTTATGCAGTAGAGATCATCCTCAGAAATTGCCATTAGTTATGCTTCTAAGCCGATAACAGCAGGAACTACATGTAAATTAGGATCTACTGATTGTGCATCTCCAGATTCATGGACCAGATTCTTAGCTGGTGTAAACTGGTGTATTTCCACTGAAGTCAACATTATTTTAGCATCTGCTATATTGTATACATTTGGAGTGAAATTGATTGCAGTGCAAATGGCTACCACATAGGCCCTTAACATTAGCCTTAAGAGAGGAATATGTGATGCATATTGTTTTGTGCAGACACTCTGCACTGGTGTAAATTTCAGTTTCACTGGAAGAATCCCACATGGGATGTGATTGATCAAAAGTGAGTGGATATACTGTTTTTCACAATGTTATACTATCTCAAACAAACAGACCTGGAGGGAAAAATTTGACCTTAACTGTTTCTTTGCTGTACGGATATTTTTCATACAAAGACTGGATTCCAATGAGATGTAAATATAACACTTGCATCTGTACCAGATGCTCCATAATCTTGTTCCAATATTGTTCATATTATTTGATGGCCAACTTCACTCATTTTCACTGGAAAATTTCATAAGATTATCAACTCAGAAATAACCATCAATCCTGTATATGTTAAAATTAATTGTTCATCCTTTGAAACTGCAGAATTCTGGGGTGAATAAAGTGGTAAATTTACATTCATTGATTTTGAACATCACAAATGAGCAAACAAGAAAATGGAAATTGTTTATATAATCATAAAATGGTAGCACTGGAAGGGACCTTGAGAGGTCATCTAGTCCATTCCCCTGCACTCGTAGCAGTACTAAGTATTATCTAGACCATCACTGATAGGTGTTTGTCTAACCTGCTCTTAAAAATCTCCAATGATGGAGATTCTACAACCTCCCTAGGCAATGTATTCCAATGCTTAACCACCATGACAGGAAGTTTTTCCTAATGTCCAACTTAAACCACCAGTCTTTTTAATCTCTCCTCATGTGGAATCTGTTTCATATCCCTAATCATTTTTTGTTGCCCTTCTCTTTACCTTTTCCAATTCTAATATATCTTTTTTGAGATGGGGGCAACCAGAACTGCATGCAGTGTTCAAGGTCTGGACATACCATGGATTTATTTAACAGCATTATGATATTTTCTGTTTTTATTATCTATTTCTTTCCTAGTGGTTCCTAAAATTCTGCTACCTTTTTGAATTGCTGCTGCACATTGAGCAGATGTTTTCAGAGAACTCCACAGTGACTCCAAGATTGTGATTATTTTTTCCAATGTTCATTACTTTGCATTTATCAACATTGAATTTTATCTGTCATTTAGTTACCCAGTCACCTAGATTTCTGAAATTCTTTTGTAACTCTTCACAGTCATCTTTGGTCTTAGCTATCTTGAGTACAGGGTACCATGCAAAAAATCGTATGTGATCACGTAATTAAGTCTGTATCATAATACATAACTCATTAGGGGATGGCACAGAGCAGTAATTTCTGCTTACTGGGAAGCTGTTGTATGACCATCTGCCTCCAGTCCCAACAGAAAAAATGAGTAAGAAACACTTCCCTGCATAGGAATAGTTATCTAGCGCCCATTCCTGTGACGTGTTGAATGAAGTCAGTGATTAGCACATTGCAGAATGAGGCCTCTATACTGAGGATGCTGTTGGTCAAAATATGTTGACAACTTTACTGTCTGTATATAGGTTCCAATCACTGTGCTTCCATATACAACTTTCTCATTATGTATCATTGGCCCAGCTTTATGATGTGACATTTCTGTCAAATATTGTCTGAGATAATCCCTGGTAAAATTATATTTGGGTTACACTTTGTGACTCTTTTTTTTTTGCTGCGGGGGGAGGTTCAGCATCAAGCAAAAATGTGCTTCAGGTAATACAGATAATCCTAATTAGAACATAAATAAGTGTGTTTTTCATATAATAGACCTGTCTCCCTAGTAATTCTATGTTTTGAAGCCTGAAGAAGGCACTTTGAATTAGTACCAAAAAAGTAAACACACTGAAGTCTAGCACCTATATAGTACTAGCTATTGTCTGAACACCGACAATATCTTTCTCAAGTGCAGATGTGTAAACCTCAATTGAAGCCATATTCACATACAAAGTCTAGCCAAAATAAAGGGAATAATCTGGTAGAACGTCTGCTGACCTTACAGCATGCTGAGATCTGCCAGCTTTGGGGTTTAAGTATTTTCTTTTTTTGAAGGGCAGCATCTGGCTGACCCAAACTATAGATTTAAAAATGGGAAGATTTTCAGAAGACCAGCCTCCAAAGTGCTGTACGTGTTCCCTCTTTACTAGATATACTATTAAAGGTAACTATTAATAGTATTCTTGGAGTTCTCCTATCCAAATAATATATAAACAAATAGTGAATGACAGTATAAAAAACTCAGAAAAGAACAATAGAAACATTTATTCTGTTGTGACGTACAGGCTGAAATGAAAGTCTTTCTAGTGGAAGTGAATTGATCATTGATATTTTTCAGTAAAATGCACACGTAGTAAATAATGTTGCTTTTTCTTTAAATACATGTTGACCTAATAACTGCTTGATTTGGAAAGAGGGCAGTATATAAGGAGTGTGAAAGGCAGGAAAAAATGTGTAAATGCTTAGAAATTAAAAAGGCATAATATAAAATACTAAACAATCCTCCTGCGATATTTTATGTCCAAAACCAATGAGGTTACTCTTGTGAGGATGCAACATTTGGTCTATGCTTTTTACTTTTTGATGATAGATCATTACAGTACATCAAGTTTCAAATAAGGCTCTTATGGACACAGGCAGCTTAAACAAATTTTTGTTAGCATGCAAGGAGCTAAGCAAATCACATGCTCTGTTTAATAGTAATTGCATAATGTTCAAAATGAACATTAACACTTTTAATGAAGGTAGATTAGAAAGTAAAATGGAAGACCAGATAATCTCTTACTAGAAGCAGCCACTATAGTATTTTAAAAAGGTCTCAAGCAAAGTTGTGCGCTTGGATACAAAATCACCCAACTGTTAACTGTCAGAAATGCCACTACTATCTTAAAATTGTATTATTTGAAGACAAGAGAGAAATCTGACACAAGGAAAGTAGCCAGGGACTGCTGCAGTCATTACATAAAACCTTGTCACAGGATGTGGTCCAGTGATAAACAAGGTCAGGCTAACTTACCATCTGCTCATGGATCATAATATTGATGCTTTATTCTTTGTGTTTTACAATTACATTATTTCAAATTGTTTAAAACAGAAGCAAAATGCCACTGGAAAACATGTTTGTTTGTTTGTTTAACTGTTAAATGGTAAATAAAATAACAAAAACAGAAAAGTGCAAGTATATTATGCTCTGTGCACAACAATTCAACTTTAAATTAGTTTTCACAACTATGTTACACCGCACATCAGTTATGTGCTCTTTAGAGGCCGATGAATAATGGTTTAGCTGCACTTATTTGGAAGTAGCTCCTCTGGAAGCGATTATCTTGTTGACATTAGGTTGAGGATTGTGGAATTGCCTTGGGGAAATGGACTATTATGGTTTTCTGTAAAACCTGTAAAACTCTGTCCACACTATACCTGAACTAGCTGAAGCTAAAGAGAGTTTAGTAGAACTATGTTTGAGATCATCCTCATCACAGGGTTCTGTGAAGAGGGCATAGTCTGGTTAAAAAACATGGGTTTGTCTTTTGTTACACTAAAGCACTTTTCACAGCTCAGGCAGTGTTAAGGGGCCTTAAAGTGGATGTAAATAGGCTTTTGTGTAAAGGAGAATCAAGTCT